>NW_020955438.1:669149-719645 GCF_003031625.1 Empidonax traillii | reverse complement strand
TTTAGAGAAGCTCAGGTAGGGCAAACAAACCTGCTGACAACCAAGCAAAACCTGTTTGCTATAAAGAACTGGAGCTCAGTAGGCTCCCACCTGGTGCACTGAAACAGACTTCAGGAAAATGGAGATTCTGATCAGAGGAAACCTTAAAAGAGGTTTCTGAAAGACAGACAGAGAAGTAAGCTGAGGATACAAGTTCTGTGGGCTAAAAACATATCTCTGGGCAGCCTTGAGTTTGTACTGCTGCTTTTCTCAGAGTAGCATTCAAAAGGGCTTCTCCTCCAAATGGGCACTACAAAACAAAACAAACAAAACAGCATGCTGCACTCAGAAGCTATCTCCTTAAGGGTGGGGGGTGGGGGGAAGGAAGGAAGGAACATAGGTCCCAGAAGAATTCAGAAACAAAAGGTGTTTTGTAGCAGACAGAGCTATTTATAAGCTTGGCTATGAAATAAAGCTTCTTTTTTATAGTAGCAAAAAAGAGAATGAGCTTGTTTTCACCCTCAACAACTTCCTCTCCACTCATTGTGCCAGATGCTGCCCAGTTGGATCCAACTGGTTATCACCTCCCTCTACACCATTCCTCCTTATTGCTGCAATCCACTATCAGCCACTCAAGATAACACCAGGGTATCTGGGAGCATAAACACAATAGGAGCATGAGATCCAAAAACCATTTCAAGAGAGCACAGAGACAGTAACCTAGCCCTGCCTTCCCCCCTTGCTGCACATCAGAGAGCAGCTCTTTCTGCTCTGTTGGTCTATCTAGCACAACAGATGTTCACATCCTCCCTGCTACAACCTTATTATCAACTCATTCCAAGAGGCTACTGGAGTCATGAAGAGTTTTCACCATGATTAATTCAGTGAATCTGGGAATTAGACCCCAGAAACACTTGAATTTCAGAAGTACATCAGCCCCCATGTTCAGATAGAATTATCTCCAACTATCTACTTCTCCTTGCAACATAAGAGAGCATATTGAGACTGTTCTTTTGAACTAGCAAAGGCAAACACATCTTCACCCAAAGAACAGCAGCTAAGGGACTTGTCCTGAAGATTAAACTAACACAGGTATCCAGCTTCCCATCAGCATCAGAAAGTCAGAGGCAAAAAACAAACCCCTGCTGTGTACCCACACCTTTCCAGCTCAAACAGTCAGGCCCAGAAGCAAGGCTCCAGATGTTCCCATACAGGACCGTCCAACTCACACAAAGTGCAGCTGGCAGAAATAACCCCAACATCCTGCCAGAACAGCCCAGGACTTCGTTACATAGTGCAAGGTCAGATCCCACCTACCTGGTTAATGAGTTCTCCAGGCACACTATTGCTCTGCAGTGTCATCTATCAACACCTTCTTGTACTGGCCATGGCCTGTTGCAACAAATTTATACTTTTTGCCAGAAGGAACAGACTGAAAAGGAGGGGAAAAAAGAGCCAAAGTCAGCATTTTTCTCCATTAAACAGACAGTCAAGATCAAATAACTGAAGCCAGATGAGTATTTGATACAGTCGTTTTTAATACCAGAAGTCTTGGAGACAGCCTACTCTGTACTCCCTTCTGGCCCCTTCCATACAAGTTCCTTGCACAGATCCATCATCACTTTCTATAAGCACAGGATAACACAGCAAACACAGGATGTGTAATAGGAAAGAGAAGATGCAATGTCAGGCATTGTGAGGGAAGACTCACCTAAGAGCCCAGACCCCCAAGTTAGGGTTGTTTTTACCCATGGCAAGAGTTGGTTCTATTTACCAGATACTGGCAGCTCCAACCCAGGAATTGACAAGATACTTTGATCTTCCTCTCCCAGCTTGGACAGTTTGAGGAGTTTCTCCTTGCTTCATTTTAAAAGATGTTTCTACAAACATTCCCACACAACCCCAGATCCATCTGCAAATGTTGATACTGCCTTAGGTTCAGTTCCACTTAGTTTTGCATGTTTTGTTTACTTGCAATACTAAAAAAATGTAACAAGAGCAAAGTAACTCACATTTGCAGTTCCATTGGAGCCTAGAAGGCTGAGATTCCCAGCTCACGGGCTGAGAACATGCTATTCAAGAGACCTTATAGCATTACTGGATATAAAACTAATTTTTGCCCCCATTTTCACTAGGGCTGAAGGAATAGTATTTCACTGCTAGGAAGAGCTCTTAGGCATGCAATTGCCTTGATAGGGACAGGTAGCTGTTGTCCCTGCAGAACATCACCATCTTCTCAATACTTCCAATCCAGACAAGTGCTCTTCTGTTTCTCAGCAGAAGAAGTGCTCTCATACTCACAGACACTAACTCACCTTGATGTTGCTCTCAGGTTTGGGGTTGCCCTTCTGTTCCCAAAGACTTCTTTTACTCACGATGTCTCCAGCCACGATATCCTGAGAAGATGATGTTCTCATTACCCTTCACTGCTAATGCTGTTGAACGTGCCTCTGTTCACATTCATTTCAAACCCACACATCCGACCTTCTTTTTTATTTATATCACATCATCTGACCTATAACAGCTGCAGCTAAAACCCATGATCTTGAAAACTTCTTCCTGTTCCCAGTATATATCCTATATTTTCCTCTCTCTAAGTCTCTTCAACAAGAGTCTGAATCAGTTCCATGAGGTTTGTTTTCTTAAGTTTGCTAACTATTTAGGATATGTTAGCAACAAGGCTTCTTTAAGTGTAAAAAATTTTGTTCACATATACACAGATTTGCAACCAATGAGTTATAGAATCAGCCTCAATCACAACAACCAGAAAGTGAAATCATCAAGAGCAATACATAATATTCTGTGCATTTTCCAAGTTTACAAGATTTATCCCTTTGGTGCTCAACACCTGGAGCTCAGTCCAAGCCCCTGCAGAAGACACATGCACTCTCCCCACCAGCCGATTTTATTCCCATTTCAGGTCGGAGCCTCAGCCAGCCTCACAGAGGCTTTCCTAGCTGCACCACCAAGGAACAACTGGGGACCCTAACACAGACAAGTTGAATCTCCGAGGTACAAGGCCCTGCAACCCGACAGAAGAGACTGAATCTCTTGGGAGCTGGTAGGCACTATGAACGAGCCACACCAAGAGGCTAACACGGGACAGTGCATATTGCACCCAGGGGCCAGTCCCTCATCTCCTCCACAAGCAAGGCAAATCCTCCAAGTGCCGTACCTTACAAGGAGAGGGCTTCGCAGCAGACTGCGACGTGACCTCCCCAGACTCCCAGAGGCTTTTTGTGCTGGCTACCATCATGCTCGTGGTAGGAAGATCAAGAGAGGGCTGCCGGACAGGTTTTGGAGCCTTTGCAGATGTCTGCAAAACAAATGGAGACACATCACCATCAAAAAGTGTGGGTTTGCCTTTTTTTTTTTTTTTTTGATAACCCTTGTAATTGAAGGTGCTCGGGGAGGAGGGGTTATAAAATGAGACTTGTAGAGTCTTACTAGTTCCTGTCAGAAACTTCCACACTTTTAGCAAGGAACATAAGGAAACAAGGATGGGACAGCTTGCTAAAAAAACCTGCTTTATGCTGTGGAGGGAAATACAGACAGAAACAAGCAACACTCCCACCCAAGAGGAGACAATTTAGTTGTCATCTCCCCGATGGTAAAGCTAAGAGGCACAGTAGGAGAACAACACCAGGAAAGGGGACTCCTTGGAGAGTGGGGATAGAGACAACATAGCAGCTCACCTCAATAGCTTGTGTGTACTGCTCCAGCCTGTCATCAATCTTGGACACAGGGAGGGGAGGTTGAGTCTTCTTTATGCTGTTACTGGAGAGCAGAGGAGAGAAAAGGATTAAGGTGTTCCCTCAGCTCTTCAAGCAGAAGGGAGGACTTCAAGGGCCACAGGCAGCCTGTTGCTCCTGCCCTTCCCCACAGCAGGACCTGCTGGCATCCTCCATTTGTAGGAAGTGACCTGATTTAACCTTAGGTCAACCCTAGAAATACCTTTTCTGTATTGAGCGGTTCAGCGACTCAGTTCTGTCCGTGATCTGAAGTGGGAGAAAAAAAAAGACAAATATATTACGTTTTTCTATGGACCCCAGATGAATGTGGTCACCCTAGCAGATCATTTTCTTTTCCCTGATCCCTCACCCATATTTTGGTTAGAAATGCCTCGCTCAGTCCCATGTTCCCATACTGCTGAGAGACAGCGAGCATTCCCTTTCCTCCTTCTTTCCACAGCAGGTGAGCAGAATTCCAACCAGTTTCAGGGGCAAACCAACAATGTGCAGCTTAACTGACAGCTTAAGCAACAACCAAGACCAGTTTCTCTACTCTCTCTGATCAAGGAGCAGGTTTCTCCCGGACACTTGGTTCCCTAGCCAGACACAACACGGAAAGTGGCAAGTGTGGAAAGACAAGGGGGAAAACTAGAGGCACTGCCAGCTACATCTACAGAAGAAAAGCCAAGCATGGGAGCAGCACAGGCATAAGTTAGATCAACTTAGACCAGGGAAGCACACACACAAGGCAAGTCAGCACATGGAGCCACCTGCAGGGCAGCTCTTCACGTCAAGCCATCAGGAAAGAGTTTTGCACCAGATGCTCCTGTGCAATAACTCTTTGGCCAAGACAGGAAGACAAGCAAGCACTTCACAACCACTGCAGGAAAGGAAAGCCCAAATGTTGCTAAACATCGCAACTTTTTCATGCCTCAGAAAACAAGAGAGAGAAATCACCTTGAAGTCAAAGGGGAGGCTTTCTTAACACCAGCTCCCACAGAGTCAAGGAGCAGCAACCAAGTAACAAGGAGCCTTCTCCCCCTGTAAAACTGCTGCCTGTGCCACAGGAAACATCACCTACCAAGTTAGCAGATAAAAAACAGCACTAAATGATCCTTTTAAGATGCTTTCAGGATATCAGTGCTAAATTCTAGCTAAACTGAAGACAAGACAGTGTCACATAGAGGACACATTTAGCAGCTGTGCCAAAGAGCACAAGGCCCATTAGAGAACAACTAAACAGTGCAACCCTGGGTAATAGAGATGACGTGGGGAGAGCCACTCTGCAGGGTCCCAATACAGCAGCATGACAGAAGCCCATCAGCCAGCTCTTTCTGCTAGGCAGGCTTGTCTGCCTGCTGCCATCTCACTCCTTTCCTTGGTGTTACAGGAAGTGATGCTTGCCTCTGAGCCATGACTTCAGAGACTGGGCTGACCATCCAGCTCATTGATGGGCAGGCTGCTACCTCATGGGGCACAACAGTAACCTGAAAGGGCAATCTGGCAGATCCCTACCCATGTCTCTGCTTCTCAACCACAAATACATACCAATAGCAAAAAGCCTTGAGACATGGTGTGCAGGTGCAAACCACCCACAGGTGCTTCTGAAAGGTTGTAAATGAGCATCAGGTTAAACAGAGGTTTTCTAGAGGGGATGAGAAAAAGCTAGAGATGACAGGATATCTCAGCATGACAGTCTAAGTAGGAACAAACTTTCATTATGCTATTTGGAGACCACCTCCCCCTACCCTGCACGGCAATTCCTTGCAGGAAGAGTTGTGTATTTCTCTGGTCCAAACCACTTTCTGAAGGCCAGAAGAAACCACAATTGTTTCTTCAGCTCTTTTCAAAACTCAGGGCTCGCAAACAGCCTAGGACAAAACAGGACTGGTACAAGGCTTCCCCCTTACCACTTATTTAGCCCTCAGGCCATACTGGCCCTCTGAGCCCTGGACACCCCAACATCAGCCCACCTCAGACTTGTACCTGGCCTCCACCAGCCACAGCCAGCAGGGGAACACACCACTGACTGCAGATACTTTTGTCTTTCCACTACAAGCAGAGTTCTGCTGAGCTTCCAGTGCCAAAACACCTTCTTGGTGGTCAGCGTGTTTAGTTCTTCGTGGTCACAAAGCCCTGCTAGCTAGGGTGTAAAGATCATCCTTCCTTTGGGAAGATTCCAAGTTCACATTTTTCCTAAACAGCTTTACATCCAGCTTGGCATAGGGGTGTGCTCTGACATCATCATCGTAAAACACAGAGACTGTATTTCTAAAAACCTTTCCCTGGGCTAATCCTAGCAGCAGCAGTTAAGCTGAGGTTAAGAAGTTATGTGTGTTTTGGGGTTGTAATGACAAAAGTTTTATAAAAGCTGCTGAAAGTGTTCGCCATGTTTCCCTCCCCAGTCCCACTCCAGAAACACGCTTTGGCTACCCCCACCCCACTTTTCAAACCCTACATAGCCTGCATCCAAACCCACCCTGTCTCCCCTCTTTTTATTTGATTATAAAAAAGGTCTCTCCATTAAGAGCAAGAATCTGATGGCTGTAGATGATGAAACCTTCCTCTTGCAGTCTATTTACTGATAAAGAAGTGCTCATACAATCATCCCTAGCCAGGAAATGTTAGACTAAACAGCAAATAGCATAGATCTAAATGAGGGAAAAAAAAAAAAAAAAGCAAATACAATATCAACAGAAGATTACAAGGTTACACAGACTCTTCACTATTTCCCTCACTGCTACAATCAAAAAGCTTAGGGCTTACAAAGACAAAAAAACATTCAGTGCAGAATCACTTATCTGTATGTATTGTATTTAAAAGCACACACACAGAACTGAGGATTTATAGTAAATGCAATGTAAGTCACAAGGTGCAAGTCAGGTGGCGCTAACAACAGAAGTTTCACAAGAGCATCAATGCAGACAGATGTGATTGGGAAGGACACGATGCTTCAGAGATCAGGAATTCCAGTTCATTTAAACAACTTAAGTCATACATTTTAGTCCAAGTAAGATAGAGAAATGCTAGTGTTTCAGTTATTGGGATTTTTGTGGGTTTTTTGTTTTGTTTTGTTTTTTTTAGAAGGGAAATTTCATTTTCTGATTAAGTTCTTGTGGTTAAAGAACTATACAAGTTCTAATTTGGTTAAAGACTATACAAGTTGAAAGCACAGACATCTTTCTCAGTATTACAATATTCCCTGGAGTCCTCACTGAACTTCAGACTTTCAAAGTGACTGCCAAACACAGAGACTGTTACAGCCTTCAACAGCTCAAACAGGCAAAGTAGGAGGAGAGGAGGTGGACACCCATGGAAGATGAGGCAACCTGTGCAAGTGGTTAGTCCCAGCCTGTAGCAGGAGGGATAATAGGATTCACACCCCACATTGCCATAAGGCCAGGATCATTTTCCTTGTCATTAGTTAGGTGCTTTATCACAATAGTTGCCACGCCTCCAGAGGGGCCCCAGGCACACAAACCTTTGTGGAGCACACTGCAGTGTGGTCAGAGCACAGCTCCTCCTCTTCCAGGCTGGTAAGGCTTGGGGCCTTCTGGCATTCCTCTGGTGTTTCTTCTTCCTCATTTCTTCTTCTCTTCTTTTCCTGAGTGCAGAAAATGAACAAGCCAGGAAGTGAACTGGTCAAACTGCTGATTATGCAACAACAGTGATTTTTCCTGTCTCCCAGGCTTCCTGCTTTTCACTAAACAAACATGAAAGTGCAGAAGCTTTGAGTTCATATTATCTAATTTGGAAACATTCAGGAAGGAGCTCATGTGTCATTTGGAAGGGAGGATAGAAATCACAAATTTTTCAGGTTCAAGGTTCCCAAATGGTATGAAAAGGGGTCCTTGTGTCAGTTAAAGATTTCTTACTTGACTGAGATAAGAAAACATGAATTTCTCGTTTAGAGGCCACAAGGAGAGAGAGAGAAGGTACCCTTAGAATGAAGGGCTGGAAAGAGTCACACACAGTTCAAATGCAAAAAAATCACACCACCCTCAGACAAAATCCTCAGTTAAAATCCATTTAGAACAAATGACATTTGAAGCTCAGCCACCCTCGTGGACTCACACACCACTCGAGTTCCAGCTTTGTCTCTCTCCTCAACCAGAAATTATCAGAGCAATGAAAGAAACCCTCAGCTGGGAGCAATGCAAGACTGGAGAACTATCAAGACAAAGTGCTACAAAGATGTGACAAAGGCTGGTGAGAGAAAAACAAGCAGTATAATTTAGATTTGAGTTCTCCCATAAAGCTATTCACTGTCCTCAAAACCACAGGAGAAGCAG
This sequence comes from Empidonax traillii, assembly GCF_003031625.1. Classification (NCBI taxonomy): domain Eukaryota; kingdom Metazoa; phylum Chordata; class Aves; order Passeriformes; family Tyrannidae; genus Empidonax; species Empidonax traillii. The sequence continues at coordinate 711,643 of NW_020955438.1, read as the reverse complement.
CACTTTCCCCCCCAGTATTGCAGGGACATGGCAAAACCACCACAGACTCTGGGAGCAAACACACCACCCTCACAAGAGGGCAGAGGCTGCCTGCAGTGACCCCAAGAAGGCACATAGACAAGAGTAGCACAAGCCCCAGGTTATGCCATGAAAGCATGTCCAATCTCCTAATAGCTCAGCACCCAGCAGCATAAGCAGCCATGGTGAGCTAAGATCTGGGAGAGCAGCGCCCGGCACCAGCTCTCCCACCAGTCCTCTGCAAAGAAGGTCAGCTCCTCCTGATCCCACCTCTTTCTTGGCTTGCTTCACTTCCTCCTGCTCTTGGGCCTGTTCTTCCTCCTGACACAACCTTTCTTCCTCTCCAATAACCACATTCTCCTCCCGGATCTCCTCCGGGCTTTCCCGATCCAGCTGAATCTGCTCCAGTTTGCTTTCTGCTTCCATCACACCACCGTCCTCTTCTTCGTAAGACGGTCGTGGAGACCTAGAAGTGGGGGAGAGATCAAAGAAGAAAACCACATCATTATGGGCCTACAGACACCATCAGCTACCTCAGACCTCTAGAAAACCAGTTTTTTCAGTTCCCCAACTCTTCAGTTTGCCAGGTGTTCTACAGCAGGGCTCACAGCCCGATGTAACAGCAGTCATGTCACACTCCCACACTTCAAATGTCCAAGACTCAGCTCAGCTAAGAGCTGTGGCAGAGCTGAAGGCATCTGCACATCATGATGGGCAAGACCCACAGGAAAGCAGAGAGCTGCCCTCTGCTCAGACCACTGCCACCATGATGTGGTGTTGGCTCAGTTAGTTCCGTGCTTGGCTACAGCTAAAATCCCAGGTGAACCAGCATGCCCTGCAGTCCTGCACACAGACACAGCTCTGATACTGTCCCCGCAGTTCCCAGCATCAATTCAATGTGGGGCTCCAAACACAGCCCTTTCCTGCCTAAACTCATCTTCCATGTTAATAGAGTCTTTTGCTGGAGGAGGATCCAACCAACAACACTAGACATGCTTCTCAAGATTCCCTTTTCTCTAGCTGAAACTAAACTGCAGGGCAAGGCTGCACAGCCACTCTCCTAGAGGCTTAACATTTGCAAGGCACAGAATATCTACACTTGATCCCAAGCCTCAGTTTTGCCCACTGGACTAAATTACACCCCTACTCACATTCCTCATCTCATAGCCCAGCAAGACACAGGAGTTCCAAAGCAGATGGGGATACCCCTTGGTTTAAGGGTTCAGAAAAAAATCAGCGGGGTTTGTACAACAGAATTCCTCCAGGTCTCCGAGGCTGCAAGAGGGAGACCTAGGAGAATGTTTACGCAATCACTGTGCAAAAGCAGAGCAGCCCGTGCCTTTGGGCACAGGGGCAGGGGGAATACAGAAACCCAGAACTCCCCCTGGCTCACAGCTGTGCCATCTAGCTGTCCTCTGGCTAGGGAAAGTTTTCTCCTCCCACTCGTTTCTTGGAAAATCACCTGGCTTGTGAGAGCAAGGCTAGAGAGCTGACAAGCAGGCAGCTGCCAAAGGGCAAGGCTGACTCACCACTTCTGCCCCACCATCCAGTACCAAAACACCAAAATAAGTTCAAGTAAGACCTTTCCACCCACCTCCTTGCTGCTGGGAAGGCAGCTCACAGGTCAGCCCCCATCCAACCCTCCACACTGACCACATGGGGAAAAAGATGATACATATTCTGGCTCGCTTGGCTGTTGGTGGGAGGATAACAAGTCACAAGTCAACAGGCTCTGAAGGCCCAGGAAACTAGCAGCTCTTCACCAGGATAGCAGCAATGCCTCCAGCTCAAATGCAAGCTCATATGAAAAATTAGGGCCAGCAGATGCAATACAGTCTATAGGATGCCTTTTGGACCACAGCAATTTTATATAGGGGGCAGCTGGCTAGCACAGCTACACCTTCTTTCATGCAGCTGATAACAATGGATCTCCCACCACAAAGCAGTGAACCAGAACCAAAGAGAAAACGTGCCTTAGCACCAAGGCCCTCAGGGCATGCAGGAGCTGTTTTAGCTCCATTCAAGAGAGAGCAGCTGTCTCCATCCACTCATTCACAGCCACTACTTAAACAACCTTCCCATGAAAACTCAGAGTTTGTTGCACCTTCAGTTAAGCAGGAGAGAGGGGAGCTGGGAAACCCTGACCGTAGCAGTGGTTGTCCCAGCATGGGGCATCACAGACAGACAGCATACCTGCGCTTGCACCACACTCCAGGCTTGTCCTTTGGATGAGGCAGGTCAGCAAGGGCAAAGCTACTGCAAGAACTTTATAGGGCACGGCCACTTGCTAGAAAGCAAGCCCAGCCTTTGCAAAAAGCCCAATCCCAGCAGGCCCACAGGATCTGAGCCCTTTAGCTACCTCCAAGCAGCTAGCCTTTAGCCAAGTGCCCATTCAGCTACAACCCCTGCTTTTAAAGGACCACCTCCTGCTGATGGGCTTCACCTGCCATGAATACCATCCCCCCTGCTCAGCACCTTCCCATCCTGCTACAGAATAAACACAAACATCACATAAAAACCCAAGGAGAAGTTTCTGGAGAGGATAATGCTAATTCCAGCTAATGCTCTTTAGAAGGTTGAGGGAATAGCAGTAGCCTTTTTTGCAGGCAAACTCTTTGCAAGGGGGGCTGGAAAAAGAGACAGCATACTGAAAAGCAGATGATTCCTAATTGCTCCCACAGATGTTATAATCAATGCTGTTCCTTGGAGCCAAGGTGCTTGAGCAGTGCTTGAGGGGTCAGGGCTGCAAAGGTACAGCTTGCAGAGGGGTTTAGCCATGACATTTGGGAAAAAAAGTAACAAAGCTGCGAGCTCTATTTATTTGTTCAGCAGTAAATATTAATCTTAAGCATTTTTTCAGTCATGGAATCATTGAATAGTTTGGGTTGGAAGGGACCTTTTAAGGTCATCTAGTCCAAATCCTCTGCAGTAAGCAGGGACATCTTCAGTTAGATCAGGTTGCTCAGAGCCCTATCCAACCCGGATTTGAATGTTTCCAGGTTGAGACATCCACCACCTCTCTGGGCAAAGAATGCTTTGGGGTAATGAAGAGGCTATGTCAAAAATTCCCTACAAAATCAGGCTGCCAAGAGAGCTGAGTCACAGAGTTAATGAGCAGGTAGATGGTATCCAAGGGAAGTGGTTAAGGCAGGAGTTTGGTTCCATTCAGCAAGAAGGGAGCGATGGGAGATGGGAACTAAACAGCTGGCACATAGGCACCCCTCAAGGCTCTTCTTGTTTTTCCCTGCTCAAAGAGGAGTCAAGCATGAGGCAGGCTGGGGCCATAACACCCACTATGCTGACATGAGCCAGGAAGCAGCAATAACTTAGAACAGCTTTTTAGGCTGGCCTGGATTATGTTAGAGGTCGTTTCAGCCCCTGCAGCAGCTCAGGTGGCTTAAATCCGCTGTTGTCACTCCTCCAAACCCAGGCATCCTGGCAGGCTGCCATTGCTTGGAGTGCAAAGCTCAATCCAAACATCCCCAAAGCCTGAGGCCATCCCTGGGCCATTCCCCCCAGCTAGCCCAAATGGCAGGCAGAGTGCATCTGTTCCAGCGGTGCGGGGCCTGTTCTGTCCTGCTGATTCTCAAGCCTCTGGCCTCATCCTTACACATGCTAGACTTGACTCGGGTTTGGTCTCCCCTCCTCAGGGACACTTCTTTTGCTGGGCTCAGTGGTACCCCTCCCCCTGGTTCATCTGTGTCCTACCCACCTCTGTTTGCGCTGCTCAAGCTTCTGGGACCAGTCACTGAACCCCTCATCTTCCTCCAGCTCCGAAGTCCCAGATGGCTTAAAGTCATAGCTGAAACACAGTAAGAAGGAAAGTTAGGATGAGACGAATGCAAAAAGACCTTCACCTGGGCTGAAAGAGCCACAGCCTGACACTGTCCTTCTCTCCTTCCAGTTATTCCATCTTTTTTTCCTCTGGCTGCTCCTAAATACCATTTGAAGCCTTATCCTCTGTTACAGGAAAATGCCTTTGCCACGTGCTTAGGAGCACCCTTGTACAACAGGGGTCTCTTGAGGTATTAGTGTATGATGGAGAGGAAGAAGCAGCAGTTCCATATCTCCAGCAGGAGCACCCCACTGCCTGCTTGTCTTTGGGGTCACATGCAGGCAAAGACAAGCAGCACGTCAAAAAGTCCATGGTTTTCATCTGCACTGAAGAACGGCCCTAGCCAGAGGTGTTTCAAACTCGGCTGCTGCTTGTCCTATGCTTGTAGGGAGCCCCACAGAAAAGACATCAACAGGAGCTGGCCTGAACAGCTTGCTGGAACAGGAAAGCATGAAGATCCCAAGATTAGGACACTGGATCCTCATGTTCCCATACAGCTTTAAGCCAGTCACATGCACTTGCATGACTCCAGCTCCCCGCCTGTGCATACCCTGCTGCTGTGCGGAGCCACAGCCCTCCCAGGGCGCACAGCTGCTGGCACCACATGTGGGCTGGCCTTCCACAGAGACTGTTGGGTTTTTCCTACTTCTTTCCTTGTGTTTCCAAGAAGACTCGCCTCCCAGTGAGGGGTCCTGGGTGGGAAAGCATCACGTTGCAAGCATCAGCCTGAGGAGGTGGCTTTTGGGACTCAGGGTGATCACATTGCTTGGGAATGGGAATTAGGATGTGCAACTCAGAGATTAGTTTAGAACCCAGAGGTCCAAAATATGTAGTAAATGTGGGTGAGTCTTTTTTATTGCCTTTCTGAGCTCTTAGGAGATGCCAGGAGATGCACAGCCTCCTCGTGACCCCGGTGGCTTGAAATATGAAGTAATTCTGTGAGATCTGGGAGTCTTATATTAACTGACTGCCGGAGCCAAAAAGTAAAAGGATTCACAAAAACTATGTGCTCTCGCCAGGCTCACCAGCGAGAGAAGCAGGGAGTGCACAACGAAAAGTGCTGCTCAAGGCATAAGATTGAGCACAGCCCAGCTCCTGCCATGCCTCAGCATCCCCTTGGACTGCCAAGCAGTGATGCCACATAGGTCTAGGACACCGCAGCCTGGGCTGGGTTATTTTCTGCTCTGTGTGTAGTGGTAGTTTGTGGATGCCCCAGGATAACACCCAGAAAATTTGACGTGGAATCAGGACAGGACTACAACTCTGCTGAGTCACTGGTCAGGGCTTCAGGTAAGGTGGAGTGTTGATGGTGTCCAAGGCAGAATCTTTCCAATATTTGTGGCCCTGGTCACAAATGTGTGTTTGAGCTATCAGAAAAACTCCCAGGGAGCAAGGGACACTGCCTAATGCTGTTAGAAATCTAGCTGCTTCCCTGTGCCCCTCTGCAAAAACAACCCCAGGAGAAGCATCAAGCCAGCACAACCCATCTGTCCATCCCTCTGGCTCCCAAGGACATGACTGTCTTTCCTGCAAACCTGCTGTTTTGCAGGCTACTTCTGGTTTTCTTTACTGGGGAGAAAGAAGAACAAAAGGTTCACTCCGTCCCTTAGGTGCAAGGAGATGCCAAGGGTGTGTTTGAACTAACAGGAGTAACAGGGTAAGTCCCAGCATGGGAAGAGCCAAGGGGAGGAGGGGCCAGCATTTACACAAGAGAGAACGAAGCTTTTCAGAAGATTAATAGCCAGGGCTGACCCTGGCCACATGAGCAAGCCCAGGTGGCTGTCAGCAGCCATAAACAAGAGCAGGGAATGGCCAGAGAAGAAGAAAGATCCTTTTGGTTGAGCCTGGCCCAGCAAGCTTAAGCATCATGGAGCAGGGACCAAAACCTTTTGTTTTATGAGTTCTTCTTGTCATTGCGTGCTTAAGCACTCAATTAAATTTGGGTAACACCAACAGTCCTGTGGGATCTGCAGCATATCTGTGCCCATGCCAATGGGACCAGAGCCTGCAAGCTGGGTTACTGGGGCTGCTGCACACTGCTCTGGGCCTGAGGCTGCTCACAGCACCTCCCAGCAAAGCAGAGACCAGAGATCCTGTCTGCTGTTTTAAAGACCTTTACAAATTATTTTCCAGCTCCCATTTGAAGGAGGGTTTGGAAAAGCCGGTGATTATTATTACTTTCCAGATCTTCTGTTTGCTTTTAGAGCAGACTGAAGTGGTTTTGTCTGCAGAATATCACCGTGTGTATTTCCACAAAAGATTGTGAAGGTGCTCTGCAATGCTTTCAGATAAAAAGAAGAACAAAAAAAAAAAAAAAAGAAAAAAGAAGAGAAGTCCTGCATAATTTTGAATGGATCTAAGAAAAAAAAAAAAAAAAGATCTTTTAATGGAAAAAGATTTTTATAAATAACTTTTGCTATTTTTCCAAAAAATGAAAGTGTTTCTTCTGACTATAACCCCACATAACTTTTCCATTGTGTTCAATATATTTAGAAATAAGTCAAACAAATAAATAGTGGGAAGACCAAGGTCTTTGAGACAAGAGTTTGGCAACTCAGAGAGTAGACTTGTTTTTGTGCTAGTCCCAGTGCTGCCACGGCATCTGCGCTTCTGAACCATGGACATGGGGAGGCTGCAGTAGGATGCTGTGGAGGGATGCTGGGCATGTCATCCTGTCCCTTTTCCAGGTGTTTCCTCTTTGACAGTATATAGCTCAGCATGTCCATAAATGCCTCCTGAGCTACTTCCATTTACGAACTGCCCCATTAAGCTGTGAACTGCACCAGGTCGGGGGCTGCTTCATGCTCCCAGTGCCGAGGCAGCATCCTCCAAGGGAGGAATGGGGAGCCCAGCCAGGACAGGTGACTGCTTGCTTGGGCACCAGCACTGCAATCTGCTCGGGGTTGTGCACCACATCCTCAGGCACATGTCCATTTTTGCATGTATCAGGAACCCCCATTACTTTCAGTGTAAGATGATTCACCAGCTGAAATTTAACCAGGCACTGAAATCACTGGCAGTGAGGACTCCCTGCCAGAGCTCAGCCTTGGCCAAGCTGTTCCAGTGTAAACACTCAGGGCCGTAAAACACCCAGTCTCCAGCCGAAAAAACCAAGAGCAAAGCATAGCTTCTGTGTTTTTCTGCCCAAACAAGAAAACACACTATTTGCTAGTTTGGGCTAGATCCCCAACCTAAACCTGTTAGAGAACTTCCCCATCTCCCCAGCCCACCCCAAGCAAGAGAGACACATGCGCCGTGGATGCAGGAGGGTTTTGCTGCAAGGAGAAAGTGTGTTGCTGAAGGATTTATCTGCGGGTATTTCTTACTGGTTTTCCTGCGCTGGACCTGCACTCTCCGAGCAGGAGACGGTGCCATTCAAGCCCTCTTCTGCCTGGGATCTCAGCTGTTTCTCCCGCTCCCGCCGCCGCCGCTCTCTCGCTGCCTCCTCCTCATCTTCCACGCTCCACTGTGCTGTCAGCCTGCCAAGACAGAGGGAAAACTCATCCTCAATACCATCAGGCAGTGCCTGTGAAACCAGGTAATAATCCTCTGAGGTATCTGGCCCCCCCCAGCAAACAGGAGACTTCTGCAGAGGAGTGCTCCCATCGTGAGCGGTGCTCCTCAAAGTGGCATCCTCACCTCCATCAGCAGAGCTCCACACTGGGACTGATGGATGTGCAAGGATAAGGTGGGACACATGGACTGGGAGAGGGGTGCAGAAAAGCCTGCAAGCCTCTCTAAGGAACACATGGTGCATATCCCCTTCCTTCCAGACCAGCCACCTTCCTGTGGGCTGAAAGCCTGCTGCGAAGCACCATTCCCTGAAAAAAACAGCTTTGCAGCCCAGGAAGGGTTTGTAAAGGGTCTTGCAGTGCTGCAAGATATCTAACAACCTCATCTCAAGCTTTGGCCCAGGGCAGGAAAGATCTGCACACTGGGGGTGGGTTTCCTCAAGTAGTTGAACTGCTCCTGCCTGACCAGGACCAAGGGAACAGAGGTGAAGGGCAGCAGCTATGTCCTGCTCTGCCCTACCCAGCTTCCTTCTAACCCTGCAGAGAAGCAAAACCTGCCTTGGCTTCTCCCAGACATATCAGCTGCTGAATAATAATGCCTCTGTTAGCAGAATGGCCTCTTACATCCCCAAGGAAGCGATGCCACATTCCTCCTCTGGTGATAATGCCAGTCCAGTCGCTCGCCACACGGGATCAGCTCCTGCTCCACCACTGGCAGCACCGGCTGAGATGGAGGCAGAAAGGGACATGCTGCCATGGGATGGTCACCACTCACCCAAAGGGCCTGTGATGGCAGCTGGAGCTGGCCAGGTCTGACTCGTGGTATGTGGAGCTGATGCTGGGGCAGATGCTTCCTCACCCCACTCACCCTGGCTCAGCCGTGTCCGAAACAGACCATGAAGGCCGTTTCCCCTGGTGTTTGCAAACCTTATTACAGAGCTGCTCTTGAGGCAAGGCATACACACGGGAATCAGGAAGGCGATCTCCCACCAGCAGTGGGATCCAGCCCAACCTGAATTTCCCCTCCTCAGGCACACCCTGAGGACTGCAGTCCCCATACGATGAACCTGCCCGATAGGAGATACAGTGTGACATAGTTCAGATTGGGGTAAAGAGCTTGTGGAAAGGAAAAGGGAAAAAAAAACCAGAAATGCCTTAGCTGAGACTTGTTTCAGCCCAGTTTGAGAGAATAAGGAGCAGGTTTCAGCTGACCCCAGAAGTGCCACTCTGCCAGCCTGCCTGGTTTTGCCCAGGACTATGAACCATGTGAAAGGGCCTCACTTCACCCAGGGTCTCACTAAAATGCTGTTTCCATTTGAGGTTCAGGACAGATATCTCCCTCTTCCAGCAATGGGAGGACAAAAAGCCCATTAGGATTAATCGAAACATTTTGTTCAGGAAAAATTTGGCCTTTCTAATTACATTATGAACCTTGTTAGCCTTTCCAGGGAGACTTCCTCGGAGCCTATTTTACTCTGCAGTGGCAGCAGGACTGATGAGCTTAGCCCCAGTAGCATCCCTTTCCACAGTGTTCCCCCCACCGCCCAGTCAGGAAGCTGAGGATGACCCTAAATCACTGCCCTCTTGAACTCCCACCTGCCCCAAGGCAGCAGAGCCAAGATGTTGAGCCCAATGGAAAAAAGTTGCCCATCCCTGCTGCACCCGTGGGGGAACAGGGAACAAAGCAAATCCCAGGACTAGCCCAAGAGAATGCTCCTCTGCTGTGTATTTACTGCCTGCCTTATTTTGGGTGGGGTCTTCTTGCAAGCAGCAAATTCAGCTCTTTCCCCTTTTACCCTCTCCTCATCCCTTGTCACCTTGCTCTCCATGGGGAACAAAGTGGACCCAGACCAGAGCCTGGGCTCCCCTCCTCCCTTCCCTACTCATCCCACACTCCTATTTATTATTTTTCCTCAGGTTCCCATAGAAACCCTTGTCTGTGGGCCTGGCAGGAAGCCACCGTGTTGTTGGGTTTTTTTTGTTTTTTTTTTTAATATATAAATGAAGTCATTCATTAAACTCTGCCATGATCTCCCTCCCTTGTGCGACAGCTCCAGATAGTCTCCAATTCAGAAAGGCTGTTAACCCCCTCTTTCCCATATCGCCCCAGTTACAAGAGGCAAGGTCCATGTTTATGCCAGGATAAGTTAGATTTCAGTTAAAATCCTTCACCCCCTCCTCCAGCTCCTTGGGAAGCTGCTGCAGAGGTGGTGCCGCACCAACCCTCCCAGCTTGCCCAGGGTGCCCAGGGGAGCTTGGAGGGGGGTACCCTCTGAAGCATATGAGCTTTCCACACTGTGAGAGCAACGTTGGTTGGCAGCCCTCTCCCTCTCCCAGTTGGATGTGACTAACTCTCTCCCCATGACCTCACCGGCTTGCTATTCTGTCCCTGCATCCTTCAAACAGGCTGAGGACAGAGCTGGGGGCGACTGTTTTGGGGAGAAGAATTTTTCTGCAAAACCAGGGAAATAACTTTCCCAGCTCCCTTTGCTACAGAGCAACCCAGCTTCCAGGTTGCCCGCCGCTGTGCCGGGACGTGGCTCAGACACACTGAGCATCCTAGTGGGGCTGCAATGCTGGGAGCACCGTGCCTCTGCTCAGCAGCAAGGGCTGCAGATAAAGCCCCCACCAAGCCCCCGCTCACTCTGCCTTCAGGAATACCAGCACTCTCCAGCAAACACCCAAAACCAGTTTATTTGCAGATTCTGAGCTCTCTCTCATGCTCAAACAGGCTGGTAGCGGAGTGAAGTTTAGTAAGTGATGCTTTGGGGGTTCAGTAATCACACTGACAAGCAGAGGAAAAAGGATGATTACTTTGTGACTGACCAAGCAGCACAAATATTTGTCTTTAGTGGAAAACAAACAAAACAAAACAAAACAAAAAACACAAGCAAATGAGAAGCTAAGCCTTGCATTTGTTTTTGTGTTTGGGTCAGCTACAGGGGTTTGTTGGACCCCAGACAAGATGTGCCATTCCAATTTGGACAAGCACAAGTGTGAGCAGGGGGTCAGCTGTTAAATTGCCTTTCGAAGCAAAAAGGTGGAAAGATTTAATTTCCAAACAGTTCCATTTTCTAAGAAGGGGCCACGGTCTTCCGTTTGCTCTAATTGCACATCACAATCGCATTCAGTAACTCAACATGCTCAGCCCACAGTGATATTTCACAACTGTCTTTCCCACTTCTAGAAATAATTACCCAGTGTTTCAGGATGAGGCTGATCCCACGTATCTCTGCCTTCACCTTCAGCCAGCACTTTCCCAGGTTGGTCTCAGGCTGCGGAGGTTTGGGGAAGAAGCAGACTCATAGCTGCCAGTGGGACTGAGAGCTCTCAACTTCATTTCACCCATCACAGGATAGGGAAACGGAAAGCAAGACAACTTAAAAGCTTGAAGACTTGCAAGATGAGCTGGAGTGTGCTACACTCCGTCATCCAGCCACTTGCCTTTATGAAATCCCTATATAGAGGGATTTTCATGCAATGTGAAAGGAAATTCACCCCCTCACGCAAACTTTAGGGGGACTGGAGAAGGGATGAGGAAGGGTAGAGAGACCTCTTTTTGGCCCCAGCAGACAGGAGCTGCAGCAAGACTTGCTCTGGCAAGACCTCATCACAGGGCTGGGTCATTTCTCTTACACAGTCCCTTCAACTCTGCCAACAGCTTTTGGAAGGTTGTGGTTGAGCCAAACACACTTTGCAGAAGGGACTTAACTCTTCCTGAGCAGGTGAGGAGATCCAGCAGGTCTAGAGATGAGCTGAAAGCACCCTGGTTCAGTTTTGGCCACAGAGTCACTGCTTGCCAGGCGTTTGGGATGCTTAGGCTTCTGCTGACTGGGGACAGCTGCCCAGTTCAGATCCAGCTCTTGACTTCACATCCCCCTGGACCCCCAGCCAAAGGAAGGGCTTTATTTCTGTTTACACTACAAAACACCTCTTTTTGCAGAACAGCAAGGCACCCAAGCCCTGGCTTCACTGTTACATATGGCCAGCTCCAGACAAGCCAGCATTGCTGGAAAGGTTGCATTTCCTTTGGGCGATTCCTCACCAGCACTTGAGGAGATTATAATATTCAGGCAAGGGAAATTTCTGGCATCAGATGAGCTATGTTTAAGGGAAACTCTGCAGACTCAAGGAGTCTTTTGCATGGTTGACAGCTCAAAGGAAGCTTTGCTGGCCCAAACCCAACCTTCAGCACTAAAGCTAATTCCAGAAAGGAAAATCAAATGCCTCCCAGGGGCTTTGGGCTTTGCAGACCTGTGCCAGAAAAACTCAGGAACCCTCTACCAGCACACTGGACATTCCTGTCTCCTGAGCTCGCTGGGTTATCAGGCCAGGAAAGTGTTGACTTTGCTCGCTGCCTCTGTTGGGTAGACTGCCCCCACAGAGCCAAGGTTCACGAGGGAAAAGGTCTCGGGAACAGGTTTTAGGAGGAGCCACCTGCAGCCCTGACATGACAGCTGCCATTTCCCAGAAGATACATTGCTCCATCCCCTGTGAATAAAACAGTGTCCATCACCACTGAAAGAGTCACCTGCAAGTGATAGGGCTGCATGAATTAGAGAAGAACTGGGGAGAACAGCCCTACTTCCCCCAGCAGCCATCCCGTTGGCTGCCCTGTTGAGAGTAGGGGAAAGAAAGATGCCAGAAACTGATGCATGGGACCTTCTCCTTCCATGTAATTCACTGCAGCCTGCGTTGCCTTGTCACAGTGCCAGATACAATATCAGTGCAGAATACGGCCTAGGACTGTCAACAAGTTCATCCTGCTGCCGAGCAGAGCTGCCAGGCTTTATTTAATATTGCATTTATCACACATTCCTAAAGGGCCCTGACAACTGGCAGGGGTACGGAGACGTGCAACTCACCCTGTCACATGAAATGGAAGAGGACACCCTCAGAAGGCTACAAATGAACACCTTCCTCACCCACTTGACCTTCTGCCAACAAATTAATCACTTATTAATCTCTTATAGATGGCATATAATGGATCAGTGTGACTGAGTCAAGTATGCTGGAATACCCAGATAATGCCTCAGCTCATGCCCTTCAGGACCACTGGTGTGTCAGGCCACAACAGAAGTCATGGCTGAGGACACTTGCATGCAATGTACAATCATGCTGACATGGCTCAGTTTCTCTCCATCCCTGCAAATCACAGTTGCCATGGCTCAAAGCAGCGTCCCAGGCGATGCCTCACACCACAGGCACCAGTTTTGGGCATCTGAGTTCAGCACCTCAGCCCTTTCCAAAGATCTCTCTCTAAATCCCAGGTTTACCTCTACCTATCATGACACCTTCAGAATCCTGTCCCTAAGCCTGTCCCTGAGTCTTGTCCAAGGTCACCAGGAAGACATAAGGAATGGAACAGAAGTCCAGCTGGCATCTTGACCCCCTGATTAACTCTATGATAACAGGCTGCTGCTGAATGCCAGCAACCAAGACTGGGCTCCATGACACCAGGGAACAGGAGCTGACAAAGCATCTGTGGTACAGCCATCACCATATCAGACAACAACCAGGAGTCACACTTCCTCAAGGATGGGTTTCCAATGTTTAGGAGTAATGTGACTGGATAGGAAAGACTACAGCTGGGTCATCATCCCACTGAATAAGGAAAGGGATGTGGATAGCAGTATGATACAGGGAGACTGGGAAAAGAAATAAAATCAAAAATTATTATGTCACAGCCTGGAGTTTATTTCAGACTAGCCTCGGGAGAGTTATCCCAGCTCTGAAACAGCAGCGTGTCAGTCAAAGGCAGCCACAGATACAGCACAAGCCTCTCCCTCCCATACATTCATGTAATTCCTCAGCTGCATTGCTCCGTTCAGAGTCCAGGCTACAGAGTTTGGATAAGAAGGGGGGCAGGGGGGAGAGGAAAAAATGCCTCTATATGCTTCACCCCTAGCCTTTTTCTCATACCAAGCTTCCCCACCCCACACGTAGCTACACAGTCTCAGCCACGTCTCCCCATTTGGCTTATAAATCACGGGTCACCTTCAAGATGTGAACAGCAGGATAGAGCTGCTTCACACCCAGGGGCGACCGCAGAGCCCATCCCCACCATCCACTGGAGCTGGGGGTGTGGAAATGCGGCACTCATGGAGCGATAAGGACACACCAAGGCATCTGAACAGAATATGATATGGCCCAAACTTTTATCAAGCAGAAGTGGAAGAAAAACAGCATTCTGCAAGGCAGAGACCTATCTCCCTTTTAAAAATAAAAGCAACTTTTGTTTTTTTAAAAGGATCTTGGATTTTCTCCAAAAACACACATCCCATTTCTGCACAGAGAAGGATGTGCAGTTGTGTAGCCATGCATCCACACATACCAGGTATAAAACTCTGCATGGTCTAGCCTTCATTAAATTCCCTGCAAAGACTGACCTGTCACTGTGGCATGTCAGGCAGGGAAAGCCTCTGATGGTAATTTACTGCTTCCACAAGCAAAACAAGACACATTTGAGAAAGCTGGTGGCAAATGGCAGGAGCAGACCCTAGAGGAGGGATTCAGGCAGGGCTGGTCCTTCATCACAAGCTTCATCTGTCCCCCTCTGCCACTCACAGGATAGTGGCTCCAAAAAGGTACAGGGGATGTTCCACGTTTCCAGACACTATAGGTGACGCACTGCCACACACAGGCACAAGGCAACCAATGGGAACAACTGTTTCTTTTTATTATTATGGGTTTTAATGATGGCAGACAGAATCCAAAAGAATCCCTTACACGATGATGAATTGCACTCCCAGGACTGTGGGTCCTTAGCACAGAGATAGGCTGGTGCAGTAATGTATTAACATCACCGGTCAGGAATTTGGCAGGGGGGAGGAAAGGGCTGGAGTCTGAGCCCTCCCAGCACTCCACTGTATTCAGTAGGTGTGAGAAATTGGTGCTGTGTACAACCTCAAACCATGGCTCTTTCTCACGGTCTCTCTATCTCGGCCCTAAAGTTCAAAAAATTGGATTTTTTTTTTTTTTCTAAAGAGCAGGAAGACTGGGCTCTGTTTTTGCAAGGGAGAAGCACACCAGAGAAGAAAACAGATTTGTCAGAGGTACAGACTACCTTACCCAGCTTTGGTATTTTATTTTTCCCCTCTCTCAGAGGGAAGCTAGCCTCCACAGCCTCTGTGCCTTAGCTACAGTCAGCCAGCATCCTTGATGCACTCGTGCTGGAAAACAAGTCTGAGCCTAGGAAGGTGAGCAATAGCTTTACCCCTGCTTCAAGATGGAATTAAGAGTAAGATTCATATCAGCTTGGTGCTTTTTATAGCACCACTGACTTGGCTACGAGTCACTCATTTTGCAGCCCCTGGGGTGACACAGTCCCCCCAACAGCAGGAGGGAGTTTTCTGTCTGAGCACTGGCAGGAGGCAGCAAGGAAGGCCGTGAGAACACGCTGCTCTGCTCCCTGGGAGAGTTGAGGCTTCGTTTATAGCCATCACTGAGGAGCTGTGCTGCAACAGGAACCGGAGTCAGCAGCAAGCCCTGGGTCCCTGCTGTGCTAAGGCAGCAAGTCTTCATGAGGAAAAAGAGTCTTTGCACCCCAGCCTCTTGCCATGGGACAGAGGCAGGGAGCAGCCCCAGCTGCCCTATGCCCACAATAGAGGTGAGGAACGGTGCAGCTGATGTTTGATGACTGTTTGGTGCTCCATCAACAGAGCTAGATAGAAATGGTGGGAGAAGGAGGAAAAAAGAGGGGAAAAAAAAGAATGTGGAAGCCAAAAATTAGTTCTTACACACCATTCACACACCATTCCAGCTGCAAAGCCTCAGACCTCAGCTTCTCCACCCAGAACCCTTTCTAGCTGAACTATGCTCAGATATATGTGGTGGTCCCTCTCCACTCCATCAGAGGATGCGGATAACCTGTGGTTACAGCCCTGAGAGGCTCAGAGGCTCACTACAGCTCCCAAAAATTTCCATGCGCTCAAAGTTCAGGCCCTAAATATCCAATTGCTTAAGAGCAGGTAAAAAAATCCGAGTCAAGCCAGGCTAAAAGCAAACAAAATCCATCAGCTGGTTTCTGGGAAAGGTCAGTGGTAGGTGGAGTTCTTCTGAAAAACACAAGCCCCAGGGCTGGGAAAATATGGGAATGGATCCACAGGATACTCAGAGGGGACAGATGAGCTGCTGCAATTGGAGAGAGAATGATGAGCTGCCGTCTGTGGAGTGAAAGCAGAGGGTGGGCATCCCATGAGGCACCCAGGGAGGGGCTACCCACCACACACTGGCTTAGCCCCTTACGCTCACCCTGCCCCACGGCTCAGCTGGGCTGCAAATCACCAGGTCCCTCCTGACTTGCAAAATGTGGTGGCTTCGCTCTGCAAGCAGCTGGCACCAGTGAAGCCCCATCAGGACGTGGAAATCCCCCAGGCAATCCCCTCCCAGCCCCAGCAACACTGGGTGATCAGTCTAGTCAAAGGGCTCTCCTGGTTGCTCCTCCCTGCCAGCAGCCTCTGGTCGTGTCTCCCTTCCCATCAGCCCGCTACTCGTGGGGTTTGCAGAGGTGCCCACTCGTTCTGCCCAGGCTGTGGTGATGGGACACTGAAGGATAAAAAAAAATAAAGGCCGCTAATAAGAACATGAAAATCGGGAGGATTTGGGAAAGGAGCACTGTGGTGGGCAAGCCCTGCAGGGACCATAGGCTCCTCATGCAACATTTGAGGCAGGATTGCAAAGCATGAATTGCTCAGATGAAGGCCCTGTGTCCCCCTGACCTACGCCAGCATCCCTCCCTCTTTTCCCCACACAACAGCTCTGCTAGTGGCTTGTTGTTGCACGTTCATTTTTCCCATCTCCCTGTGAAGAGCTGCTTAACTTCTTCACAACGAGAACTCCTCTCTCCCCACACCTATCCACAAGCCAGAGAGGTGGAATAAAGCAATGCTGCAATAGCCCCCAGAGTAGTTATCTCCCAAGCAACAAACCGTGCCCAGACCATGTCAACCACCCCCACAAGAAAACGTTCTTCCCCATCAAAGCACCATCCAGCCCTCCCAAGTGCTTCCAGCTCCTTGTTCCCAGCTCAACACTCAGGAGGTCAAGACAGAAATACTGGAGTAGCATCTTCCCTGCTGAGAAACATCCTGGCAAGCTCCAAGAAACATCACATGCAGGCAGAAAGGAAGGCAACCCGCAGAGCTGGGCAGAGCCCCCATATCCTGATCAAACTAAATATTACACTCATGACATACACCCAAATTCAAGGAGTTCAGAGAAGTTTAAAGGTACCCCCTAATGCTGAGGGACTCCAAGCATTGCCAAGAGCATTGCTGGACAATGCAGTACCAAGCCACAGGGAGAAGGAAGGGGCCATGCAGCTGCCTCATGGGTACCAGGACATGAGTGTTGGCATTGGCTAGAAGTGGAAAACATTTCATCATGTATGGCAGGCCAAAACACAGGGGCATGCAAGATTCATTTCAGATCTCACAGTTTGGCTTCCCACGTTAATGGCTTCACAGAAGATAAAGCAAAAGTCCCATCCTACAGAGTAAATAATTAGCTCTATCATGTGATTCAATTTTCTGACTTATAATTAGAGACACTCATTTATTTGTTGCCTGTGCAGCAGCCATGCTCTGGAGCCCCTGTTCTGGACCAGGCCCCCATTGTCCTAGGAAGCATACAAGCAGTGTGCAAGAAAACTGTCCCTTTCCCTCCCCCCAAGAACAAATCACAGCTCACTTCCTAATGGTACCCAAGATCCACCCACATACTTGATAAGAAACAAACCAGCTGAGACGAGCAGTACTGCTTCTTCACATCCATCTGCATGCACACTTCACCCCACAGCTGCACACCCCAGCCAGGCACCGACAGGCCAGCTATGGGGACATAACTGCAGCAAGACACCACAGCACTTAGCGGGAGCAGCGTCAACCAAGAGGCCCAATAATCTGGTTTCAAGGAGCGGCACAGCTGATTTACAGAGAGGCTGATTTGTAGGTTAATTAAACAGCCATATTCTTTTGTGAAACACTTGAGGCTCGATAAATAGGGGGAGAATAAAATTCCAGCAGGAGCAGATAATGAACTGAATGAATCGACATGACAGGCACTGGATCCCTATCTTATTTATAGGAATTCATTAAAAGGATAAGGAAAAAAAGAGACCTCGATAACAAGATAAAGCAGCTCATGTTTGGGGTCTTATGGGTGTGCAAGGGATCATCAAGCTACAAAGGGAGAAATCTTTCCCAAGTGATACCCTGATAAAGAAACTATGCCGGATGAGGGGAGTGCCTGGGCACAAGGGGCAAAGGAGTGGAGGTAGATAGCCCTGCAATTGTCCATTCTTCTCATGCCTTTCCCAAGTAATTACTCAGCCACTCCTGCTCTGTAGTTGCAAGGCATAACCCTGGGCTCTTTTCAGCCTCCAACTTTTCAGATGTAAATGGCACGTTCCTGCTTGCACCTTCTGCAAAGCACCTTCTTCAGTGAGAAAGAAGGAAGGCTAATTTTTCTAATCCACCTCCAAGCTGGGCAGAGGTGAAAGACGTTTCCCAGAGTGCTGGCTCAGCACTTCAGCCTGCGGGTGTCTCCAACATGGTCCGGTGCTCCAAAGCACACAGAATCACTCCAAAGCACGGTATGCACTAAACCTGTCAGCAGTCAGTGGAAAAGCCTTTTCATGCAAATCAGGCTCCTAGGATCGATGTTTGGGAGATGCTCTGCACAAGGGCATGGCCCCTTTGTCTGAAATGCTGTATCAAGCACAAGGCAGGATGCTTAAAGCATTGGGACTCAGCTCTTCAACCCCAAAGCCACAAGACCTTTACACTGGTTTCAGCTCAGGAACCCTTAACCCATCTGCTGGACAGCTGATAAGCGGCTCCCTTAGCTGAGCCATGCTCAGAGAAGGTAATTCCCTGGTTACCCCCACCGACGTCCTGCAGTAGGAGCAGCCAGGTAAATCTTGACACCACATCGAAATCCCAAGTGCTCACAAACATGGCTCTGAGCAGCCGTTTTCACTCTTGTGCTCCAGGTCTTGGACACATGAGAAGAGCCCAGGACCTACGCACTGTAACCACTCTGCCTACAGTCACCTTGGGACAGATAAAAGCAGAGCATGTCAATCTTGACAGCAACGTATCTTCAAGCCAGGAGCCTCAAGCCATTCACTGACTGAAGCAACTTGTTCCTGTAGCCAAGGTGGCAGGGCTTGCAGAGCCAGCCCCACAGCCATCCTTAGCAGGGAAACTGCACAAGATATGCTGTGCAGGGAGCAGACCTGCCCATTCTGCTGTTGAATCCTGTGAACATGAGTGAGGCTATCTGTGTGTAAACCATGGAAATCCCTCACACCCACACCTCACTCCCTTCCTTGTCTGTGAGCAGGACTGGAAAACACAGCCACAAAGCAAAACCTCAGCCAGATGAAGTGTAATACCCCGCTCAGCACAAATGTCACCTCGTAAAAGCCCCTCTGAGTCTCTGGGACACCAAGAGTCCCTTATGCACAGCAAGATGAACTTGGAAACATCATTAAGGACAGGAAAACACCTCTAACTTGGGCTGTGTCGAGGACAGTTCTTTGGACACCCCTTTCTTTGCACGAGGCACAGATGCTTCCCTCTGCTCTCCCCCATCTGCCACCCTGCGCAATAAATTGCCACTCAGCTGTGAGCAGTTCATTTGCCTGGCCCCCCTCAATACCAGCTGGTCCCAAATCCGAGCCCATCTCTGCCTTCTGCACACCCACAGAGGTTTCCCTACCCCTCAGGAGCCCCTGACCAAGCCCTGTTCTGAAACAGGGATGTGTAACTGAGATCCTAGTCCCTCCAGGCTGACACTAGGGAAAGAGTCCAACAGGACAAACAGGAGATTATTTGAATAGCGAGGAGTCAGCTTCTCCTGCCCGGGAGACTGGGCACTGACTTTGCACCCAGGGCAAGTGCAACCAGTGGGAGCTTTCCTGCCGACCGCCCTGGGTCTAGAACAGGAGAAGGTGGCAGGGACTGGATGGCTGTAGGAGCCTGTTTCTCTTCCAAGGTAGGAAACTCATTTGAGAGGTGAGGTTTAGAGGCTGCAATACTAGTCAAGGAGATCCCAAATTTACTGGAAAATTGTTGTGAAAAATAAACCCCACGTTGACATCCTCCACCTCTGTGCTGGAGACCAGCAGGCACAGTGAGGACAAGGGAGCCAAGAGGTACCAAAGATGCAAAATGTCAATCCAGCACTCCTTAATTCCACCTCTCACCCATCCAGCTGCTCAGTTAAATATAAAGAGTTGAGAAGTGCCTCTCTTCTGTCCAGTCAGAGCCATCAGCATGGCACACCACCATCATCCAGACCCTCAGAGGAAAGCGGCATTTCCAGCCCGCAGGGAAAAGCAGATTGACCGCATGGTAGGGAATCCCAGAGCCAGCAGACAATGTAGCCGTCCTCCCCAGCTCAGCCCCAGCTGACAAATGGGAATAAACCCAACTGAGCCATCCACCTCCCTGCCCTGGCAATTAGACTCCAAGAGAAAGGTTCAAAGCACTATTGTGATCAATTAAATAATAAAAAAAAAAAAGAACAGTGTCAGCTTGCAGCCATGGGAGGATCCGGCCCTTTACTCATCTCTGAATGGAAAACGCACATCACAGCGTGCACAACATACAGTTCCTACAGGGAAAAAAAAAAAAAAAAAAGAAAAATCCTTTTTCTAGGCAGGACCATTCAGCACTCAGGGGACACAAAAAAGACACGTACTGAGACATCCCTTGCACGGAGAGCAGATGGGGTGAAACCAGCCGCTCAGGTGAGTGTCACAGTACAGTTGTGCTCAGTTATTTCAGTTGGGAGCTCCTGGAAAAGCCATCAGTAAGTTCAAATCTGCTTTTCTCATACAGCTTTTGGGGAGGAGGGGCGGGGGAGGGGGGGTATCTATTATCCTTCCTTCCAACGCATCGAGTCTGCTGGAAAATCAGGGTGAGGACGAAATTCAGACGATTTAAAGGGACACGAAGATGGTCGTTGCGACACACACTCCCCTTTTCCCCACCCGGCGCCCCCCACACCCGCGCCCCTCGGCGCGGGCAGCGCCAGCCGGAGCCCGGAGCCGGTCCCCCGCGGGCAGGTGGGTGCTCACCTGATGAGGTTCTGCAGGCCCTGCTTGCTGGAGTTTCTCCTCAGGATCGCGCTGGTCATGGTGGCCACAAGCGCGGCGGGCAGGGTCCCGCTGCCGCCCCCTCCCCAGCGCCGCAGGCAGCCGCCCGGCACTGCGCGCTCCCGCGGCCCCCTCTCCGCCTTCAGGAAGTTCTGCAGCTGGTTTCCTTTTGTTTCTGCTAGCCCCCCCTGCTCCACACCCCCGGCTTGTCTCCTCCACCTCTACCTCCTCCTCCTCCTCCCCCTCTGCCGCGTGGAAGTGTCACGGGAGAATCTCTGCGAGCGCAGCCGCCGGCGGGCCCCGCAGCACAAAGCCCGGCGCTCCCCGCTCCCATGAGAGGGGGATTCTTTTCGTTTTAACTCTCTTCCCTCCCTCCTTATCCTATTCAATCCCCCCCATCCCCCCCGCCCCCTATCTTTCTTTTTTTATCCCCCCCCCCATCCACCTTTACCACTGTTTTCCTGATTACACAAAGCAATTAAAGAGCAGAAATCCAGGTTGGCAACTTGCACTCGGCGGGCTGTAAATTACTCCCGGTCCATTCACAGCAGAAGTCCTGCATGAAGGTTTCACCTCCAAACAGTCCCCGCACGCCAAAGGTGAACGAAGAGTCAGATTAATATGAAAGGGTCTTTGTGCTGGGAAATCCACACAAGAGAAGAATGTTCTCCTGTGATGGAGATAGCGGTTGCCTTTTGGGGGAATCCTCAGAGAGGCAAGCAGCATACATTCTGCTTCTGCTCTTAGACTTCCCCTTCACCTGTCCAAGGGACCAACTCTTTCTCCCATGCCTCTGTTTTCCCAGCCATCAAATAGGGCAAGGGCAAAAAAATCTGGCTAAATCTGGCTTGCCTTCATGAAACACTGATATTTCAGGAGATTAAAAAAGTGTCTGATGAAGGACTAACATTGCCACCTGCTAGAACAAAATGCCCATCTACCATGCATTCAGATTCGTGTTCACCATGGGAGTACTCTCAGGGCAGAGAATGGGGGGAAATAATAGAGTCTTTTTCCCTACCCTGCATCTCCTGGTCCACATGTGTGTTTCTTGGGAGGAAAAGATCTTCTGCCATGCCAAACCAACAGATGCCTGAACTTGTACCTAGCAAGTTCCAGCCCTGCCTTATAGTTGCACTTCATGGTGCTCATGGCACGGCCTGTCACTAAGGTAAGTGAGAATATTGCTCTGGATGTCTCCAATATAGGAGCAGTTATGTGGAATCACCCTGCTTCAACGCTTACCTTCCTTCTTCTTTCAGTCCTTCTCATCTCATTTACACATTTCCTTTCAATCACTTCTTCAGAAGTGTTTTTTGACACCTGATAAGCTGAAATGGAGAAGTTGCTCATGAAATACACCCAGAAATCTAGATTAAAAATAAGGAAGGGCCTGCCCTCTTTCCAGTGTCTTTTCATTTTAAAAGTTTTTTTTTTTTTCTGCAGGTGTTTACTAAGCATCACCTAAGGGATTATGAACAGCAAAAACCACAAAGCACAGACATTGATGCTGCCCTCACTCTGTGGGTTGCTCAGACGATATCACACTGCATATTTTTCTTTCTAAATTTGGTGAGAAGATGCAAGAGATCCACCACAAAAGCTCTCTGTTGCTGAAAAAGAGCTTGTCCTAGCCATGCAAGTTCTTGCCTGAGTAATTAGGTTTAAGCACATGAACATTCCTATTGACTTCACCACAATTGGCCAGAGTTGAAATGAACTGTGCACCTACAGGGTTGGGTGCACCTACAGGTTTTTTTTGAGGGAATCAGCCCAAACCTGACAGTGACTCCCATGGTCTGAGCTAGACAAGGATGCAACTTGAAGGAGCCCTGGCAGGCAGAGATGTAGTTAGCAACCATGGGCTAGCCACGATGAGGGGCTGAATGAAATCACAGCAGGCACTTACTTCAGACAGAGATGCCAGGGGATCCCCAGGGAGGTGAGGAGGGGCAAGGAGGAATGCAGCCACTGTCACCAAGAGAAGGCAGGAGCCTGCTGGGTGTGGGGAGGGAAAGAGGCAAGGGCATACCACTATCTACCAGAGGCAAGATCCTCCACGTAGATGGGCAGAGGGAAAAGCTGTTGATTCCCCCAGCAAGAGAGCTTTGGCTCCACACCTGCGTTTGTCTCCTCTAGGATGCCAGCATGAGCCTCTTCTCTTGCAAGCACTCAGCAGACTTCCACCCAAATTCCAGGCCTGACTGCCTCTCAGAGATGGGACTGACAAAACCCATGCTTGAATGACGAAATCCAGGACCAGAGAGAGGTCATGACATTAGCTCTTACTGGTCTAAGGTGCTAAGATAGTTTGGAAACACCAGAAGTGAAGCAGTGAGGAAAGAGGCCCCTTAATTGCAACAGGCTGAGCTCTGTGTTGCTCCCAGGGAGAGACATTCCTGGTACTGAACTCCACCTGGAAAAATCTTTCAAGATGTCTGGGCTACTCGACCTCTGGGGAAGGCTTCCTGCCCTTCTCCCTGGCTTTCATCTTTGAGAAAGATACAAGGTATAACAAGAGAACTCATCTTTCCTCCAGCATCAGCAGGGTCCTGCAGTACAACAGGGGGTGGAGAGCAGAGCAGGGCCCACAGCTTGCAAGAAGAGAAGGAACTGTACACCAAGTGACACATGGACAGAGTCACTGTCTCCATCTCCGTGGGGCAGGGACCATTTAAAACTATTAGTCAAAGGCACAAAGGCTGTGAAAGAGAAAGAGCAGTGCAGGAGAAATCCTTGCAGTACAGAGGCGCCTCCAGTCCCCTCTCTCTCTCGCTGCTGAGGCCACGTGCATCAGTCTGAGTCACACCATATATCCAAGAACAGTAAGGTCAGCATCAGTCCCACAGCTGCTCATATCCTTTCACAGAAACAAACCTCCTGGTCCCAGCAGGAAGCGAGTAGGAGTACAGTGGACACAGGAAGAAAAACAAAGAATTGATTCATCTGTTGTTTTTTGGCACAGTTTGAGCTAGGAGAACCACCATAAATCTCTGCAGCAAAAATGCACACCACTGCAGGACCTGGGATGGCTGTAGCACCCAGGAACACATTGCATGGCACTGGAGAGCAGCAGAGGAAGCAGAGAAGGTGAGATGCTGGGAGAGGGAACGAGTCTGTCTCCATCACTGTGGGAAAGAGAGCAGGAGTCCCAGAGAGAAATAGGGCCGCACCAGTTCCCGTTAATTACACAATCATTCTGCTATGTAGGACTAGTTGCAAAATCAGTTGAAGGCTCACACATGGTCTAGAAAAGAATAAAAGAAACAAAAATACTCTAGTCCTGTAGGAAATGCAGCCCAAGCAATTCTTTCTGATATTGCTGGGATGTAAAGCACTGTCAGCATAAGCCCCAGGTACAGTTACTGCAAGGGCCGGTCTTTTATGATTGCCATTATCTGCCAGTGTGGTTTCCAGAGGCCCATGTCTGCATGTCAATGGGGATCTCACCCTGAGATGATGTTCTTGCAGGAACAGCCTCACATCTTCAGCAAGTACTTCAGCCCTGTCTCAGTTGGAGACCCTGTGCTTCCACCAGCAGCCCCTCTAGGACAATGGAGTAGATGTGGAGATCTTTGGCTTTTCTTTTAAGTGAGGCATCTTTGCCATCACAAACCTCTCTCCCTCTCCTGACATCTCACCAGCCTCTCTTCACCATGCACAGGCAACCCCCACTTTGAACCAGCCTGGCAGACATCAGCATTTTCTCAGCCTCTCAGGAGCCCCTGCTCAGGGAAAGGGGCACACCATTTCATATATCAGGTGCATAGATGGTGTGGTTTAACCTGTTGGGTAGGGTTTGCCCACCTTACCTTCACCCCAAATTCCCACTTAACTCAGTCCAGCTTACTCTGCCAGCACTCTTTTATGGACAGCCAAAGAGAGACCAAAAGAGGCAGTCAGAGATAATCCCAAGGAAACAGCAGATTTAGCAGCCAAAAGCAGCACGTTGTCTCCTTCACACCAGAACAGCTCGTTACAGGCTCCAGAAGTGTGCTGCCAGGAGGGCAGGGCACCTCGCCTCTGCAATTAGCTCAGAGTGCAGGGGAAGGAGTCCAGTCCCAATGATGCTCCCCAGCAAGCCTTCCTCTGCCCTGGCCATGAGTCAGGAGAGGATATTCCCAAGCCAACACATGACCCCATGGGTGTTCAGGGATGGGGTGCCGTAGGCGGGAGCTGCCTTTGCTCAGAGCTTTTGCCAGGCCCACGCGCTCAGAGGAGCACCATGAAGAACATGTATAATTGTGGGCTGGGTCGAAAGAGCCAATAAACACTGTGTCATACTAAGTCTGAAATATTTGGCATGGGATCAATGATGACTTTGTTCCTAAGACATCCAAAGAGGCCGAAAATGAGAGGGAATCAGAAGCTGGATCTAGAAGGAGCATCCTTCTTCCTCTACACCACTGCTACCTCTCACCCTTACACAGTATGGAAGAGAGACTCTCCTTGGGGAACTTAATGGGTATATCCATAAACCTAAAATCCCAACAGTTTGCTTCATCTACCAGTGAGAGGGGAAGATGCAAGCTTACAAGCATTGTAAGAGAAGAGGCTCTTGTTCCAGGGGTGATACAAACAAGAACAAAGGATTGGATTTTAAAAACAGGGGAAGGAGAGAAGCATTAACTGGGTAGCCCAGCATAGTTAAAGAGCTCTGAGCCCTTGTTGTGCTAAGTGCTGTGCAAATAGCGAGATATCACCTGAGCCACTGCAGTGAGCCAACATCCAAGTTTTCCACACCAAGGCCAAGTGACTCAGCCAAGCCCTGGAGGAGTGCAGCTGGTCCAGCATGTTAAGCCAGAGTCATTACTGATACTGTGCCCCATATCTATATATTAGGTTAAATCAACAAAGCCATTGGGAAAGAGACAGGAAGACAAAACAATGGCTGCAGATAAGGCACTCCCATTCTACACGGGAGGGTCATTAAAGGACAAGAGGAGAACTATTGGCCCTGAGGAGACGAACTCCATCTCTTTAGGATGCTTCTCCACTGCAGGGCCAAGAAGCAGGACAAAGGACTCCAGCCAGGATGGATAAGCTATAGGCAACTGATGCCAAGTGGTTGTCTTTCCCCAGCAGACACTGTAGGAAATGTCTAAAAAAGGCCTTCTTATAGCATCGCATTGCCTTGTCACTGGTCTCTGCTCACCAAGGTTTGGAAAACTGCTGAATGAATTTGAATTTTGAATGTCTATTTAAAATAAATGGAGTGGTCTTTGCTTTGACTAGCAGGATTAGATGGTCACTGGGCAGCTGACACCTTCAGATCTCCCATGTTTGGTATGAGAGGGGCATAACCTGTAACAGAGGCACCACCTTCCTTCACCAAGTGGCATCTCTGTGACATGTTTAAGCATCACCCAAAGCCAAGCGCCACATTTTGTTGACAGGCTTGTAGGACAGTACCACTGCAGGATTGCAGCCCCATCAAGCCATGCTGCTCAGCTGACCACACAGCTTTCAAGCAGCAAAATACAGCTTCTGCCTAATATAAACTTATTAGCTCATCTACAGCTGGTTCGAGGCTCTGATGTAGCCCCACGTTGTGCAATGCAAGCAGTTTTAGCAACCATGAATCTCCACTTTACACTGCTGGGCTGGTGACTTAGCTGGGGTCAGAGTAGACTGAATGGATAAGAAGGAACTCCCAGGGACCGTCTGACAGTTCCTGCTTCCAAGCTAAACCCTCACTTCAAGTCCCTCCTTGTGCTGGGGAAAGGCATCTAACATCACCTTCCCAATATCCATCCATGCCTCCTTCGCTAAGCTGGGCAGAAGACAGCAGCTGTTTTGAAGGGGCCCGCAAAAGTGCCATTATGTATCCAAAGAGCTTGAAGACACTTGCCTCCGTCAAGTGGGGCCCAACAAAAAGCTTAGATGAGCCTTTCTGCACGAAGGGCAGCTACGGCTGTGTGCAGGAAGTTGGTAACTGGCATGGAGATGCAGCAGAAGAGACAAATGCCACCCTAAGGAAGGAGAAGTCCCACCAGAGCAGAGGAGTAAAGCCTGTGTATCTCATTAGTTTGCCCTTCAAGGCAGCTCAGCTCAGGCACAATGCTGTCAGCTCATGTTATGGGAAGCTACGTGACAACTGCAAGGAGGCACTTATTTTAAGAGGAAATTATTATTGTCACCAATTTTATTGGAGGAGAACTTTGCCCCTCCCAAATAGCTGGCAGCAATGATTGCTTGAGGTCTGTCAATAGTTCAGGGTTTGTCAATGCTAATAGCTCCAAAGCAAGCTTGCACTGGAAAGGAAACTGCTTCTGCAGCAGAAAAGCACAAGCGTGCACAAGCACAGAAGAAGAGATCATATTTTCCAAACTCTCTGGCAAGGAGTTGATAAAAGGCATTACACATACTGTCTGCTCAGCTGCAGCAAGCAACAGATACCTAGAGCCTCCCTGGGGGAGAGGCTCCGTAGTAATGCAGAATTAATCCCTAACAAACAATCTGCTTTCAAAATGAGCGTGTAAATGAAAGAACTGAAGACCTCCAGCTGATGCAAACTGGCACTGCTTTATGGAAGGCAAAGGGATGGTGTTGATGTACACTGGCAAAAGCATTTGTGGCCTACACATCTGTGCAATAGCAAGAGAAATCCAAATAAACTGAGATTCAACTAAACCAAGTCTTGCACACCTCAGATCAGTTGCCCCCTGATGGCCTCAAGTTTTCAGACCATTGGGTGCAAGTCACCCAATCAAGCTAATAGAAGCTCACTGGCTGCCATATCCATTCATTAATAAAGCCAGCTGGGTTTGCCCATGCTCCTTCCTCTTTACTCGGGTATTCCTTGGACGCTTACCAGATGCACCAGGCTGTGGTGGATGCACTGCTCCTCTGAGACAGGGTGAACTCAAGTAGTTCCTGCATTTGACACTCCCCTCATATGACTGAAGATGGAGCTGTCAGCATCAGCTCTGCTGCAGCAGCCCATCCCAGGAGGGACTTGTTTAAAGAAGCAAATAACAGAAAATATTTCACCCTGCCTTGCTGCAAATTCTCCTGCAGAGGGTGTGGGCTGCAGGAGTGGAAGCCACTGCAGACCTGCCCGTGAGAAAGACAACTCTGAGTGCCGAAACCTGGGATTAAGACAATCCAACAGCTGCCTCACGCATCTGGTGTGTGTTAGGATGGATACATTGGCAAGGAAAACATACATGGGCTCCAAGCAGGGCTGGTTAACCCACTCGTGACTGAGCCTCTGTGGAACACGCACACAGGCTGAGGACTGCGAGGTACCTGGTCAAGCCTCAGGAGAGCAGGTCTATGGCCTTTGCTTCCTAGATGATACTGGGAAATCAGGGAGCAATTCAGGTGCCTAAATATACATGTCAAGCACCACTGATGATGCCTTGGGTTACCTAAGACAGCTGCCAAGGCCTGACAGATATCACACAGGTCCAATAGGAAACTACCTAGAGTAGTAAATATACAGTGGGCAAGTTCTACAGTTAGGGCATCCTTACCCTTCCTAAACATGTCAGCTGTCTAGCCTTGCAGTAGAATTAACCTGTCCTCTTTTCCCTGAAGCAGTAGGCCATCTAGATAAACACAGAGCACTCACCATGGTGACACCCTGACCTCACTTGGGCACTGCAGGTGCTCATCTAGTACTGATCATACCACAGTCATGCCATGCAGGACAGCTGCCTTCCCAGAATGTGCAGCACCTCCTAGGACATATTTTTTACTCATATGCCAGATGACCATGATGCAGAACAAAACCTGGGTAAAGAGGCCCCAGTGTCCCTATCATACAAATACAGCCTTGTGTCTTCCTTGCATTGATGTATATCCTGAAAGTTTCTCCTTATGAAGGACTTCAGAACAGAACCACCTCATGAGAACCCATTCCCTGTACATTTGGCTTTAAAGGATACCAAAGCACCTCGTCAGTCAGCCCAAAGACTCAACCTGATGAGGAGTTTGTTGGGCTCATATTAAGGGAACAGAAACTGCGGCTACTGAGGTCAAAGCTGTTGTGCAGGCTGGGGTGAGCACCATCCCTCCCAGGCAGGTTTGCATAGCTGGACTGTACCAGGAGGGCTGCATGGAGAGGGTGAGGGGAGAGCACCAAATCCTTGCAGCCTTTCCTCTAAGCCCCCGAGGGCCACTGCAGGTCTGCAGTCAGAGTCAGATTACAGTCCCAGGAGCCGGGTGGTCACACCAGTGTCTCCTGGAGCCTTGGTAGAGGCAGCAGCCAGGCTGGATGAGTGCCTAGCTAGGAGCAAACCCAGCTCTGGGGAGAGCACCAAGGCAGAAAGAAGTCAGCTTAGCCACTGTGCAAACCCCACAGCTGGGCACATGGGTCACAGGGGTGATGGATCCAAAGAGGGGATGCAGGCAGAGCATCGGCCAGGCTGGATTAGCAAGGTCAGTGAGGGTCAGAGCAGAGGGGCCCAGGATCCCCAGGGCATGCCAAGGTTAAGCACTTCCTGCTGCACAGCCAGCCCTTCCAGTTACTGCAAGCAGAACGGTTTTCAGATTTTGGGAAAAGCTCTAAACCCTCTGAAGTAAGTTCACCCAGGGGCAAGGGATTCCCACAAGCTTCAGAGCCAGACTTCACAACAAAAGTTTTAAAACAGCTAGCCTTCAAGCCAGCAGAGACTCTTCTGAGTCTTCTGTGTTGTGTTTGTTAGTTTAAAAAAAAAAAAAAAAAAAAAAAGGTAAAATTCAAACGAAAGCTCCTGGGCAATCCCTTGCTTTAACACACACTCCTCCAAACCCATAGCTCAGAGGCAAGGCGAGGCAAGGCATGCCAGACTTAATTTATTTTTTTCCCCCAAGGAGAAAAGGGCAGTGAAGGCACCTGATACCTCCTATAATTAGAGACAGTTCTTTACCCCTAATGCCACTGCCAGACCACCTATATTCCAATTTGGAAACCATAAGTATAACCCAGCCTCATTAAATAATCCATCTGGTCCTCCCCTGTTTATTTCCCTACTATTTTTCCACTTTAATGAGCCCAGCTGGGTCAGACTGTGACCAGTTACTCCTGAGCAGGGATCAGCCATCCCTCCATCCCACCCCCAAGGAATCTGGTGCACTGAGGGGTCCAAAGACTCTGATAGTCTCCAAGTATCAGTTTTCCCAGACAAGCTCCTTCCAACCAAGGATATACTTAGCAACAGCAGTCATTTTAGCAAAGACCCTTGAGAGTCCTCTAAGGATCTGGAGAATTCAAGACAGCTGGGGACAGACATGGCAAGGAAGCGCCTGGGGCTTGCTGGCAAGGAGAGCCTCACCCCAGGCAGTGACCATACATGGGCTGCCAAGGGCTCCCTGCAGCTCATGGGGTGGGAAACCCCAGAAGGAAGGAGATGGGGAATTTGGGAAAAGCCAATCTCATCTCAGACCCCACAGAAAAGAGAAACCTGCCACATGAGCCGTGCTGCCTCTCAGGTGCAGATATCCTGCAGAGCACAGCTCAAGCTGTGGGGATGTGCATTGCTATGGGTGTAGGATCTAAGGTCAGAGACTACCTGAAGCCTCCAGAGTTCTATGGAGAGAGCTCTGAGTAACAGATCCAATGCATCCTGGGCTCCCAGCCTCCCACCATCAAGGCAGGATAGCCCAAGCAGCCACCTCCCCAGAGCTCCCTCCAGCTTCTCCTTTAGTGGGGAAGGCTCATTGCAGGAGTTTCCTAATACAGCAATTCCAGTTCATGGAAGAGAGTGTAACACCAGTCTGGTTTAAGCAGTGTTACCTGGCATCAGCAGGACTTAGCCAGCATGTCCCGATTTGTATGGGGAAACAGTAGGCTATGTTCAAATTAAAATTTCTAGGACATTTTCTAATGCAAGTTCCTCTTCTATATGCACTGGACAGTAAAATAGACAAGCACTCCTATTTTTCTCCCAGCACCTCCCACTGTTCATTTACACCCAGGAGCCTTGGGATTTATTTTCCTGGCAGCTTCATCACAAGACTCACTGCTCACACCTCCATCATGCTTTAGGCTGTCTTAGAAGCATTTTCCTGACTCCATCCATACACAGGTCAGCTTGAAAAGAGCTTTTTCATCAAGGAGAGGAGATCAGAGAGAGCTGAGTTACCCACAGGGTGAGAAAACGTAGCACCAAACAGCAAGTAAACACTTCCTTCCTCCATTTTGGGAGTGGAAATCATCACAGCCTAGCAAGTGTTTAAATAGCACAAGTAAAAACAGGAAAAATTTAGAGCAGCACATGAAACTATTACACAAGTTGTGAGGGAAAGTAATTCTCCTGATTTTTGAAACAAAGAGGAATATATTTTTGCTCACTACATTTGTCATCAAGTTTCATTAAGAAGTTTCATTAAAATTCTGAGACACACACAGCTAGAGAGGAAGGGATGCACCACCCTGCTGTCACTGATCACATATACTCTTTTTAAAGATGTTTTGAAAGGCTGTAAGGGTCTGAGTGTTACAGAACAGACTCCTCCAGACAGCTTCTTATTTAGTGGGAACTCCAGCAGGAAACAGAAAAGGGAACAAGCTGACCCTGCCCCGCCAGCAGACCCCAGTGGTGGCCCTGCCTGCATCAACATACCAGCACCTACTGCAGCAAGAGGCGAGCAGAAAGGTTTGATTGCCTTGCGCCACACACAGCACCTGCTCCTTGCTACTGCAAGGTGAGCTGAGCCTGCAGCAGAGGCAAAGCCAAGCTGGAGCAATGCTGGGAATCGAGTAGATTCCAGTGCTGAGGAAACCCCTGTGCTCCCCTAAAAGCCAAAGGCTTCCCTTTGTTTCAGCAGGGAGTCTCGCACAGAGCCTTCCAGCACCTTTTGAAGTTTCCAGTCAAATCTTCAGCCAAGGCTAATTGCTGTCAGGTGTCAGCCGAAACACTTAGGCAACCACTAATGACAGGAGATGACACACCTTTCTCCTCTCATTGTCACTCAAGGGGGTTTTATCCCTCTCCGCATAAACTGTGCTGGCTCTCAGAAGCCTTGGGGAGAAATGCTAATGCAAGCTTTGAAGCTGGAGGTGAAAAATCAGGCAACCTCCTAAGCTCACTGGATGCTCAGCCTGAATCCAGCCCAACTCTGAGTACTTCTGGGTGATGCACCTTGGCCGAGTTTCTCTCTGTCTGCCTCCACCACACACAGATGTGGTCTCTGGTACTGATTCTTTTAACCCCAATGGAAAGCTGTCTGCACCGGAGTGAACAGACCCCAGATTTTACAGTCTCTGCTGATAAAGCTATAAAGCAGAGTGGAGGCACAGGGAGATGTATAACCTTACAGCAGCTAGCCTGAAATATTGCCAGGTTAATTTGGCTAGAGACGTAGGGCACACAGCAAGAAATCAGATGTGCCCAGCAAGCAGAGGAGGCAGCTGATCTCCACCCACTGGTCTTAGAGATGGGATTTTGGCTGTGGAGCAGGTCCAGGTCACCAGACCGTCACTGAGCTTGCCTGCCTCTGGAGCTGTCATTCCCCACTTGATCAACCCCCTCCCAGGGGCTTTGAAATTCAAAGGGGATGAGACCTTTCGAAAACCTAAGTCTCTCCGTACCTGGAGAAGCTTGTCAAAAGCCTGATGGAACATCTGATCCATTACAGCCTCATGGGTCATCATTGCTTTGGTAGCGCATCTTCCTTGCCCACCACTGCCCCCCCTGTTTCCCAGCCTCCCAGCATCCCGGGACTGGAAGGCAGCTGTGGTGTCCCCAAGCCTCACCTCTCGCTCTCCCCAGGGGATTCATCTCCCACTTGGCTCACAGCTTCCGCACCCTCCTGGCACCCCTCCGAGTCTGACATCTTCCCTGCTGGCTGGCGCGGCGGCTGCACGGACAGCTCCAGCGCAAGGGTACTGCCGACGTTTCGCTTTTCCTGTGCTCAGCAGAAGTGAGCTGTGCCGGAAACTTCATGGTCTGAGGGTTCGGGGGGATGGGAGAGGGCAGAGGGAAGGTGAATTTGGGGGTTTCTTTTGGTGTTTTTTGTTTTTTGTTTTTTTTTTTCTTTTAAACCATTGAGACTGACTTAAGGTTTTACCTGTTGGCAGCTAGGAATTTGGAAGTTCTGGGCTAACCCAAAAGAAAAGCAAGGGGCACGGACATCCCCACTGTGGCAGGAGAGGCACTGCTCCCCAGCTGCCCATGCCACTCTGGTGACTGCCATCATCTCTAAACCACAGCACCCTACGCTGCACCAGTCCTGGGGTGCTGCCACAGGTGCTACCAAGGTTGTCCTCACTTCGCATCTCTCAAGGCCCACTGGAGCTGAAGGGTTTGCTTCTGCCCTGCAGCTGTCACTCCTCTCCTCCCTTCTGGGCTCTGCTTCTTCCCCACAGCTTCCTGCTGATGCCATCATGGGTTGAGGTTCTGCCACACCTCCTGGGGCTTGGACTGTTATCCTTTTGTCTCTCCCCCACTGGGCAAGGGTGTGAGCCTTCCCAGCTTTGGAGGGGGACCAACAGCAGAGAGGTTTCCTTCCCCACAGCATAGTCCCTGTCAAAGCCTCCCCAACCCTACCAGGAGCCCCATTGGAGGGGCAGACCCTGCTGGCACCATGTCATGAGTCAGGGTCTGGCCACCCAGGCAGGCAACACCCACCTCTCCCACCAAAACTTTATTTACATCACTGCTGCCACGACGCAGCTCTTCACAAAACTAGAGAGAAATGGCACCCAGTCAGTGCCCCTGAGCCCGGCAGGGCAGCAGGGACAGCAGGGAGAGGAGGACAGGTGTGGAGAGGCAGGTGCTTAGGACTCGCCAGCCTCGAACATCTTCTTTCTGCCCTCCATGCCGGACTTCTCCTCAATGTTCTTTCTCCAGTCACCGACATCACGAAGATCCTTCTCCTGAGGGAGGGATGGTCAGGTTGGTGTGAGTGGTGGCCCCCCAGCATAAGAGCCCACCTGGGCAGGGCCCGTCATCTGTCCACCCATGGAAACCCCCACCACAGCTAGAGGAACCTAGTTCCACCCATGCTATACACTTTTTTGGACTGCACCCTCCTGTTTCAACATCATGGGTGCCAGAGGAGGAAATACTGAGCAGGAAGAACATTATGGAGAAAGACTCACTCTCAACCCTGTCTATCACACAGGGAAGTGTGAGCCCTGAAGAATGGGGGCCAACTCCTGCTACGGGCACAGGGGAGAGGGAAGGAATACCTTCTCGGTGTCCTCCTTCTTCACTTGCTTCAAGTTGGCTCGGAGGTCCATGCAGACCTTGTGCTTGGAGCCCAGCAGGGCCCGCAGCATCGCATCAGCTGACATGCGCACCCTGCGCAGGGGCGGCCTCTTGAACTTGCCACGCAGGTCAAAGAGTTTCTGGCTCAAGTCTTCCAGCTGAGAGGGGATGAAATGAGTGGGGCAGAGAGAGAGCAGGGCATGGGTTTCATGAGATGGACCCAAGCAGTGCAGGGAAGCTGGAGACTCCCTGAAGGATGGCTCCAGGGGAAACTCACCTCCTTGTTAGTCTTCTGTAGCTTCACTTCTGTGTCATACCTCTCCTCATCCACTGACTCTATCTTGGCATGAAGCTTTTTGCACAGCTCCTGGGAGGAAAGCAGACAGAGATGTTGACTGCTGGACCCACATACACGATTCCTCCCCCCCAATTGCTCTGGCTCTGAAAAGTCTCAATCCAGAAGACTAGGCGGGGTTGAGACCACATGGCAAAGGTTGGCTTGTCCTAATCTCCCTGCTACTGTCTTCACACAAATGCTACCTCAACACATCATCAGAAACACATCTTGCATGCCAGCCAGACCCCTTTATTTTTGCAGAGAGACCCCACCTGCCTCTCAAGCCAGTTCCACATCCATACAGCTCCAGGGCACCACAGGTGAGATGAGAGTCAAGATGGGAAGGCCAACCTAGATCCACCTGGCTGACTCATGGAGTCAAATCTTTTCTGTTCCAGCACTGTGGAAGGGTTAAAGAAGTCTTTACCTGAAGTTCCTGCATGGATCCTGGGAGTGACAGAGGAGGGCAATGCTCTGCCAGGTAATTTTGCTTTTCCACTTCTTTAGCAGCTGCTTCTTTCTCTATTTCAGTGACAGCAAGCTGGAGCATAGCACTCTGGAAGGCAGCAGGACAATGGTCAGTGCAGGGTGGAGGCAAGGGAGGAGAGCAGAGAGCTCAGCAAGGGAGTGGGAGCCCTGATGGAGAGGCAGCTTGGGGAGTTCCATCAATACCACCATCTCAAAGCAAGAAATAATGGTGGGTGGCTTGGGATGGGAGATGGGGTGGTGGGAACACACATTACACAGCCACAGCAGTGCCACGTACCTTCAGGTGCTGCCGACGGGCAGTCGCTGCCCTCCTCTTTTTCTGCAAATGGAAGAAACAAGTGGGAAGCAGGTTATCAGATGCCCATTCCCCTTTCCATTGCCCTTCCTCATGCAATGCCACAGTCCACTAAGGACCTGCAGCCCTGCCAGGGAGCTGCTCCAGCCAGGAGCTTGACACACAGTTGGTCTCCAAACCAGTGGCACTCAAAAAAGAGTCTCCCTGCTCAATCCAGCTTTGCCAACCTCAGGAAGCTAAAACCTACAAAGTGCCTCAGGAAAAGATAACAAGGGTGATGAAATTGAAAATAGGCTTATAAAATATAACTTCAAACTTGGCTTCTCGGGACTTTTAGCCTTTTCTCTATTTTCCTTTTCACTCAGACATGTGTTTTACTTTGTGCTCAAGCTCATGGCCCCAGTGTCTCTG
Organism: Empidonax traillii; assembly: GCF_003031625.1. NCBI lineage: Eukaryota > Metazoa > Chordata > Aves > Passeriformes > Tyrannidae > Empidonax > Empidonax traillii. Next base: position 676,502 of record NW_020955438.1, on the reverse strand, counting down.
GGTGCTAAAGAGCTGTGGGATGTCTTTCTGAGCGGTCCCTTGCACATGTCCTGACACCCCAGTGAGAAGGACAGGCAGGCAGGTGAAAACATGAAGGCTGTGTGATTTCTTGGAGCGGAAAAGACCCAGTGCAAGTGATGCTGAAGGGCGTGTTTATCACAGCTGAATGACAGACACAACTACAGGCTACTCTTCTGTACCTGTCATCTGCTGGAACAGCAGCAACAGGAATTTATAAAAGAAACCACAACTTCTGCATTTCGGCTGTTTTCTCAGCATGTTGCCCAGAAGACCAGGCAAGGCTGAGTTGAGCTGGCACAGGGGAAACACACCACATCTGACACGCTGAGGGGTGGTGAGTAGAAAGCAGCACTTGGGTGTGAGTCTGTGCTGCATAGGGGAGGAAGTGGATAAGGATGTGCAGAGCAAAATGTAATAAAATCTGACATGTCTTTCATATGCAAATGGTGCCAAGGCCCTCCTGACAGTGCTGGAGAGCTCTGCAGAGGAAAGGCACCCGGCTCAGAGATGCAGCACACCATTAACCAGCAGATAATCAGACGCCTTGAGTGCTGTTAGCCCAGGGTTCATTCCTCATGTGAAAACTGGTACTGTAGCAAAGAGTGTCCTCACAGCCTTTTCTGGGCGCTCTGGGTTTGATGGGGAATAAAAGCACCTGTTGGACACCAGCACCATATTGTGGAGTTCCTGCGTGTCCCTGACATACTCTTTTCTCTTAGTGAGAACGAGCTTGAGCTTGTGGTGTTTCAGACATATGGGGAGATGCCAAGCAGAGATGAAGGATGGAGCAATTTCCTAAGAGGAAATGTGGAGTGACAAAGCCATGAACAATCCTCCCACACCCTCCCCTGCATTTCTCCAGCCGCCTCCAGCCCCACCTGGCTCTGCCAGAAGCCAGGGAAAACTTGCTAAGAATGCAACCTCCACCCTGGTCATGCTCCCCTGGATCCGGGTCTCCCTGGATTGCCTTTGAGAAGTGATTTGGCAGTGCTCAGTGGGTAGACAATGAAGTACTAGATGTGGGGAAGGAAGAGAGGATGCTAGGCTAAGGGCTGAATGGTGGATGGACGATGGAGGAGAGGTCGCTCTGGACCACTGCCTTCCCAGCACCATCTCGTGGCCGGCTGAGGAAGCAGGAATGGAGGGGAAAAAAGCATCTAAGTCAGGAGAAAAGACAACTCTTTCAAAAGGGATTTTTCTTCTCCTTCCCATGTTTACCAGGAGGAGTCAGCAAGAAAGCCTTGCCATGAACCATTCCTCCCACACACACATAGAGCAGCTGATTTTCCTAAGGAGGAACGGTGAAGCCAGGATGGATGCCATGAGCATCACTAAAGGAAAACCCCCAGCAAGACACACTTACCTCTTCACTGTTCAGGAAAAGCAGATGGACAAGTAAGGGAAGGAAGAGAAAAGGGAAAGAGGAGAAAAAAGGCAGTCAGTTAGGACCCTAATTGGAAACAAGCCGAGGAATCTTAACATAAAAAGTTGGCAGTTGAACAAAAATTTTTAAATGCCAACAATATATTAGAGACAGAAAAATGGGAACTTACTCAGACATCTTGGTTTAGATGGTTGTGAGCCTGAAATGAAAATCAAAAAAAAAAAAAGTTCATAATTACTCATGCTGGTGGTCACTTTCTTGGGTTTTAAAAACAAAGCAAGAATGCTCTAGAAAATAAAAAGAGGAACAAGCTTCTTCTTATTTCCCAACTTCACCAAAATTTCATTATATAGGGAACTAGGCTGCAGTTCGTAGAGAAGAGCCAAACACGTGCCTCCTCACAGCAACACAAACCTCAGCATCAGGGCACTTCTGGAAAAGACCAAGTGAGGCTGGGCCAGAAAATGAGATATTTGGACAGTGACTCCTGCGGGTATGTTTCTTGTTTGACCTTCAGGAAACCATTTTATTCAATAAAGGAAGAAAAGGCAAAAGCTATTTTCAGTTAGCTGCTTTGCTTTGCCACGCAGCCTCACCTCACTTCGTGAACAAGAACTACCCCAAAGCCTGCGAAGGGTTGGCAGTGACCCCAGGTATCAAGGAAGGACCTTAGAGGATGCTGCTGCCAGTGCCCGCACCCATGGTGTGGGGCAGGGGAGCCTGGTGCAGCAACCTCAGCACAGGTGGCGTGGAGCGGGGTTGGAAGTTGTGGCTGAGTTGGTAAAGGCTCGAAGAATTTCCCCTGACAATTCCTTGCATTTGCCTTAAATGGAAATTTTACAGGTACAACGCAACACATTAGAGAAGAGATGGAAAAAGCACCTTTGTTTTGCTCTATTTCCACCATAAATAGAATTTTACTCATCTTGCAGAGCAGTATCTCCTGCTTGCATCTCCTAATAGAATGATGCAGGAGTGTCAGCCAAGCCCAAACTGAGCTGGTCCTTTGCAGAGCAGATACGCTCCTGAAATACAGGTGTCTGCAGAGCTGGGAGGCTCTGCTGGGAGGTGAAGTGTTAACAGGGGCTCATGCCCGAGGCAGGAGGCACAGCTTGCAGGGCCAAGGAAACTTTATCCTGGAAAATGTGCAGGCCCATCACATTACTTTAGGGAGGAGGGGGGGAAAAGTGCTTCTAAAAATGGCCAGGGAGCTGCAGAAGGAGCTGCAGCTGTCTCCTCGGACGGCAGCCTTTTCCCGGTGCCAGCCCCGTGACTCAGGGAGGTCGGAGCGATGCGAAGCACAAGCCACCGCAGGTGGCTGAGCTACAGCTGAGGGACGGGGCGGCAGAGGAACGCCGCCTATTTTTACTCACATCCCTGCCCCGCGCACACGCACCCACTTCGGCGGCAGCGATGCCGAGGAAGCGAGGGGATAATGCCAGGCTGCAGCTCACTGCCTGCCCTGTGGGCTTCAAATCACCTGTTCCGGGGGGAGGACACCGTAAATTTGGATGTCGGTCCCCGTTCAAGGGTAGTTTTGGGGAGGAAGGCGCTGCAAGGACCAGGTAGGGAGCTGCAGGAAGGGATGTAAGTAGGGAGTTATTGCCGAGTTACTGAAGGCAAGGATCCCGAGTCCTGTGGCCCCAGGGAGGTCAGCGCTAGGGAGCCTGTGGCTCTGCTTGCCCTCGCCACTTAAGCTGAGAGCAGAACCAACTAAGGGAGGGGAAAGCATGAAACCAAAAAGAAAGAAGCTCAATGGAACAGACAGAGGGAGACTTTCCAATGCGCAGACCTCTCTAACAGGCAAAGGATAGAGCAAGTTTGACTAGCACTCTTGTTTCTCCAGCAGGTCAGCACTCCCACCTGGTATTTATATCCCTAATACTCAGGTGAGTAAATCTGCTCCCCCATTACCCCCTAAGAGCAAGCTGGGTCATTAAGAGATATGCAGAAAGGCTCACCCAAGTCTGGAGGAGAAAATCAGAGTCCCGCAGGCTGGACAGAATGGACAGACGAGCCGCAGGCAGCTGGCTGGCTAAGGAGGTATAAAAGGGCTTCTCGGGTGGCTCAGCAGAAAATCCACCTTCTCTTTAAGGGCATGGAGATCTTCTCAGACCAATGATGTGCAAGAGTCCCTTGCGCACCTCCCTTGGCTGGGGCAGGACAGGCAGGCAGGCCCAGAGGAGAGGGCGAGCCCCTGGGGACAGAGGGGTGGGGAGAAGGAGAACATCTACCCATGGGGTGAGCAAGCAGAGGCACCCTGGAGGAGTTGGAGAGGTGTTTTTCCTCAGAAGTGCCAAGGAGGTAGCCTTCCTTTCCCTCCTCCTACCACCAATTAGTCGCAACAGATATGGCTTCAGGACTGTGGGAAGCCCCAGCTTCCTGCACAGAGCCATCCATTTGCAAGGCCTTAGAAATTTGTCCTTAGAGACACAGAGTGGCTTTTTCATGGACAAAGGCATGGCTCAGTTCACCCCCAAGGGCTTGTGAGCAGCTCTGCCCTTCAGAAAGGAAGAGAGGAAAGAGCCTGTACCCCAAAAATCCACTGCTGACAGCATGTGCAAGAACAATTCCTTAATGAGGCATCCATCATTAGCATGCTCTTTTAATCTCACTTATTTCCCTCACGTGGGAAATATTTGCAGCTCCTCCCTGTGTGAATATTTCAACACAACTCATTTTTTTTTAAAATAAACCAAGTTGTTTAGCAGCAGCTCCAAGGCTCACAGACAGAGGCTGGGGAGAAGTAGCAGAGCATGGTAGAACAGCCCAACACTGCTAGCAAAAAATGTAATCCCCTCCATCGGATGACCCCGACCCACATCTCCATGGATCTGAAGGAGAAACAGGTGGAAATGTAGCTAGAAATATTCCCCAGCTCTGGTCACAGCACATGTAGTTTGTGTGTGTAGGGGATCCCATGGAGACAGGGACCCAAACAGCTCCTGCCCTCCTCCTCCAGCCCAGGCACTCCCTCCTCTTCCAGCCACGGTTTTTTAGGCTGATTCAGCCATGGCCCTGGCAGTATTTTCCAGCTGCCTCCCAGGCATTATATAGATAGTGGCAAATCAACTGCTGAAGGCTTCCTGTTCCACCACTCTTAGCACTGTGCAAGTGATGCTGCAGATGCCTGTGAAGGAAGAGCAAGTCCTTGGGATGAGCTGGCGTCTTGCAGGGGCTTGCCCTGATAGCACATGGAGGAGGGAGAAACCCCTAGCGTGGGCTAGGCTGGGTCCACTCAGCATTTGTCCCTCTGCAACATTGCAGCTACACACATTCTGGCCAGTGCTGGCCCATCATTCCTCTAGAGAGTAGCTCAGCTTTTGGTGGAGGAATCAAAACTGGGGGAGTTCCCCATTCAACAATTCCCCACAGCCAAGGAGACTCCTTTCAGCCCCGTGAGATGAAGGCTTTCTGGACCCCCTGGAGTCCAGGCATGCAGCACAGCAAATGAGATCTGCTCGGAGTTCCAGGGTTTGGTTATCACCTTGTGATAGGCAAGTGTTGGTCTGAAATAGCTGAATAAAGAAGTTCAAAGAAAGAGGTCTGAAGAAAGAATTCCCATGCGCAAAATTTTGATCAACAGATGTGTTTGCAGGATACAGAAGCAGTGGATGGTGAGGTATGGTAATAGGATGAGCAGAAGGTCGAGCCTCCAAGTCTGCATAAGCCTTTCCATGGAGTTCCTTGCAGAAAAATTCAAGGAAGACATAAGGAAGCTCCAGGCAAGTCCTTCAGAGAGCTGCTTGGCTCTGTGAGTATGAGGTGTAAGTGAGGATATTACACAGGAGCTAGCAATGGACACTTGGGTATCTTCCTGTGGAGCACCCGACCTTGTTCCCTTTCCTCATTCCCCTTCACTTGAGCTAGAGGAATGCACCACAAGTATGGTCCATCGTTCCCAGAGGACTTTCACAGCCACCCTGTCTGTTTAGCTCCATGCTATCTTCCTTGACAGGGAATGCTTCAGGCACATGATGCTGACACCCTCAGACTCCAAACCCACCAGCTGGTCCTGATGACCCTCCTCAACATTCAGCTGGTACCTTATAAACTCATAAGCTGACAGCAGCCTCATACTGTGTTTGAGCATCAGCTACAGAATGATGCAAACAGGACCTAGAGAGAAGTCATCCCAACAGTGGATGAGGACACACCTCCCTTTCTCCGGCGAGGCTTCGATGCACACTCACTGGTGTCCCAGAAGCAGGGTTGCCCCATTCCATGACAATCCCCATGAAGCAGAGTCCAGATGCCAACCTTGAGGTGTGACCTGAACCCTCTGTGGGGCAGATGTAGGGGATACCACTCAGGCTGTGGTCACTAGGCAGTCAGTGACGCTGCTAGTGCTGTTTGTGTGCAGCACCTGCCCACTGTAGATGAAATTGAGGTTCCCCAAGTAAATGCAGTGATCTGAGTGATAACAGATCCTGTGAAGGGGCAACGTGCAGATCTCTGACCAGTGGACTCCTTGGGATGTGGGGTTTTTTTCCAGCTCCCCCTGAGGGATTTCTTGGAGCTGGCATGTGGAAGGGGGCTGGAATCAGGCTCAGAGCCCCACAACAGTGACAAGAAGAGGGAGAAGTGACTGGAAAGCTTGGCCTTGAAGGGGAGTCTGCTGAACAAGGCAGGGGAGGAGCAGAGGTGCGACTGGATCTGTGGGCCTGCACCATGGACCCCTTACTATGGGCTGCCCCTTTGCTCTCAGCCTCTTCTATCTGTAAAAAAAAAAAAAAAATAAAATAAAGGAAAGGACTGATTGAACTATGGAAACTCATCTCTCCAGCTGCACATGCAAGGAGACGTGAGCTGGAAGCTGGCTTTGTCCAGAGCAGCACTTAGAGACACTAGAGGTCCTGGAGACCTTGCACATAACCAGCCCAAATGTCCAGCCATCCTCTTGCCCTGCAACAGGTACCAACATGCCATAAAGGTTTGCCTGGATCTGCAGACCACTTTGCCAGCACAGGGGTGCTTACTTGCTGGAGCAGTTCCCTCCTGCTGATGATGCTAAGCAGAGTGACTGGGGTACCCTGCCAAGATGCAGGACAATGGACACCACATCCCCACCCTTCTCTTCATGCACTTCACTTTTATCATCACCAAGTTTGGACAAGGAACAGGATCACTACATATGGATACCCATAAGTACTCACATAGGAATGCTTTTAGCGTAAGCACTGGCCTTGAAGAGAAACAAGGCATTTTAATGATTCCTTCCATTTCAGAGGGACACTCTTTGGTGCTGCTGGAAGTGTTTGCAACTCACTGCAAGCTGGAGCCTGGAGGAAGGACAGTTCAAACTAAAAACACAAAGGGGTAAAGAGCAGCTTCAAGGAGAGGGCAAAAACCAGACAACTCCTCTGGATGAAGCCCCTTCTGACCATGGTAGCACACAGGGGCTTCAGTCTCCAGTGATGGAGAGTCTGTGTTTGTAGCCAGGGTTAGGATCACTTGGATCCCAGCTCAACCCTGGGCACACAGCTCACTCCTCTCAGAAACTTTTCCCACTTCTGCCCAGGACCAGAAGTTTTGGACTCTGCCACAGCATGGCCCTTTCCCCATGACCCCAGGTTGAGTTGGCAGCTCTCTGGAAAGTGAACACGTCTGCCCAGCGCTGGTGCATGCCCAGGCCTTCAGCAGTTGATGTGTCCAGGAGGTGATCCCTGTGGAATTCCCACCAGGCTTGCCCCTGGATAGTATTACCGAAGTGACCAGACACCTGATCACAATCCTTCAAGTGTATGTGCATCCTCAAAGCCTGGTTAAGATTAGGACATGACCCAGAACGTGTCTGGAGAACAAGCTGAGACTTCTGTGTGCTCAAATGAGTATGGCTGAAACATGTCCCTGCTCTCAAAAGGTCATTCAGGCTCCTTGTGCCAAAACAAAGCATCAACAAGAACATGGTGCTATTTAAAAAAAAAAAAAAAAAAAAAAAAAAAAAA
>NW_020955438.1:627612-669104 GCF_003031625.1 Empidonax traillii | reverse complement strand
TTTCAAACACACTGCCTTTTTGCCTTTTTGTAAATGCTGTGTGACCCCAGACACCTAATTTTTCAAAAAAAGCTGTCAGCTGCGAAGACCCTTGGCAGCCTCACCTACCTGCACAACACAGAGAGCCCTGGGAGAAGACAGCTGCAAGGAGATGGGCCTCTGGAAGGTCTTCTGGAGGTGCTTCTTGGTCAGACTTGGGAAGTGAGGGGATGAGCTCAGAGTACAAAAGGGCTGAGCCAGGAAAACACAACATCCAACTCCAATCAGCATCTTTCAAGAACACCCCTAAATGCTTAATTCAGGGGGTATCTGAGACATGAATTTTCCCCTATGCAGCCAGACCTGAGTTTAGCACATGTGCAGAAGTCAGGGGTGGTGTGGGATGAGTGCATCCAAAACAGAGAATCCTCCAGTGGAGGCCTTTGCAGATGTGAACACACCCTTTGTCCCATCCAGAGTAAACACCAAGGCCAAATGTTTTAACTGGGCTGTCTTAGGTGACAACCTTCATGCCGGAATTCAGGCTTTTATGTCTAAACTGCTCTGGCTTTTATATAAGTTAAGAGGAAAATGCTCTCTATCTAGGGCAAAATGAGATGCCAGCGGGGCAGGTCTCCACCCAAGAGAAACCTCTCCTTCATAGGCAATGGACTTCACTGGCTCTTCCAAGGGTACAGTGTTTCTCTTCCTAAGGGAATGATGACTGATTCTCAACTCGAAATGCCCATTTCCTACAGAGGGCTTTTTGGGCTCAGACAGGGACATCTGCACTGTCTGTGTGATGTCAGGGTGATGAAACACTTGTTTGCAAACCTACCATCTTCCCAGATGCTGCTCACAGGACGTAAAATAAGATATGGGTTGGGTTGTTTGCAGGCCAAGGCCTCTTTTCAGCTCAGTTGAACTCCAATTCCTAACATACTTTGTGCATGTTTCTACTCAAATTGAACAGCAATAAGTGCCTGCAGGGGTTTCATCACCTCTGCGTGAAGTCAGCAGGGCTGGTTGAGAAACTCCCATCCTGTTGACATACAAGTCATGACTGATGGGTACCCACTCACCCATAATGCTGAATTTCTTTGGGGAGCACTTTTTGTCTGGCAGCATAAAAGCTATGAAATCCTTGTGCTGCTTCTCCCTAGGCTCCATCCTACCTATGCCTGAAGTATGGAGAAATGGGAGGTCTGTTTTTACCAGGTCTGCCCCACAAAGTTCAAATGGAACTTCAGGAAGCAGGATAAAGGGGGAGGAAAGAGTAGGAAAAAGGCAATAAGGAAAGGAGCCTAGGGATAAGGATAGCAATAGGGACAGGGTGGCTCCTCGCATCTCTCTCAGAAACTGAGAGTCACATCCACAACAGACTCGGATGGGGCAGAGGAGGAAGCAATCACCCAGAAAGGCAGCAGCACACCATCCCACAGCCCTCCTGCTCTCCTTTCCCCCACCCTGCTCCTGGCTGCAGCACAAAGCCCCCACTCTCTCCCCCCCATGCGACGCCCTGGAGACCCCAGCACCCAGGCATGACCTATCAATCTCCACTCCTTTCCCATCAGTGTCAAGCGGGGAGGCACTCCCAGCACCCCTTCCCAGTGCCCTCTTTCCCTCCACAGTTTCCCAGACACCCCTTGGCTGATGGCAGCTGTCCCCCCTGCCCTGTGTCGCGCAGGACCCTTCACCTCATATATTTACACAAACACACAAACACCCACAAACGTGCTTTAAAAGAAAAAGATGCAAACCTGCACAAGAACCCTCAAATCCAGGAGCTAGAGCTTTAAAAAAATAAACTCACGCATGACAAAGTACCCATTTTGCCCATAAAATTGCAAGGCATAAAGATGCTAGCTAAGGCATATTTATAAAACAGGCATGCTTGCTCCTAGTGAGAAGAACTTAGATACTCTCCAGCTCTCAAAAAACTCTAAGACTAGCCAAAAAATCTGTGGCTGGAGGACAGCCAGTCCATACCCAGGCCGAATGATGACAGCCTGTAATCATTTTTGTCTCACGGCAGACAACTGGTTGCAAGCACATATGAGGCTCAGCCTTCTCCTTGTGCAGCTCTCCCATTTGATTTCTTAAAGTGCAGGGACAAACATCATAAAAATCACTGAATATGGGAATAATTCACTTTGGGAGGGACTTCTGGAGGTCAGAAGTCTTGGATCTAGATGTAAATAATTAAGATTATGAATCTTAATAGCAAACACCTCCATTTTCAGCACTTCTCATCTCCTTTAACAGACCTCTGCCTGGCCCGAGCCCTGCTTTTCACCTTGCCACCAACCTGCAAAGCTTCTAATTAAATGCAGAGTGACAAAATCCACACCCACTACCTGGGCACCTTGCACCATACAGACTGGCTTTGGATACTTCCTTTTGCCCCCCTTAACCCATCAGCAAAACCCTCTTTGCCCCTGAGGTGCGCGATCAGCCAAAGGCTGGCTCTCCTGCCTCCTGGAAAAGGCCACTGAGATAACCCCAGCTTCCATCCACCAGTTGGCTACCAGCTGGCTCTGTGCCCATGGTTTCTCTCCCAGTGCTTTCTCTCCCTCTTGCAAACACGTTCCATCTCCAGAAGAAGAAATCTTGTCTGGCAAGGTTCTAACGGGGGCCACAGACCAGAAGACACAGGGATATCCAGCTCAGAGCGTGTACCTGCCCTGCCCCCTAGATGCAGACATGGGAATCCAGCACAGACACAAGCTGAGGACGGGTTGGTTTCCCCCTCTTTTAACTTCTTTTCCTGTTTCATCTTCCACTCTCCAAGTGCACGAGCAGCATTGGTCAGGTAGAATATAGTCAGACATCTGGCCTTGGTAAATGAGGGACAACCAGCCTTGCCAAGGCCACAGGGAGGTGAAAAGGAGACGGCTTGCACACAAGGCAGGGCTGTTTGCCTTCCTGTGAACAGGCTCCCAAGCAGGCTGTGTTCATTTTGGGTGAAATTAGCCATGAAATGAAGCCCAGATCCACTAGCCCTGCTTCAAACAGCTGCCAGCAGACACTAAGAGGATCCTGCCAGAGGAGGAGAGTGCTCAAAGCCTTGCTGTAAACGCACAAGGCATATTGAGAAGGAAAAGCGATGACGGAGGGAAAAAGCACACTCAGTGGTGCATTAAAAACTGGAGCTGGGTGGAGAACATCCCCACGTGCTCGCCTCTCCCTCCTGAACAAACAACTCGGATTGCTGAGTTTTACTGCACCAAGGCTCACTCCAGGCTGCCCAGAGCCAGTCCAGCTGGGTGCTCACTTCCACGTTCCCTGGCCTTCCCCCTAAAAGTGCCTAAAAGCTCTGCTCACCCCACACTGGCAGTTCAGGCACTGAGTAGGGCCAAAGCTGGAGAGAGAAGGAGCAGGCAACTGGTATAGGGGGTAATGTTTTTCAAGGTGGGGATGTCCTTGCACATTCTTCAACTGCATCTGTTTTGGGCCTAATATGTACATGCTTTTATGTCCAGCCCCATAAATTATGCAGTGAATCCCAAGGCTATGACTTCAAAATAGGGGGACTGGAAAATAAACACAAACACACACACACACACACATGCACACAAAAATGCTTGTTCCGAACACCTCCAAAAGCCTTTCTGGGTCCTGCATGGCCCTAAATTATCACATAGCACCACCAAAAACCAGCCTGGCAACAGATTTTGGACCCCAAACCCAATTCAGAGAAGTTCCCTTCTGCACAGCCTGTTCTAGGCAGAGACTGAAGGCTGAGACTTTAAAACATCTCTTTGCAAGTCTTTCTCAGGTGACTGATTTCCTCCTCCATCTCATTAGCGGCTGCCAGCAGATGCTGTTTCCCCAGCAGAAGCCACACTTCACTTGTTAGTCATCTCAAAACCACCCTGTCATTTCTTCCCTCCTCACGGCCACAGCGAAGCCTGGAGAATATTTATCATGGAGCAGACACAGCAGCTTTTTATGGTTAAGCTCAGGTCATTAATCTCTATCGAGAGTTTTCATAATCTTCCTCAGCTTCATGTTTGTTTAACTCTTGGATAGTTGCTCTGTGGAGCTCTGGGTAATCACAGATTAACTGCTCTTTAATATTAATAGCTTTTCATTAATGCACTGGGCTATCTCCCCTCCAGAGCCCATGCAATAGCTATTAGCACTGTGCCTGCAGCTCCCTGTGGTGAAAAGGACTTTTGTCTTTTGGGCCAAAATTCCATGATATGAGCCCACATCTTGTATGTGCTGTGGCTGCTTTGTAGCAGAAGTATTTTAGAGCAAAAGCAATTCCCTCCTCCTCTAGCCCAATCCAAGGAGCTTCCTCCTGCAGATGGCTCTGAGGAGCTGCTCTTGAATCACCCCAAACTGCAGTGTAATCAAGGGCATGTAGAGGCATGGCTACAATGCCCTCATCCTTCATGATGTCTTTACTTATGTAGCCCCCACCCTGCCCCCACAAAGCAGGGCAGGGCAGGGCAGGAACACGGCCACAAAAACCTTCCAGATCACACAAAACCTGCCCAGAAGTGACATGAGGGCTGCAACCCAGCCTTATTAGGGTAGTGTGATCACTCCACGAAAGTGAGGGCCTCAGCCCCTCACCCTGGCAGCACCTCCAGCTGCCAGAGGTGCAAACGTTGCTGCACCACTACTGTAGGACCGTGCGGGGTGAATGGAGCTGACACTCTGCATCCTCATCTGTGTGGTCTGTGGGGATGCTCACTGATGAGTCCCATAGCCTGAGTCACATCTTAGAGAACTCAAATCATCATGGCTGGGAATGAGCTAAGAGTGAAGCCACGTAGACAACCAGTGCCTGACTTCGCTGCCTCATTTAGCCTCTAGACAGGACACAGAGGACGCTTAATGCAGAGGCACTCAAGAGCTAGTTCCATGTCTCCAACACCTTCCACATCAACCTCTACTCTCTCTCCTCTCAAGCCTCTTAGGTGCTTTAACATGTTGGTCTTGTTTAAAAGCCTTCACAGGACACATAAAGCCTTTCCAAGTACACGCCTCTTGTCAAATTATTCACAACCAAAGAAATTTCCCACTCATGCCACTGTCAAGTTAACCCTCTTCTTTATAAATATCAACGGACTCAGTGTGTTTGCATGAGCCTAAAGCTCTGTGTATTTTTTGCCCCTGGCCCACGAGCAGTTGGGATGAGCTGGCTCCTGTGCCCATGCCATCTCCTCTAGCATCCTTTGCTCCACGTCTAGCATTGCCCTGGCATACCAAGCTGCCCCATCCCAGGCATTACAACGGGCATGAACTGCACCAGCAGCCAGATCATCTCCTAGCCGAAAGGAGTCCCAGTCCCCTCTTTGCTGACACTGAGCTAGGACCAACACGTGTAGATGTTGCTGAGCAGAAGCTCCTCTCTCCTCCTCAAGCCCACCATTCTGCTCTCTGGGTGGAGAAGGAGACCCCCACTATCTGGAGGCCAGGGGCAGCTTGAGGTGAGACTTCAGTCCTAGGGCTTTGTCAACCACATCGGGGGGCTGCAGGATGTGCCACTGGGCGAGGGGCCGGCGTGGGTTGGACAGCATGTCGGACCAGTGCCGCAGCTGGTTGCCTGTGGCTCGACAGCCCAGGAAGAGTTTGCCAATGGGCTCGTTCTTGGTCACTTTGTCATGATCCCAGACGGAGATGACAACATCTACATTCTGGGGGGTACACAAGAATGAGGGTCAGTGGGAGGGGGCTTGATGCAGTGGGGACCTGCTCAGCCCTGGGTGCTGCAGGGAAACCCACCTGGATCTGATTGAAAGGCACCTCAAAAACAAACACCTCATTGAAGTAAGGACTTAAGGTGTTTTTCTTCACACTTGTCTTCTTCTTCCTCCATTTCTTCTTGTTCAAGATGAGATGCACCTTGACAAAAGGATCTGAGGAGAGAGAGGACACAGCTGGCACAAGTGACAATTTTTGACTGAGGAGCTCAGCCACGAAAGATGTTCCCTGAGCCATTCCCAAGCACAGCATGCCATTCACTTGCCACTCCTTGTGGTGAGCCAGCCACCCCAGAGCTCACCTCCTCCTGCCACGAGTTTCCTGTACAATCCAGCCATAATATCTCCTCCTGGAAGATATCTCCAGCTCTGCACAAAGCTGGAGTATCTGTGCTGGGAAGGCTGGGAGTCAGCCAAAGTCTGGGTAGGGTGGTGGCAGCAGTAAGCAGGTCTTAACACTAAGATCTTTCAAGGCTTTGCAGCTCTTTGGATGCCATCATTGATGGCAGCTCTTTGCAGCCATCATTAAGGCCTGGGCAGGAGTAAGAAGATCTGACCAAGCAGCCCCTGCTGACCTGAGAGTCCATGAGAGTCCATCCTCTTCAGCTTCCTGGCTTCCAGGATGAGCACCGTCAGCTTGCCAGTGCTGGGGACATAGCGCAGTGAGAAGCAGATCTCACCCAGCTGCTCTTCCTGATGGAGAGATGCCAGCAATTAGTACCAGGCAGAGGACCCAGCTCACCTGGGGTTATGACACCAGGCCCCAGGTTTCTCAAGTCTCCGCCACTCTTGTGCTTGCCCCTAAGGGCCTGCTTCTTGAGGTGGTGGCAAGTGAAGCAACAGTGCATCCCTCTTGGCAGACTTTCCCACCCAACAGGACCAACCTCCACTTTACTGGCCGCTGCCAGTTCACTCCATTGCTCAATAACATGCTGCAGGTTGACACTGGCCAGGGGCAGCCGGACCTCACCAATGATGTCGTGCTTGGCAAAGCGGTTGAAGTCATAAATCTGCATCACCAGTGTGGATTCAGGCACCTCTGCCTGGGGTACCTACAGGGGAGGACCCAAAAGCCAGGATTTACTCCTCAGTGGCAGCTCTGCCCCATGGGATGTGGCAGTGGATGCAATAACAGGTATTACTCTCTGACACTTCCCCATCCTGCTTGCACAAGCATCTCCCTGCCTGGAGAGGTTTTTACCCAGTGGCTAGTGCCTATGCAACAACGTTCTTGATGGGACCAAAAAGCCATCATTGCCTGCAGTTTCCTACCTGGAAAGTAAAGCTCTCATTGAAGATGGGGTTCAGGGTCTTGCGGTAGACCTTGGTCTCGTATCTCTTCTTCATATCAGATGTTAGGTAGACAATCACATACGGATCGGATGTGCCTCCACTGTCCATGGCCTTCAGCTCAACTGCCTGCTTCACACCAACTTTCAGCTTGAAAGGAGTGATGCACAAGGTCACCAGGTGGAGGAGGACAGGGTCGGACAACTGAGGGCTCAGTGGGAAGCAAGTGAGTGCAACAGCGAGGACGCCTTCACACCATGCAGGTATGAGAGCTGGCAGGCTGCAGGCAGGTGGAAAAGGGTATGGTCCACCTCAGCGGGCAGCAAAGAGGGATCATGCAAGAGCAAAGCTGTTTCCCTGCTGTGCCATTGCCATGAGCATCCCCACCTCCTGTGTGCGGAAATTGTAGTCCAGGGAGTACTGCAGCTTTCCTCGACGCATCTGCTCCACTCCCCGCTCCAGGTCCTCCATCTCAGGCTGGACCTGTGGCAGAGAGCAATACTACCCTCAGAATGTGCTCAGCCGTGTCCCCGCCTTGCCGTGCTCCCACAGTCCCTGGGACTGGGAAGTGCAGCAGCAAACCTCTCAGGGAGAAGGGAGGTGGGGTTGAAGGGAAAGCAGGACGCACAAGGCTGGCTGTGGTTGAGTTGCTGACAGGGCACAAGCTGATTCTCTCCTTCTTCTTGGGCTTCTTCTTGCCACTGCAGCACCTGATGATGCAGATAAGGAAGAGGAGGAGGAGAATGGCCCCTGCCACAGCCACGGCGATGAGCGCCCATTTGGGTACTGGTGCGATGTTCGAGGAATGGAGTTGGACAGAACAGTTAAAACCAACATGTGGAGTGCATTTAAACCCCTTCCTGGTGCTTCAGCATTAAGGAGTTATACTTTCAAAATTGCCCCTAGAATCCTGAACAGTCCCTGTGCAGGGAGGCTGCAGCTGGAGACCGTTCCCTAGATGGGCAGCAAGGATGCCCTGCACTCCTGGAGCAGCATGGTATCACTCTGCAGCATCCCCACCCTGAAGGACCCCACTAGAAAAAGGGATTTGGAGGGAGAGAGAAGTGGACATATAGCCTCAGAGTCCAGGGGCCCCTCTAGATAATGCTGCCTGAGAGTAGGGCAAGAGCTGCTGTACTCACATGGGATCCGGCTAAGCCAGCTGTCTAAGAAGCCCGGCCAAGCCGTGGTGGTGATGTTGGCATGCGGGGAGGTCGTAGTCCTGACTATCCTGGCTGCCACTGCCATCGCTGGGGTGACCTGAGGACACAGGCAAAATTAACAGGGTGGGGATTTCCTTTCCAGTAGCACCTGTGCTGACAGTGGCCCAGGGCTCTAATGAGAGCAAACACAATTAAAATACAGAGCCCAGGGTAAGCGGTTAGGGCTTGGCCACATTGGCAATGAGGTGTGAAATGGAGCTGGAGGGAGCCGCGGGCAGTGAGGGCTGTGCGCCAGCCGGCCCTTCGCATACAGCCTTCTCGTTCATACCCCTGCAAGTCTGCTTTCTAAAAGGAGAGAGATCTGAAAGGGTGGTGGATTAGGGAGTTTTCTAGGGTTTTTTTGAGAAGAGGAATCACCTGTCGGTAGGGGACAAAACCAAGACCTGTTCTGTGCTGGCTCCTCCCTGGCCAGGCACCTCGAGCTGAAGGGTTTGCTCCAGGAAAGCCTCATCACTATCTAACTCCTCTTTTTGGCTATTTTCCCGTCTCTCGCAGGGCTGAGGAGTGGGACGGTTGGCTTGCAGCAGGGCTGCTGCCCTTGCTGCCGGTGGCAGTGGCGCCACCATGCTGGAGTCACACCGGCTCGGAAATTTTCTGTGATCCTGACCTGTGCACATGGCAACGTTGACACAGCTTAAGGAAAGGCTTCAGATTTAAAGCAGGGTGGTTTTACAGCACTGCTCTCCCCATGGCAAAGCTCTTATTCTAGCATTAGTGCTTCCTCAAAACGAAATTCCTTTTGCGTCAGCAGGAGAGGTGTGCCAGGAGCCAGGCTGCCTGGTGAGCGTGTCTGCAGCCATCACAGCAAGGGTGGCACCCAGCCCCGGTGCTGTGACTAAGGCTGGCAGGTATTTGCCTGTTTGCCTTGGCTGCCCCAGCCTCCTGTCCTGCGTCCCAGTGGGTCCCTGCTCAAGCAGTCAACACCACCTCGCCCTGCCTGCACTCTGCCCACTTTCTGCCCATCCCAAAGTGCTCCTTGCATGGGGATTCTCCTGGGGAGAAATCACATCTGCAATTCCCTCTGCTGAGCCAGCAAAGCCAGCAAGAGCCTCTTATTTTTCCCAGCAGTGAGCTTTGCTGCACGTGGGCACAGGGCTGGAGAGACGTGGGAATTGCTGTCATCCCTGTGGAATCATTGCTGGGACAGTGAGGTGCACATTAAGTGACTTGTCCAGGACCACCTGGGACATCTGTGCCGTTGGACACCCGAAGCTCTGCTCAGGTATTTAGAGGTGCTGGCCTGCAGTTTCAGACTGTGTTGAAGCATGGACACAACAATATAGCCAAACAGACACCCACCCTGCACAGAATTAGTTGTCTCAGTACTTCTTGCCTGCCAGACTCCCACATTAGTCTAACAGTAGCCCTGTTTAAAAAAAACCTCATCCCAGCCCTGCAGAATGATCTGAGCCACCAATTTTGGAATGATAGTTACAGCCTTGCTGCCGTATGGGAGAGGCAGCATAGTTTCAGTGGGCAGTCTGCAGGGAGCATCAAGCATTCATGCTCCTGGAAAAGGGGCTGGGAGAACCCTGATTCTTGCTTCCACCCTATGCTGACTGAGTTCCCAAATCCAGACTTACCAACAAGTATCTTTCTCAGCTTCAGTCTGCCTTCCCTGCTGCGCGGGATCCGGGTCAAGCCACCATGCATAGCAAGGACATGCTGTGGGGCGAGATGGGACCCCACCAGGCGTGGAGTGGAGAGTGCAGAAGGGATAGTGACTGCACGGCACAGCCGAAACAGGAAAGTCTGCTTTGCCAGCTCAGGAACAGGGTGGCCTCAGCAGCTCCGTCAGCCCCACCTCGCCGCTGACCCAAGCAGTGTTCATGCAGGCGAAAAGCCAGTGGGGAACTCCCTGCTGGACCAGGAAGCAAAACCTGCCCTCCTGCCTGCGAGAAGTTGATGGGCATCCTTGCCCAGCTCTGTGCACTGGGAAATTCGCTTCTCCAAGTTATCCCTGCCGGGCTGGACTGTGTAGCTGCAGGCACTTAGCACAAGGGAATGGACACTTGCAGTGGGATGGGTGCAGTACTGCAGCCATCTCTGGTGAGCTCTGTGCTTGGAGGGCCCAGCTCACTGGCCACAGGGCATGCACCACATGAGGGCCTTGGAAACGTGTGCAGCAGTGGGTATGAACAAGAATGCTCTGCTCCAACACATCAGGGAGAACAGACAGGGTGAGGGGATACTGCTTGGGTGTCTTCACCCCCCAAGTGCCAATGGGAGCAGCACCAGGCACATAGCCAGGAGCAATTTCACGGGCATCCCTGTTGAATTAAATTTATGCTTGTAAAGTTCTTCCCTTGCTGCCAGTTCGGCAAAGTCTGCCCAAAACCTGCCTTATCATCAGGTAAATTTGGTGTGGTGTCAGAAGCAGGAAGCAATACTGCCAATGCCTGATGGCTGACGTAGTCATGGGAGGAGATGCCCCGGAAACCAGACCTGTCCCAGCTCTGCCCCACACCCCTGGCTCACCGGTCCTGCCAGATTTTCACATGACCACCAAGGCATTGCCATACCAGGTGTCTAGCCATGGGGCAGGGGCTGGGGCTGCCCCTCAGCCACCCAAACCACAACCCTACTCACAAGTGCCCTGCACTCCTGCTGCTCAGAAAAGCATCACCTGCAGGAGTAGGAGATGCTGCACGAATGGTGCTGCAGCAAACCTCTGGGGGGGCTTTTTGCTCTAAACTAGCCAGCCCAGAGGATGCACAGGAGAAATGCATTATGGGGATGGGGGAAAAAGGAATATGTCCAATAAAATCAGTCAGGGAAAGGGAGTCTGCATAAACATGCTAAAAGCTGAGAATACCAGTACTCTTTTCAACAGGCTGTTTGCTAGAGACAACTAAAAGAGGAGAGACATAGATCTTAGGAAAAAATTCTTTAACTCAGAGAATAATGGGACACTGGAACAGGTTTCCTGGAGAAGTTGTAGCCCCATCCCCAGAAGAGTTCAAGGCCAGACTGGATGAGGCACTAAGCAACCTGATCTAGTATGTGGCATCAGTGACCATGATGTAGGGGTTGGAACTTTAAGGTTCCTTGCAACCCAAACCATTCTATGGTTCTGTGATCTCAGTGAAGCCAAGTGCACAGGACCCTGGAGGCCTCCCACATTTTGAGAGGAGATTTCGTGATACTGGTGATAACCTGGTGTCATACAGGGAGACAGCTGCTTGGCCTTAGTGCAGGTGGGTTTGGTCTCCTTTGGCAGGAGCCAGGATGGGCAGGCTGCTGCACTGGGCCTTTTTCCCGCAGTGGGGCAGGGACATGGCCTGGCAGGGCAAGGAAAAAGCTGCAGGATGGCAGCAGGTCACATCAATTCCTTTCGCCTTCTCCTTTCCACCCTTTCCCCCTACCTCCTTCTCCTCCTACCCTCATCGTTGCCAATCACACTCTTGCAGAGAAAGGGGACGTTGAAATATTCCAGCACCACCCCTCATGGGGCTGGGTGCCACACAGCTACCCAGAAAAGCAAGATCCTAGCCCAGAAATCACCCCTGCTCAGGGCAGCATGTGAGAGACAGCTTTCAGAAAAGAGGGGAAAAGGGATCCAAAAACATTACAGGAAAATTGTAAGTGTGGTGAGTCCCCTCTGCACCCTGCCACACTGTGCACAAGCCTTTGCTCCCTGCATCCCTACAACCGCTGTGAGCCACTCTGGTGCAGGTACCCCTATATTTTTGGTCAAAACTACAAACGTAGTTTTCAGAGGCTGGGAAGGGAGAGGTCTAGGGGCATGCTATAAATACTCCGGCGGCAGAAATAGATACGGCGGCAGTGCTTGTGGGCTGTGCACGGCCACTGAGCACAGGCTCCCAGGGAGCTCCAGAAGCTGGAATAGGGCTGAGCCCCCTCCGCAGCTTGGCCGCGCCCGTGTCCCTGGCCAGGCCCGGGTGACCACGATCCGCCTGTGCAACGCCAGCTGGGAAATGCAGTCTGGCCCGGGCACGACGCCAACCACCTGGCTGCCTACAAATCCCAGCACGCCGGGGAGTGGAGCTGCACCCCATCCTGGCTCCTGCCTGCTTCCTGCCGGCGCGGGGAGGGGGAAATATAAACAGAGGCGTCTAGGGCAGAGCTGGGATGCTGCTGCTGGACGGGCTGTGCTGCGGAGCAGAGGCAGCACTCGGGGTGAGTTTGGGCTTTTCTCTCCGGCAAAATCCTGTCTGTGTCTGGGGGGGGGGGGGTGTGTGTAACATCTGCCCCCTGCTACCCAGTGTGGGATGAGCTACGGGACACGCCTGTGAGCGTGTGCAGATATGCGTGTCTGTGCGAACAGCACTGCGGGCATTAGGGGCGTTAGGGGCAGGGAAGGGGAAAGGAGAAGTCAGGCTTTGTTTGCTGCGCTTGAAAGAACAGATGTTAGGAGGTGGACTCTCCCACCAGGAAGGGCTGCTCAGCTCCTTTGCCTCCTTGCATTCAATTTTGACTTTCAGAAAAGT
Organism: Empidonax traillii; assembly: GCF_003031625.1. NCBI lineage: Eukaryota > Metazoa > Chordata > Aves > Passeriformes > Tyrannidae > Empidonax > Empidonax traillii. Next base: position 656,444 of record NW_020955438.1, on the reverse strand, counting down.
ACTTGGCCGAGATTCTGTCAGAGGAAAGCTTCTTTCTCCCTGCTCGTCTAGGGTAGTGGTTGCCACCCTCTGCCCTGCTCCCTGGGAAGAGACCCCCTCCCAGCATGGGATATGGGATGGAGGAAGCAGAGATGCTCAGTATCTCCTGGCTTTCCAGGCGCCCTGGATGGGGGAGCAGCCCTGCCACAGGACTTTCCACCCCGGGGGCAGTCAGGGGGTGCACACACAGGCTCTGAACTCCCCATGACAAGCCTCTGGCTCTCAGGGCTGGCATCAGCCAAGTGTATTGCCTATCAGCCCAGGCAACACTTTGCAGTCCCTGATTAACAAAAATTACTTAAAATTGGAACAAAAGAAAAGCCTCCCTGAAGACCCTGACTTGCCCTTTACACTGCATGCTGGCCTTGGTCTGTGCTTGGCACAGCCCCCCAGCCCAAGTAAGCAGGTAGGGCATGAACTGATAAATTAAGTTTTAACACCCTTGCCATTCCCAGCAATCCATGTAGAGCAGTCATCCGTCCTCTGCTCTCCAGAGAAACCCTGCAGTGTTTCCATCCAGGAGCTACTGGACAGAAATAACCCTCATGGGATCCCCCTTGGTGGGAATGGGAACAGTTCCCATCCCACAGGCTGGGGATGGTCCACTTCTAGCTCTGACTAGTTCGTAGAAGTGGAGTGTACACCATGGTGGTTACAGAAACCACAGGACCTGGGTGTATGAAAATAAATAGGATTATGATTCACTTGCCCTCACAGGCAGACCCATGTAACTCCCCCAAGATTTTCATCTGCCAGACCTGGGTTAGCACTGAGACCTTCAGTGTAGGGCCAGGCTGGCTCACAGGGCTGTCGAGGGGCAGACCAGCCCCATCAGGGAAGTCCTAGCCTGCACACAAGCCCTCACCACACATCTCTACTTACTCTGGCCATTTACAGCTGCAAATGAGCTTCTCATGCAGTGAACTCAGATTTGATCAATTTTGTCTTTTTAAGACAGCCTTATTTTGCTGGGAAAACAGCTCCACAACAGCTTTCAGCAGTTCCACACAAAGAAAAATACCCTTTGAGAAAGATAAAAATAAAAATCAATGATCTGTGTTTGAAAAGCCACTTTTCCATCATATTTAATCGGAACTATTAGAACAGTATTCCTGGGAGCAGAGCTGCTGCCAGCAGAAGCATGTTCATTTGGGCTACTCCCCTTGGTGGGTAGGATGTCCCTTGTCTCCTTTCCACTCTTTCCCATCTGTAGATTGGCTATATTTTAATCTGTCCGTTTCATTTTATATTTTCTCTTAGGAGCTGAAAACTGAAGATGGCAGAGCCTGAAAACACAGTCATAAACACCAATGTGAAACAGGTAAAAGGTTGTTCATTACGAAACACACATCCGGTATTTCTAAACCAAGTTTTGAAATGCCGCCACAGGAGAGGACACACCACAACCCCAGAACTGTGGTGGCCTGAATTGCTTGTGCCTAGGTTTCAGTAGAAGTGGCCTGTCTCAGAGGTGCTGAGCATCTGGTCCCAGGGAGGTCCATGGGGTTTCCACATGGGAAGAAGTTGCAGGGCTGAACCTCCAGTTGCATGAAAAGGGCAGGTACATTTGCTCACACTTAAATTTTGGAGCGGACAGGGAGAAAGCAGCAGCTTCTGTACATACACAGAGACTTTATTAGACTATCCTGAACAGACACAAAACAAAGTAAAACCACCAGTATGTGCAGAGAAACCCAGCAGTGCCCAGCTCAGCACAAACAGATGATCATGGCTGTACTGTGCCCACAAACTGCAAAATTATGAAACAATCCCCTCTCTGTGAGCTGTCCTTGGAGGATGTGGGATTACCAGACAGGTTAAGGTTTCACAACTGCCAGTCCCATCCTTGGTGACCTGAAGATGAGGACTGGGCTTTGTACCTCTGGCATCAGGAATTGTGACACATGGGTAATACATCCAGCACCCAATCCCATCACCCTGGTCGGTGGAGCCCTGTTCCCCCCACTCACTCCACCTCCATGAGTTCCTTCTTTGCTGTCTCCCAACTTTGCTTTTCTCCCTGTTCTGCAGAAAGACCCCAGCAAGGCACTGGTCATTGCTGTGACCACCAGAGCCATCTTCAACCTGGAGCAGGAGCACAAACTCTACCTGGAGAGGGGCAAAGAGGAGTACACAAGGCACCAGCAGGCCAACCAGCACAAGCCTCTCCCACCAGGCACAGCCTTTGCCTTCATCCAGGTGAGCCCTGCACCTGGCTAGTGGCACATGCAGGATGGGGTGAAAGCTCAGCTTTCCCAGCTTTAAGTCTCAGCTCCCATCACAGGGTGCAGGCCCTGTCCTGGCCTCTTGGCCTCATTGCAGGGCATCAAAACCTGTGTTCCTCATCAATCCATCTCCCCCATGGTGAAGTATCCTGCTCCCTGCTCTCCCAACGATGGCTTTTGCAGGATGGTTGCTCCATCTGTCTCTCCATAACATGCCAGCCTTGCCATAGCTGACACAGCACAAACCACTAAACTCAACTGCAGAAGAGCCCCTGCAAAGCCACTGCAGTCATGCCTCTCCAAAAGAGCAAAAGAGTCCCATCTTGTCTTCACAGGCAGTGCAGTATGTGAACAAGAAGATGCTGGAGAGCAACCCAGCAGAGAAGGACCTCTTTGACATCCTGGTGCTCTCCAACAACAGCCCAGAGAGCGGAGTACGCATCATCAACAGCGCCAAACACTACGGTAAGAGGGACCCATCCCCAGGAGTGCCTGCTTGCCCCGGGAGGCTGTGAAACAGATAAAGCACCAAAGTGGATCATCACTGGCAAATGGAGAGCCAGGAGAACCAAGGGGAAGGGGTTCTCTTTTAAACAAGCCCAGTTCCTCCCAGCCCCGTGCGGCTTGCCCAGGGTGCCGGAGCACACCCAGGGTACAGGCTCCTTGGCAGAGCCCAGCTCCCTTCAGCCATGTCCTTCACACCAGGAGGTCTGGCAGTATTTTGCACAGCCTGGACATCCCTAGTCAGCTCCTGAAAAAAACCCAGTTCTTTAAAAAAGGCCCATAAATCCTAGAGTGCTGTCATGAGGACTGCTCATTTAAGGAGGGATGAAGGGAATATTTAACAGCACTGCACAGTTTTGTAGGATTGATAGAACAAGAATATGCAGCCAGAAAATGGGTGGGTTCCCCACACAGCACTGAAAAACTCATTGCCCTGAGCTCCTGCAGCAAAGCATGCCAAACCCAGGGAGGGAGTGGGGGGCTGTGAGGAGGATGTTGCTACTTAACAGATTTTTCTCACGTTCCCTGACCTGAAGGCCTAGAGATCTCCAAGTTCTGCTTTGTCAGTGATGAGGACTCCACACAGTACCTGAAGTCCCACGGGGTCAAGCTCTTCCTTTCAGCTGACAGGACAGATGTCTGCAATGCCCTCCAGAGAGGTACGTTCTCCTCTCCATCCCATGTCCCCAAACACACCACACTTTTCCCAAGTAGCCCAGTACCAAGAGGCAATGCCAGATCCAAGCTTTTGCAAGGGCAAGGGGCGGATGGCATTGATTATCAGTACAGTCCTAAACAATTCAATCCCCTGTACTTACCAGTAGCCTGGAAACACACCAGGGTTGCTCAGATGCTTTCACAAGTCACTGAGTGCTTTATGCATCATTCTGGCCATAGCTCTGCCATGGCCTGGTCATTCCCTGCCTGACATTTAAGCCTTTCTAACCAAAGATGCAATGCCACGGCTGCTCCATGGATCAATGAGAGTGCATCAGTGATTCCCAGGGCTTTGTGAGGATGCCATAGAAATTTGCTGCCTTGGTACATGCAGAGTGACTGTGTGCTGAGAGATAGATGAAAGCACGTTTGACCTAGATTGGAGGGAGTGCAGTCTCCCCAACAGCTCTAATGGGGTTAATCGCCTTCCTGGGTATGAGCACATCAGCTGGCCACGTTCTTCAAGGTCAGGAGCAAGACATCTGCAGCCTGGACTTCACTACACAGCACATTCCTGGAGCCTCCCTGAGAGCATCATTGCTCTGACAAGTGTCTCTCATCTGGGGGCCTGGGTTCATGGATGAGGGTGGGCAGGGTGCAGCTTGTAGGAATTAAGCCAAATTAAGCCCATTACTCCAATCAATGGAGATGCCAGTCTGTATTATTCATAGCACAGAGCTAAATCTGGGCATTAAAGCCAGGCTTGGCAGGGTGAGCGAGCACCAGGAGAAGGGCTGCTCATGCCTTGACAACCACACACCATCTCTTAGCAGAGATCTCTTGGTCTCTGATCAGCAGCACTTCCTTGTCCACCCCCCTGGAGGCATAACACAGCCCTGGAAAGGCTGGGCCAACTACCACAGAAGGCTCCATGGCTTGGAGACCCTGGCATGGCAGTGTGGGATGGGGCTACAACAGATGCATAGGGAGGAGCTGGCCATGCACGAGCTGCCCCCAGGGGGGTTGTCCTTCCTGAACCCCACCTTGCTCTGTCTCACAGGGGTCTCGGCAGCGCTCGTTTTCCAGCAAGAGGTGCAGGCCCCCAGCACCCCACTCCGCGTGGTGTTCGATGGGGATGCCGTGCTCTTCTCCGACGAGACGGACCAGATCTTCCAGGAGCAGGGCCTGGAGGGGGCAGTGCAGTACGAGCAGGCGATGGAGGCCGTGCCCATGGGAGAGGTGAGCATGCTGCCTCCCTTCCATGGGCACCCAGAGGCTCTGCCGTTGCTCCCACTTGGGCTTTGCCATGAGCAGCCAAAAAAAGCACAAATCCTTACAAATTCCCTAGGCATTCACCATTCAGTCCCTGGTGTGGGCCTGATTTGGAGTCCCCCTGGAAATGGATCTGACCTGTTGTCTCCTATAAGTGAGCATCAGCTCCCAAATATCTAGGGTTGTGGTTATCCTCAACATCACCTTTTGTAGGCTGTGATCTCTTGCAGGATTCAGAGCCAGAGGCACTGCTCACTGAGATGTACCTCCCTGGTCACTTTGGGATTAGGATGAGCATCACAAGGCTCACCTTCCTCCTGAGCACCCCAGTGCACCACACCAGTCCCAGACTGCCCAGCCCTGCAGCCCACAGGCATTCCTGTGCTCTGCAGAGCCCTGAGGAACCCTAGAAGAGGAACAAGCGGCTTGTACAGGCAGAGTAGATGTCTCCTTATTTCTCACCCGCTCCCAACTGTCTTGCTGTGCTTCCAGGGTCCCCTGAAGACTTTTGCCATGCACCTTGGGAAGATGCGCAGGAAGTTCAGCCAGGAAAAATCTCCCATCCGCACCTACCTGGTGACTGCGCGCAGCGGCCGGGACATGGGCGTCCGAGCCATCAAGACACTCCGGGAATGGGGCCTGGCCATCGATGAGGCTTTCTTCATGGATGGGGCTCCCAAAGGTCCCATCCTCGCCCAGATCCAGCCTCACATTTTCTTTGATGATGGGCTTCATAACATCCAAGGGGCTCAAAATGTGGGTGTGCCCTCTGCCTGGGTCCCCCCCTGCTTCTGATGGGCTGCAGGCCAGCAGTCCTCCTTCCCAGCCACACAGGAGACAGGGCCAGTTGGAGGCAAAATTTCTGGTGGAGAAGGAGAGATTTCCTGACATGCAGCAAGTAAATCTCAGGAAAAGGGGACATGTGCGTGGACTCCCATGCAAAACTTGATGCTCATTTCTGCTCCTGGTATGGAGGTCCTTTAGGTCTTAGGGTAAAGCTAAAAGATGCTCTAGGACAGAAAGACACCTTTCCTGTGACACTGAGGACTACACCTACCTGCCCGGTAGGACCTGGGGACTTTTCTCAAAGAATTAAGTGAAGCTAATGCCACACACATGAGCTAAAGGAAGCTTTAAAAATGGTAGCTTTGGCTGTTCTCAGGCAGTCTCCAAGATAGAGCAGCACAGAAAGGACATCAGCCTGTTGAGGCGAGTCCAGAGAAGAGCCATCAAGATGAGTAGAGGGATGAAACAGCTCTCCTATGAGGAAAAGCTGAGAGAATTGGGTTGGTTTGGCTTGGAGAAGGCTTCAGGGTGACCTAATTGCAGCCTTCTGGTATCTGAAGGGGCCTACAAGAAAGATGGGGAGATTCTGTTTACAAGGGCCTGGAGGGACAGGATGAGGGGTAATGGTTTCAAACTGAGAGTAGGTTTAGATTAGATATTAGGAAAAAATTCTTTACTGTGAGGGCTCTGAGGCACTGGAACAGGTTGCCCAGGGAAGGTATAGATGCCTCATCCCTGGCAGCGTTCAAGACCAGGTTGGGTGGAGCTCTGAGTCTGATCTACTGAAAGGTGTCCCTGCCCACTCCCTACCCTCACAAGGGGGTTTGGAACTGGATTATCTTTAAGGTCCCTTCCAATCCAGGCCATTCTATGATTTATTCCCAGGTTCTCTGCCTAAAGGGAGTCCTCAAGACCCTGCCTCACCAGACAAACTCAGCTTGGTTTCCTGAGGACACTGATGTGCTAGCAAGGCCTTCAGGCAGCTCCAGCCAAACTTAGAAGAGAAAGATTTCAAAACTGTAAAGGACCTACAAACCTTTTAGAAATGAGTGAACAGGTGGAAGAAAGAAAGCGCCTATTAAGCTATTCCCCCTTATAGAAGAGATTATAGCACAAGTCAGTTTTCCTTAGTCATGCAGAGTGCTCTTAGGAGACACAGACATGTAGGACACTCAGCTCCCAGAGCTACAGGACAGTGGCAAGCTGCAGCCCAGCGCTGAGGTCCATCCAGGAGACAGAGCTGCAACATAGCTCCGATGTCCCACCAGGAGAGGGCAGTGCAGATGGGCTGCCTGCAGCACAAGCCATGCAGGAGCCAGGGCTGCCAGGGCTGCAGACCAGCCCCCGCAGGGGCCAGGGCAGGACTGGGTGCCGTGGCCAAGCTAAAATGGGTCTCCAGAACTGTGTGTGGAGGGCATGGGGGGGTCTCAGGAGCAGCTGCTCCCTGCTGATGGGGTCTGAGGGTGTGCTCAGTTCTCTGGCATCATGGCACACCCCAGGCAGGGCAGCCTCTCCTCTGGCAGTTTGGACTCTGCTCCTGATTTTCCTAATTTGAGGAACAAGCAGACCCCAAGGTTCATTTGCAGGTTTCTTTCCCCAGGGCTGTATGGGAGTTGCCACTAGAGGCCACTGTGTTGCTTGGGGACATGGCACCTCAAATCCCCACCAGCTCTCCAGTCGCCTCATAAAAAAACCCAAACTGGCTGCTCAGGTGGCAGCGGGATTATGGACTGAGAAGATAATGACAACAGTGGCTTAAGTTTTTTTAATCTCAGCATAATCAGTAATTTTTTTAAAGGCTTCAGAAGTGTTGCTCTCTTTTCCAATGCTTTTTGCCACAATAAATAAATAAACAAGCATCCCATTGTGAGTGCTTGTTCCTCATACCTATGTTCAGCAGTGTGGGAGGAGGGGTGGGATAACTTGGTGCTCCTTTACAGACATTCAGTTATTTATTAGATGTTATACACCTTCATCCAGATGGGTTAAATACACAATAAACCTCCACTGGGCTTTGGATTAGGCTCCTGAATGTCATCTTCTGTCTGTGCCCCCCAAGCTCACTCCTGCTGTCTTGGGCTTGGGGACTCTGCACACCTCAGCCCAGCAAGGGTTGCTGCTGGCCCCACCATGCCACCAGCACAGGTTCTGTCCCTGCTGTTGTGGCTAAGAGAGGGCAGGGATGCCTGTGTGCAGGGCTTTAATAGGAAGCCACCTCCAAAGCAGCAAAGCCTGGCAGAGTCTTGGCACCGGGAGCCTGGCCCCCTGCCCTTTTGCTCAGTCTAGATGCTGAAATTAGATGTTTCGAGGCAGCAACATCAACAACATCAGCTACTCATCATCTGCTAATAATGCTAAGCAGCCATCAGCTGAGCAAACATTAATTACAGGATGCTCAAAACACGACCGGTAAGCAGGTACAGATGTTCGTCCCACTTTCATGCAGGTCAGACACCACCAGGCTCAGCGCAGTGATCCAAGTGCCCATCTCCAGCACCCCCAGCTGCTTCCATGGCAACTGGTTGTGGGGGCACGGAGCCAGTGGTGGGGGTGACGGTGGTCCTCGACATCCTCCCTCACTCCAATCCATCGCATTTACCAGTGCTTGGACAGGGCCAGCGGGAGCTTGGTCAGTGCCTTGGGCAAGAGGAAATCAGCTGAGTCAAGGGTGGTGGGAACAGGCCCGCGTGAGCCGTTGCAGTGCGTGGGATGCTGAGGCAGGGGGAAAGTGCCGCATGCCCTCCTCCAGCACTGTCAGCACAGCGGGGAATGACAGCAAAACGTGCCCAAAATAGGAAAAAAAGGAAGGAAACTCAAGGCTTGTGGGGTTGCATCATATAGGGCCAAGTGCTTCAGGCCATGGCTCAAACATGTAGTATCCAAACTGCCCTTTTTGCCCTGCTCTGAAGATGGAGCATCAGAAACAACCTCCACAAAGGACTGATGCAGCTTCAAGCCCTGCTGCACAGACAGACTTGTTGTTTATGTCTTAGAGGTGTCTGTAATAAGTTCATTAACGCCTGGGATGCTCCTTAGGTTTTGGCTTTCTAGGGCATCTTGATCTCCCTCCTTCAAGGGGTTGCTGATGTCCAAGGGTCTCTTGCTGCTGCAGCTCAGAGAGGGTTCAGCTGCTGGGGCCGGTTGTGGCATGTTTCTTTTATATCCATCTCATGTTTTGGTGGCTAGGGCAAAGCAGGAGCACCTGTGTCACCAACAGGTACAGGCTCCCTTTGAACCCTCCTGAATTTCACACCTTTCCACTCCAGGAAAAGAAGTGCAAAGGGGTGAAAAGCGGACTCTGAGGACCTGCACTTGATTCTGACCATTGCTTTCCAACAGACAAAGCTGCCTGGTGTCCAGGTTTCCCCCTCTGGCACTGCTTGGGACACCCCCAAGACACCCTCCTGCTCCAGAGAGGTAAGTGGGCAATGTCCCCCTCCGCTCAGCTGCAAGCAGACCAGCTGCCTCCCCTCCCGAGCCCAGTTCTGCCAGCGATGCCAAACAAGCGGCCCTTGTTTCGGGGTGGGGCACGTGACCCCAGGGATCAGAAGCTGCAGCTGCCTGGCCCAGAGGAGTTTGCAGGAGACCTTTGCCCAGGACCATGCCCTTAATCCCCCACTCACTGCACCAGTCAATTCAGAGTTGCAATGCTAAAAACAAAACAATCCAGCACTAAGGGAAAGAAAAGGTTTTATGAAATGGTGGTAGTGCAGGGAGGGAAGATTGGTGGGTATTTATCTGCTAACAGACATCTGCAGTGGCAGTGTCCGAGCTGTTCAGCTTCATTGACTCCTGGCTGCAGCATGAGAGGATGCTGGAGGCTGCAGACCTGGGCACAGCTGCAGTGTCTGTCAGGGATGCTCCCACACCTCCCCCCACCCATAACCTACAAGCACCTTTGGCCACAAGTACAGAGCAAAGCATCTTCACATTTTTGACCATAACCCTAACTCTAAGTCACCCTGGTGGCAGTGCTCCTTGGGAAAACATTCAGGGGTTCTCAGCCAGAGAGGCTGAGATGCCACATCCCACACTGCAAAAAATTATTAACAGGGTGTTTTGTGTGCAGAAGGTCAGAGACAGGGTGTGCAAAGCCACACTGTTTGCCGACGTACTTAAACCTGGGTTCAAAATCTCAACCCCAGGCAGTCACACTGGATATAATGGCTGTGGTGGCACGTGAAGATGGAGCTTAGGAGAAAGGTGACAATGAGTTACAATTCAGAGCCTGTGTGGGCATATTGACACAGCAGAAACTGCCCCAGGAGGTCCAGATTGATTCACCAAATCACCAGTGGAAGCTGTTTGCTCCCAGTCCAAGAAAACACATTGCAACTTTAAGCCGATCCTTGGGTTGCAATGGGGTGTTGACCCTCGTCTTCCTGAGCCCACACTCCTCCCAGGATCAGAAGTCTCAATTGCTTCAGTGTTTTGTCACATTGAGGAGACATGATTGCACAAATGATGGCCTTCTTGGGGCAGCTTCTGCTGGAAATTAAAGAAAATAAATGACACCTAGTGCTGGCTAAGAAAATGAGATGGATGGTGTGCTTGGATGTGGCTGGAGACACTTCTCTTCATCGTGCATGGAAACCCACCAAGCAGGCCGATACCCGCCACCCCCCATCCCAAGCTGGGCTCACATGGGGACTGCAGCAGGGATTGCTCAAGGAGGTGACAAGGTGAGTTGGGTCCCTGTGCTCCCCATCACATCCTGGCGTGGGTGGGGATGAATCAATACCATCATTGCCACTTACCACTCCATCCCGTCAGCCGCCGGTCACGCTGCCTGCTGCCAGCGTCTGCCAGGATTGTTGTTGCCTGTCCCTGGCAATTTCATCCTGCTGCTAAATAACTCGGGTGAGGCAAACAACACGAGATTCCTGCCCTGAGGAGCAGACAGCGCTAGCAGTCAGGGAGAGGCAGGTCCCCTCCTCCCCAAGGTGGGTCCCAGGTGCGTCACCAGCCATGCAGAAGGATGGGCCAGGGGATGACGAAGGACATCCAATGCCAAGCAGGGTCAGGAGCGGGCAGGTGGTGTGGGGGTGGCAAGGATTTGGGCAGGGCCACGGAGTGCGTGGGACACAGGGACAGGCAATGTCAAGTTTGGCAGCAGCCCACTGAGGGAAGGTGGTGTGCAAGTAAACCCTAGTGAAGACACCAAGACAGCTCAGAGGCTTAAAGAACATAAGTATTTTGCCACACAGATGCTTTCTGTTTTTTTCAATAGCTAGAGGGGAAAGGCTGGAAGAGCAGGATCTGATGGAGAAGTCCACTGGCGTGAAAGCACTTCATGCTCAAAGGCTGCTGCAAATGGCCCTGATGGGGATGGAGCCATTCTCAGGGCTCCTGCCTGCCGTGACACCCAGTTGTGTCACCCGGCCACTGGCGAGCCGTCCTTGCCTGCCACTGCGACAAGGGACACCAAGAGAACAATTACCACCTAGCCTAAGCCTTTTGCAACTCCACTTAGCATCTCCACAAGGTCACTGCAGCCCATGCTGGCAGCCAAAACATGTTTAAGCAGGCTGCTGGCCAGCTCTGCCTCCAAACCAGCCCCAGTCGGCCGACACCAATGGACCGGGGATTGCCACCACCCCGATGCCAAGGACATCTCACCCCGCGCCCACAGAGATGGGACACAACGGTCAGGGCCTACATGAGTCACTTTGTCGTGCTCAGTGCAAACCCTCCTCTGCTTCCAGGTTTCCCATCAGACAGAGCTACTACTAAACCACCTTCAGGTTTGCTTTTGTGGGTATCACCCAGCAAGAGGGTGTAAGTTGGGACGTGCCAGTGCCATTGGAAAACGCACCCTCACCTCGTGAATTGTGTATCAGTTTAGGAAACAGTGTTGGGAGTGGGTGAGGTCCTGGCACTGTGCCAGGAAAAAGTTACCACTGCTACACTCAGAATCCCAGGGATGGTGAATCAGGCTCTGCTAATGAGGTGCATCCAGCACCTTCACACCGGCACCAGCATCTTGAGACAGAGTCAGGGTGTTTGAAACCAGACTTGCCCAGGCTTGTGTGCCTGTAGGCTCTGCTCAGCTCAGACGGAAGAGTAGTTTTCTCTTTTAGCAACAAGCTTTGAAACCAGAAATGCATTTTTTTTTTTTTAATTCAAAGACATTTATCCTCTAAACATCCCACCTGCAGCTTGGCAAAAAAAGAATAATCTGCATTTCGGAACTGAAGCTTTCCTTGTCCTTTAGGTCACTGCAGCTCAGGGCACTGGCTACCATTATGATAAATAAATATAGAAAAAAACATGGAGGAAAGGGTGAAGGCAAACACACAGCTATACGTAAGGACAAACAGGCCACCGTAGCATCCCTGACAAAGTGCTGTCAGACTGCAAATGAACCCCCCCCAAAAAAAAGGTGTTTGAAACTGAACATGAGCTGGCAGTGTGTCCAGGTGGCCAAGAAAATCAGTGGCGTCCTGGCCTGTATCAAAACCAGTGCAGCCAACAGGGCTCGGGCAGGGACATTCCCTCTGTACGAGGCACTGGTGAGGTCGCATCTCAAGTCCTGTGTCCAGTTCTGAGCCCCTCACTGCAAGAAAGACATTGAGCTGCTGGAGTGTGTTCAGAGAAGGGCAGTGGAGATGGTCTGAAGCACAATGTGAAGCAGCTGAGGGAGCTGAGGGTGTTCGGCAAAAAGGAAGCTCAGGGGCGATGTCATCACTCTACAACTACTTGAAAGGAGGTTGTCGTGTGGTAGGGGTCAGCCTTTTTTCCCAGGTAGCAGGTAACAGGATGAGAGGAAACAGTTGTGTCAGGGGACCTTTATACTGGATATTGGAAAAATTTCTACCCTGAAAAGGTGTTCAGGTACTGGAACGGGAAGTAGTAGAACCACCATCCCTGGAGGTATTTAAAAGCAAGGCAGATGTGGTGCAGAGGGTTTAGCGGTGGACTTGGCAGTGCTGGGTTAATGGGTCAGTGATCTTGAGGGTCTTTCTCTTCCCAGCTGGAGCCTCTGGAGCTGAGTCATTTGACCCCCCCTTGGGAATCCTCTCAGGCAGGGATCAAGGTTGCGAAAGCACGGCCAGCTCCCAGGGGCGCGTCACCCCACACCCACGGCTGTGGCTGCAGGGGACAGTGCTCCAGTTCACCCCCTCGAGCCAGGGGTGATGCAGGGGGCCAGGGAGACAGACCAGCAAGGAGAGGGGTTCATCCACTGTGGCAAGAATAGGAGTGAGGAGGAATAGATCCCTCATCTGTCTCTCACACATCTCTGCCTTCTCTAGACACCTCAGCCATGGCACTCCCTGGCTTGCTCCATAAACAAAGAAAAATGTGTAAAAAACCCTGATCCCAGGCTCGTGCCAGTTTATCTTGTAAAGATAAACTCTCACAGTCCCAGCCTATAAATACTCAGACATGCTCCCAGCTCCTGTTTAAACATACCCACTGTACCTCTCAAGGCTTTGACATCAGGGCAAACATTCCACAGAGGTGCTGAGGGAGCCCAAATGCAGAAATCCTGGCTCCTTGCTGGAGTCACCACTCCCTCAGCATACAGGCACAGCAGTGTCAGCTCTGAAACCACTGGTGCCAAGAGCCAGAGCCACACTGAACACTCTGGGGGATAAGCCCCCCAGTCCCTTCCCACTCTGCAAGCACCCAGGAGAGATGGGAAGTGTCTGGCCCCACTGGTGCTATGGACACAAAAGTCACATGGAGCAGCCCATCTAAAAGCAGCAACCCTCTTGCACTGGCATGAGAGCAGCTCTGGATGAGGACACAAACCCTGTTACCATGAAGCTCAAGCAAAGGCTCGTTTATAACAGCTTTGCTAACAGCAAAGCTTGCCTTTAAATCTCTTGGAATCAAAGAAACAGACATAGATGCGACCAGACTTCTCGACTCTGCTTAAAGACTTTGCTCTGCAATGCGTGATGGTATGGAGCATGCCATCCTCATCAGCCCATCCCTGCATGCTGGAACCCAACTCCATAGCCACAGGATTCTGTCAGAGACTGGCCAGACTAGAAACCCTTGAGGAGAAGCTGCTGTAGGTGCTCCAGCCTGGGGCCTGAGTTGCATTGCCTGGCCAGCTATGGTTTCCCAGCCACTTCAAAGAGCAGGGAGGAGGGCTGGTACTTCATGGGCTGCACCAAGGGCTCCAGGAAAGCCTGTAAGGGGTGAAGGGGAGCCCTGGGCATCATGACTATCCCTTTTGTCTGCTAAGCACATTAGCAAAGGGGTCTGGAGCCCTTGGGGAGGGTGAATTTGTTTGGATGGGACTGCAGTTGGGTTAGTTTGTGTGTGACCCACTCCCGCCTATGGGCACTCAGCACAGGGCTGCCAGTACCCAGGGGGACAAGAGGAGGAAACCCGCAAGCTGGAGCCCACAGCAGCAGCAACAATGCCTCTGGGGTCAGGCTCCAGATGCTGGGGACCCACTACGCCTTGGTCTCGTGCCTGAAAGAACCACACAGGGTTTTGCTGAGTCACACAGTGCTGCAGGGCCAGAAGGGTGCTGGGTTTTGCTGACTCATGGTCAGTGGCACTCGCCTTGACCACATGCCCGCAGGGGCAGGAGGGAAGCAGGTGCTGGCCGAAGTAACGGGACCCACCAGGTTGAACCAATGCCTCTGGCCATCACTCTAGAAAACCTCATCCCAGCGGGGAGCCATGTCCCCATGGGGAAGCAGCAGGATTCCTGATACCCACCAGCTTGACTGCAGTGTGGCAATTTGGAGAACTAGTGGGATGAGAGACAGCCCAAGGCAGGAATGTTACCTAAAAACAATCAGAACAGATCACACTGGGGGTGGCAGGCATGGACCCAGGGACGCAGGATCCTTTATGAGGCCATGGGTGGATAGAAAAGGCTCAGGGACATCATGTGGGAAGGAGATGGTGCAAGTGAGGTGCCAGCAACATGACCCAGCAATTTTCCAGAAGTTGCATGAACGTGAAGGTGACGGGAGAGGGACAGAGACCTCACCACGAAGCCAGGGGTCGCCCGCTTCAGCAGTGCCCAGCTCATTCCACAGGCTGCTGCTCTCCTGTCCCCAAGAGCACACAAGCAGGAGCAGAAAAAAAAGCACCCCTAGCCCTCAGGACTTGGAAGGGGAAATGTCTGTAAATCCGGTTTCATTTATATTGTTTTTCCAGCAGATCTCGTGGTTCTGTAAAAGCTCAGTCGGAGCAAACCGGGCAGAGATTAGCTCTCCCAAGCCAGCACCGTGGCACCTCTAAGCCCTGCCGTGACACCTCGGTGGGGGCAAAGAGCCCATCCTGGTGATCCCTGATGCTCAGCCCTGCAAATGGGGGCAGGAGGTGGTTGACCACAGCATGATGGTGGCCAGTGCCCTCCCAGCACTGCCACAGTGCATTTTGAGGGGTGGCAGATATGGCTCGGCACCCCTCCAGTGCCACCCAAAACCAAAAACAAAAAAAAAAGCTGTGGCCAAGTTATATGCCCATCTTCCCCAGAAACCTCCAGCTCGGAGGGATGACTCCCCCCAAATTGGCGGTGTCCTGTGGCCAGGGAGAAGCACGGGGTTTGGGGGGGCTGCCACGGCCCCCCGGGGCGGGAGGTGTAGAATGAACCCCCCCGGTGACTGCCGGTGGGTGGCCGAGGTCCCAGAGCAGCCGAGGCCCCACCATGCCCGGCTTGGGAGGGGCTGCTGGCTGGGGAGCGCGTCCCCCCCACACCACTCTCCGGGGGGTGCGAAAAAAGGCCGGAAAACCTGGAAAGAAAGAAAAAAAAAAAACCACAACCACCCAAGAGGGGGAAGTTAAAGTCAGGGCAGAAGGAGCACGCGCGGCCGGGCGGGCCCCTCGTGACTGATTTCATGCTGTTTATTCCCGTTCGGCGGGGGCTGAGTCACGGCCCGAGGCGCCGGGGGTCAGCCCGGCAGGGGGGGCCGTGAGGCGGCGCCCCCGGACCCGCTCCCCGCTCCCCGCTCCGCCCCGGCCCGGCCCGGCCCGCCCTCACGTGACGCCGCCCGTTGCAATTTTAGACCGTCAGCTGACTCGAGAAATCCCTGGAGAGGGGCCGCCGTGACTACAAAAACAGGGACGGCAGACCGGGAGCGGCGTCGCGGCCTCTCAGCCTCGGGACCCTCCAGTCTCTGATCCCCCGTCACCGCCAGCGCCATCGCCGCCATGGGGCCCCGCGGCCTCCTCTTGCTGCTCGCCCTGGCCGGGTCCTGCGCCGCCCTCATCAGGTGAGACGTGGGGGTTGCTCGGGGGCTGCTGAGCCGCCCGGGCGGAGCGGGGGACGTGGGACAGACGCTGGCAGTGCTGCTGCAGCGGGGGCCTAAGGGCTTCTCTCGCAGCAATCCCACACGGTGCAGGGGGAAGGTCTGAGACCACCCCACCCCACCCCCACCCCCCCCCGATGGAGATTTAAGGGCTCCAGCTCTCCCTGCTCATGGAGGGGCCTCTCTCCAGCTTCCACTACACCTGGTGACCTTCGGCAGCCACCCCAACTCCTCCTGGCTTTGGGAAGAGCACTGAGCGCAGCACAGCATGGGGGTCCAGCACGGCATGCTGGCAGGAGCCCAAACCTCATCCACCTCGTGCTGGCGTGTCCCCTGTTTTCAGTGGAGCCCTGCTGCCCCTCTTCCACGCCCCCCCCCTTCATCCTTACACACACCCGTTTAACAGGTGGGTGTTTGCCTTCCCCACATAGGATCCCCCTGACCAAGTTCACCTCCATGCGGCGGGTTCTGAACGAGGTCGGAAGCGAGATCCCAGATGTGAACGCCCTCACCCAGGTCCTCAAGTTCAAGTTGGGCTTTGCCAACTCAGAACCCACTCCGGAGATTTTGAAGAACTACATGGATGTGAGTAACAACCCCCTGCCATCACCCCCTCGCTGCAGTGGACCCTAGCACAATGTCGGGCAAGTGGCTGTCGCTTCTGGGGGTACCCATCCCAAGGGGGTGGTGGGACATGCCAGCCTCACTGTCCCACCGCAGCTGGGAAGGTAAAGGAGGGAGAGATGTTGGTCTCATAGGACAGTTTCATGCACCTCCATGGCTTAGTGGGTGGGCGTCAAAAGGTGCTTCCCATCATTGCTAAACTAAAAATATTAATACTGATAATTATAATAATAATAACAGCAAACAACCCTCTGCCACCCAAGCAGGAGCATTTCAGTTTGTGACCTATTTCCTTTCCCCTTTGTCAGTAATTAACAACCATAAATAAGGGCCTGCTGACTTACAGTCCTTCCTAGCCCATTTGGGTACTACTTTTGACAAGACAGGGGCATAAAAATCATGCTCCACTCCTTGAGGCGTTGGGGCATAAAAGAGTGAGCACGGGGTAGAGGAAGAAGGCTCAGACTAGGAGCCAGCTTGTTACAGGACTGGGGATGCAGGAAACTTCCTGTTCTTCATATTCTACACTGCCTTGGGAAAAGCCACCCTGCACCTCCACTTTCTTCTCAGCAGCTTAGGGAGCAAGGGGACCTTCATGGTGGTGAAAAGAGAAGCCAGATAAAGGACATGAAGTTTGCCCTTGCCCAGCTGCCAGACACGTGTGGGGTTTACTATTTCTGGGTGCCTCACTGGGTACCTTCACAGCTCTTGGCAGGCTAAGATGTGAGCACTGGCTGTCAGAGTAAAGCTAGCCTCAGATATTTGGGCATTCATTCAGGATATTGCCCCCTGCTTCCCTTTTCCAAGGGCTCTTGTCATCCCGTCTGCACCGTCCTGTGCTGGGAAGGGCCACCTCTGTTTCAGTTGGTCATGTTGAAAGCCAGGGCACTAGCGGTTGTGTCACGGTGTTGTCTCTTGCAACCACAACTCAGACCGCCTCAGGGAAGGACTGTTCTCCCTTGTCACAGGGGCACCAGTGCAACCTGTGGTGGGAGATAAGGAACCTTTGGGTCCCTCCCAGCCTGGCTGAAAAGGCTTTTGCTACCGAGGGAACTCTTGAGCCAAAAGGCACGACCCGCCCTAGAGTGCCTCGTATGTTCCATGCTGGCCCTAGGACACTTCATGGGTCTGTGTATGTGATGTACAGGGACCCCGTAGTGGGGGTTGATTTTCAAGCCCCGGCAATAATTACGGAAACACTGAAAAACAAGTGCTGCTTCCCCATTTTGGCTAATTGCAATGGATTGTTAATTACTCGGCGAGCAACCCTTGCAAACTAAGCACACAGGAGGTAAACAGCTTTGATAATCCTGTTTTCGCCCTGTACCTTAATTAAGTGCATGGGGGGTTTGGAAAAGGTACTGGCTGACTTCCCTTGCTAGCAGCCTTCTCTCCAGGACTCTGACCGAGCTGCTCACCTGGCGCAACACAGCCCTCTGCCTGTTTGGTAGGGCTGGGATAAAATAGTTCCATAAAAACAGGCCCCAAATAGGGGACCCACCTAGTATTCCCCATTCATTCTCTCCTCTGCAGGTAGAGGGATGCCTTGCAAACAGCTCAGCCATTCAGGTTTCTTCCAGTCCCAGCAGAGGTGCAGTTGCAGGGCAGAGGGGGTATCCGTCAGATACCTGTGCTGCAGGTATCTCCCAAACTTTCACCCTGCAGGCCTAAATCTACCTCTGGTGATGCTGTTGATGCCCTCTGTTCCCACCACTCTTCCAGTCTTCCAGGTCCCATGACTGAGCAGTTGTTTATTCCTCCCTACCTCGGAGCTAACCAGCAAACGCCACAAACCCCAGCAGCTGTACCTCCACCCATGATGGGCAGAGCTGCTGCTCGCTGCAACCCACAGCTCCTTTGAGAACCCACCAGCAAAGCTGCTTCCCAGCCAGTTTCAGCTTTTCAATAATGCAGGTGTTTTGCTTGGCTTCCTTCCATCGTTTTTCTCTTCCTCACAGTGAACTTCATGCTAGCCTGCAGACCTTCTCTCTTCTCTTCTTCCCTGTCTCCATGCCCCAAATGTCCTCCCCCGCACGCACCCATCCCAGTTGTCCCGGGTTTATCCTTTTCACACCCACTGTAATGAGCTGTGAACACTGAAGGGGAGCCTCCCTTTCAGAGAACAAAGGCTGGGAGCTCATCAGTGCCAAAACCAAGAGGCGGGCAGTGTCTAGATAAGAAACTGATCCTCTATTCAACCCTAAGAGGTTTTTGATCTTTAATCCGTGCTTTTAGCCAGCTTCCTCTGCTCATGGCTTCCTTCTCCTTTGCAGGCCCAGTATTTCGGCGAAATCGGCATTGGGACGCCCCCTCAGAATTTCACTGTGATCTTTGACACTGGCTCTTCCAACCTCTGGGTGCCGTCTGTGCACTGTTCCATAATGGACATCGCCTGCAGTAAGTGTTTACAGATGCCAAGAACTGCTCAATATCTTCTTCCCTGAAAAATGCAGATCCTTGCTTTGCAAGAGGAGAACTGAGGCAGCAGCGTGAAAGGGCTTGCCAGAGGCTGATGGGCTCTTTAGGGTCAGAACTGGAAATACAGTCCCAACCTCCTGCACCCATTCTTCATTACTCCCTTCCTGGTTTTTTTTTCCCTTCCAAGTCATCCACGCACAGGGCCAAATCTTCTCCAACAGCCTTGGCACTGCAGCAGAGGAACAGCATCATAGGCTGTGATGTTTCTCCCCAGATTATAGACCCAGATTATATGCCCCATTGCGCAAGGCTGACTTTTTTAAGTCAGCCTCCTGCCAGATCTGATACAAACTGTCCTAGTTTCTGGGTTATTGCTGCACAGAGCATGTACATGCATGTTTATGAAGTTATAATTAACGAGAGCCAGGTAGGCACAATGAGATGAGAACATCTTAGGGACTACAAGTTTTTTTTGCTTTGTGGCGTTCCTATGCAATAAACCTCCACAGTTGAAGATGTCAAACCTGGCTATGGCAAAATGCCGTTTAAAAGCCACTGGCTGTGCTGCTTAAGCAGGGTGGAGAAACCTGTGGAGTCAACAGATGCAACCATGAAAGGCATTCCACAGTGCTCACTGGGAGTAGAGTGGAAATTTTGGCTTCTTCTATGGCCCTGTAGTGCCCAAAGAGGAGACAGATCTTCTTTCTGGGTCTGTGAAGTGAGATTTAGGACACAGGTAGGGAGGTCCAGACCTGGTCTGTCTTGGGCGTTCCTGATGTGTAGCAGGGAGCTGGTTTCTCAAGGCAGTGGCTTGTGAGGCACTAGGATCAAAGGACTCATGAGTTTAACCTCCTGCCAGACTGGGATCCAAACTGGGACCCAGACAACCTAGCCAGGGAAGGCCCCGTGTAGCATGTTGGTTTCTGTATGGCTCAGCTGGTCCTCAGCCATCGTCTGCGCTGCTCAGCAGGCAGTCATGGAGCTGCGCTGGCCAACTCGTGACTTGGGAGGAGTCTGTGGAGGAGGAATCTACCCGGCCGTAAAACCACAGATATCTTACAGCTCCCAATCCATCCAAGAGGAAAAACAGCTTAGACTAGGGGAAAGCCCTTCTTCTCTGCAACTAAAAGAATATTTTGAGCCCTCTCTGTACAAAAAAAAAAAAAAATCCCAAACAAAAAAATTCAAGTAGTCTTAGTAAAAGAAACAGGTAAGTCCATGAGGAGAAAATGCTCATGCCCAGAGCAGGCTATATTTAAAGCCACCCTGATTCTCCAGGACATGGGGGGTACGTGTTTTGCTCTGCTAATGCACCCTGACACACCAGCCACATAACCACTAGGCTTTTAATAACCAGTGGCCAAATCCGATTTAACAGCCTGAATTGGATCTGCCCATAATTCCCCAGACATTGGAAATGCTTTGTTAAGCAGTCTGGGCTTGGTAAATGCTGGTTCAGGCCAGCCAGGTGCCTTCACATTGTTGAGCGTCCATTTGTCTATATAAGCTGGGTGGTGGTAGGGTTAGGTATCAGGAAACCATAGGTATCAAGGAGCACTAATGCTGTGTGTTCCCCTTCCTGACCACAGTGCTGCACCACAAGTACGACTCCTCTAAATCCAGCACTTACGTGAAGAACGGCACCTCCTTTTCCATCCACTATGGGACAGGGAGCCTGACTGGGTTCCTCAGTGAGGATGTAGTCACGGTAAGTTACAACTGCCCTTGCCTCGAGCTGCCCCCGAGCTGCTCCAGACTCTGTTGGGTAGAGCACTTGAAGGGGTTTGATTTCGACAGGTCTCCCTTCTTGAGTGTCCTGCTCGCATAGAGCATGCTTCAGTGCTTTGTTTCCAAGTGCTTTGAAATGATGTGGGGATTATGACTGTGGAGGTGACAATGACCATGGCAGGCTGACAAGGGGGAAGGTATTAATCTGCAAGTCAGCAGGCTGGGAGCAGGGACTGCACGCGTGGTGCCCTGCAAACATTGTTTCTGGCCATCTCTCCGGTCCTCTTCCTCATGACTGTAGAAACTCCCCAGCCCAAGCACACACCAGCAACACTGCACAGACTGCTGGTGGTACCCAGCTTGTTCCTGGACAGTATCCACACATTAGTGAATGTCCACATGGGCAGCTTCCCAAGCACAGGCTAGAAATGGTCTCTTAACTGCCCCATCCTGGTCTCGCATCAAGAACTTGTGCTTAGGGTAACACCCTGGGGAGAGGTTCCCCTGCTTGAGTTTGCTGGGTTGTTGGTGGTTGCTTCTCAGAGTTTCCTTTTCAGTGGGCAAAGGCTGAGCTTTCTGTTTTGTGAAGGGCAGGTGCCTTTCATGGCTTCCTCCCTGGTCCAGATGCTCGTGAGAGTTTGCCAGCTGCTGAGCCTCAGTGGTGCACATGCTCTCAGATTACTTGGTCTCCTGGCAGCATTAAGAGCATATGTTTGCTTTGCAAGGGGGGGAGAGACAAAGCAGAAGTTTTGAATTAAGCACATAAATCTAGGGATTTGGATGTTTCTGCGTAGGTTCAGCTGAAAAGTACTGCCTTACCAATTTCATCAGAATCAAAAGAAAAATATCCAAGAGAAGCCTGAAGTGTGTGACTCAGGCAAGGTACATTCTTTAGCTCATCCTTACAGCATGGAAATTTCAGCCTGGCCTGGAAGCACCAGCTATTGCCTTTACACTGCATCCAGAGGCAAACAGCAAACTTTACTATCCTTAGAAAGTGTGGGCCTGTTTAGCCACTTTCCAGCTTAATGCAAGAGCTGAAGTGAGTCAGAAGGAAAATTGCAGCTTTTTCTCTTTTTTTTTTTGGTTTGTAATTCTCACCCTAATGGGTGCTTGCTAATTAGCTCTTTACTTCCTGGCAGCTCAGAGTGAGGATTTTGTGCCTGAATTTGTTTGGGAAGTGGGGATGGCTCTTGGCAAACAGCACAGCTTGTAGCATTTGGTTTTTGTCTGCGCAGAAGCAAGAGAAACCTGTCATGTGTAGCTGAGCAGTGTCAGGCTTGTAGTACACAGGAACAAGGGCAACTCAGAGGGTTGGGGACCTTCAGCTTGGACACCAAGATGTTTCCTCCGATTCACAGCATGCCATAGGCATGCTCCCAGTCAAGTGTAGTCTGGCAATACAGACGTTTGAAATAGCCTTCAGTGTGACCTACTTGGCTCCAGATATCTCACCAAAAGGTGCTGGTTGTCAGGTAGCCCAGAATTTCTTTTTGAGCGGGTGATGAGCTCCCGTGAAATGTCCTCTCTCCTTCTGTGGAGGAGCCCTGTAGCACCGTGCTCTCCAGTGCTGCTTGTTCTCCAACGAGCAGCAGGTTCAGCCAACCCTCTGCTGCTCAGGCATCTCATCCCTTTATCACAGCCCGACCTTGGGATGTCCTTTAAGGACAGCAGAGGGAATTCGCTGGCCATGGGGCATGAGGTCTCTCCCCTGACTGCAGTGCAGATACACCACACAGTGTGGTGTTCTTCCTTGCCTCTCCCCTGTGCCTCTGCACCCCAAGCCCTGGTGCCAAGCTGTGCCACAGAAGCCCTCACCTCATAAGTCTGCCTTTGCCATCTAGGGCTTGCCTGTTGACTGAGGCCTATAACAAGGAGGCCAGATGAGCTGTGGGGTGCCAACACCTGTCTGTAAAGTCCTAGAGGGCAACCACTACACAGCCATCCACTGATCATGATTTTTGATTGCTCTGTGTCTGGGCAAGAGCCAGGAGAGCAACAGAGGCAAAGATCTGTCACCTGGCAGCAGCACTCTGCTATAGATGGTCCTGGGTTTCAGTCTTGCTGAGGACCAAGTGCAGGCAGGGTCTGCTGAGACCCTATGACCGGGCAGATACCTGCCTCCCCCTTGCGAAGTGCAAGCAGGGCATTACCCAAACAAACCTGGTGCTCAGTGTTATCAGTCTGTTGCATTTTTATTTTAAGTGGCAGCTTTATTGAACTTTCTGAACTGCTGCAGGACCCGCCGTGCCGAGTGGTGGCTTTTGTAAACCTGCAGCAAACAACTGGGGCGCTCACCACGTGCCAGCGAGCGGATGCGCTGCTGTACTCTTTCACCCCACATCCTGCCCTGTGGCTTTCAGCTTTTGCAAGGCTCGATCACCCTTTCCTACTGCAATCCTCCAATACCATTAAAGGCAGCACTGCTATCCCAGCCTTGCAGTGTCTAGCCCTGGGGGAATATTAGTAATTTACAGGGATCGTTATCTGCCATCAGGTAGGAGAGGCCAGCTTGTCAGTCCAGCCTGGTTCACTACAGGGCTGCTGGCTGCAGGCTGAGAGGCTGAAATTGTCCTAGCATGGATGCTAAAATTGCCTGTGGTCAGCCAGAAGCTCACAAACCTGAACTGCTAAAGCCAGGAGCCAGCAGATGCGTCCTGCTCTTCATCAGCAGAGCTGTCCTGCTTTCTGCAATCTTCTTTCCGGGGATCTGCCCTTGCAAGGCGTTTCAGCTTTCCAGTGGGGAATGCCAGTCCTTCTCATGGCTGGCAAGAGCGGTGACCTTTGAATTCTCAGTACTCCACTTGCTATTTTTGTGCTTCAGGCTCAACCTCGCTTTCTTGGCTGGTCTTCTCCCCTCCCACGGGAGGTCTCTGCAGGGTGGTGGCTCTTCCAAGAGATGCAGCAATATCCTAGGGATGTTTCTTATGTAGAGGAGATCATAGGGGTTGTGGGCAGAGGTGAGAGGGATTTGTGTTCCCAACCGCTGACGGGTGCAGCACCCCAGGAGGAGGATACAGAGACGACTTAGATGTCCAGGGTGGGGAAAAGGATAAAAAATGCAGCACAAGAGTTTTTCAGACCGGGAGGAAATTATGAAGTAGGTGATAGGGGAAGGGATGTAGAGGGGACAAAGTGATATAGGTCTGTCTATGCAAAGAGGAGGAGCTGCAGAATGGCATGGCCAGCGCCAGGACCCAGCAAAAGGCTAAAAGGGCTGAGTGAGGTGGGCAAAGAGCAAAGGGAGGCTCCTGCCCTTAAAGGTGTGCTGGGCCTTGCAGGGACTCAGGAGGTTCCACTGCGCAGCCAGAGTTGCCTGTTTCTTCCCCCGACAAGGGTGTCTGGTTTCAGCAGCTGCCTACAAATGCAACAGTGAAAGCAGGCAGGAGTGTGGCAGCACACTGAGGGACACACTACAGCCTGTGTTCAGTGAGATACCATTACCACCCTGGTCCCATGTGTCAGTTTTCTTTACAGTCTGTTTTTCCCTTCCTTCCCCATCTCCCCACAGCTCGGTAACTTGAAAATCAAGCATCAGGTCTTCGGGGAGGCCGTGAAGCAGCCGGGCATGACATTCATCGCTGCCAAGTTTGACGGCATCCTGGGCATGGCATTCCCAAGGATCTCTGTGGACCAGGTCACCCCTTTCTTCGATAACATCATGGAACAGAAGCTGATTGAGAAAAATGTGTTCTCTTTCTACCTGAACAGGTAGCGTTGGGTTTGGTGGCACACCTCCCATTGCGAGGGCAAGCCAAGTGGGCTTTTCTCTGTCTCCCAGTAGCACTTCTTGTCATCTGCTATTTTACACTCTGACCAGCACTTCCCAGTTAGATAAGCCTCAGCAAGTTCTTCTTGCAGGAGCAGTCAGGCCAAAGTCTCTTCTGTTTACTGCTTCGGAATGACAAGAAGGGAAGTAGAAATGCAGCTCTTTTACTGGTAAAAAGCTGGGTAGATCTGCAACCAGATTTTTTAACTGATGAAGAGAGAGGATGATTCCAGAGGAAAGAGAAACAAAAATAAACAGGACTGCGATCATGAAATCACATGCTGTTTGTGCAGTCCCCTTTAGAGGGGTGAACACTGCCCCAATCTGCTGCCAGAATCCCTAAGCCACATGGCCACCCCGCCAGGCAAGCATGCCCCCCTCCAGTCTTCACTAATGATGGGGCTAAATGCTCTCTCTCTCACCCCCTGTGAAATAATCTGCAGCTTTCAGCACCTTCCCACCCACTGCTACTCCCCCCAGGACACCCCATCACCCTCCTGGCACTGCAGCAGGGACTCTGAACTACTTCAGCCCAAAAAGTAGCACGTCAGGAGCAGGGAGGGCAGAGAGAGCTGCTGCTGGCTGTTCAAGCACCAGCCCTCCCCCATCACCATATTTCTTCCCATCTGCTTGGCAGTGAGCTTTTATCTGATGGTAACCTTGAGAATTCACTCCAAGGCTGCTGGTTGGCACAGCGTCAAGTGCAGATAACCTAACCCTGCATCAGCCTTGTCCAGCCCTGCACAGGCACTTTTTACAAGCAGATATTTGGGGGATCCTTGTGTCAGTGCTCAGTTCCCCTTTGCCATCCCCCTTCTCTGCCAAGAGTTTTGGCAGGTGTCTGGGAGAAAGCACTAGGGGAAAAGCTGCAGGACGCTTTGGACCAAAATATTCCCATTTTCCCAGCCCAGCCTATCTCACAGTATCTGTCCTTCTGTTGATGTAACATAGCTCGGTGTCCATTTCCAGTGCTGCTAAGGCTGTGCTTTACTCCCAAGCATCCCAGCATGCATTTTGGGGTGATGTTAAGGGGGGTTTTCTCACTCTACCTCTGATGTTCACAGGTTTGGTTGTTGTTTTCCAGAGACCCCAGTGCTCAGCCCGGTGGTGAGCTGCTCCTGGGAGGGACCGACCCCAAGTACTACACTGGCGAGTTCAGATGGATGAATGTCACGCGCAAGGCTTACTGGCAGATCCACATGGACTCGTAAGTTCCCCTCTCCACCAGACTACATGCGTGGGGTCATGTGTGCAGACAGCACATGCCCGGGGCTGGGCTGGGCTGAGATCCTCCCCACAAAGGAATCGCCTCTGTCCCTGCAACACATCCACACCAAAAAAAGCAGATTAAAATCCCAACCTGGGTTGTTTGTCTCTGGAAAGGGAGGAGAGGCAGAAGCCTTAAGGAGGTGTTCTGCAAAATCCTTTACTTTTATTTATGGTTTGACCCTTAAAAGCGCCTACTGCATCCTTGTGAACTGGGGGAAAGATGCCAGTGTGTCCTGCGTGCAGGCAAGGCGAGCCCCATGTGTTAAACCCCAGTTTTGCTCAGCTCTTAGCAAGGCCTGAGCTGCCTGGCTGACTTGCAGACAGCTCCAGAGGAGCAGGATGAGGCCGCAGGAAGCCAGCCCTTGAGTGAAGGGCACGGCGCAGCAATCAGCACACATTGTTGGAGGCAGAGGGGAGGAGAGCAGGCTGAGCTGCCGTCCGCCAGCCCCACGGTCTATTCTGAGCTTTCCCACGTGATGGGAACTTAAAAGTGGCCTGTGATCAGAGTGTGTCCTTTTCCTCGGAATCGCATCCCTCCCCAGCGCAGGGTTTTAGTTCTCGTTTTCCCCCAGCCCTGCTGCGTTGGCAAAGTGTGGCAGACCCTTGGCTGGAAGGCTTTGTTTGTCTGCACTGCTGTGAAATGTGATGCGGGTGAGGAAGCCAAGCAGCTCCTGTCATGCCTCTTCTTTGTACAGGAACCCTTCCCTTGCCCGCAGTTGTCACACCACCCCTTTAACCCTTCGTTTTCTGCTGTAGCACAATACAAGTCCATAATGCATTGCCCTTAGCTCGCTCCCTTGTCTATCAGCTGTGGTGCTTGTTCTGGAGTGCAGGTAGCAGGCAGGGTACACAGGGAACTGTCCAGGCTCTCTGCAGAAATGCAGCAACACCTCAAGGCACCTGCTCAATCACGATCAAATGACAAGGAGCCAGGGGGTCTGTGCACTGAGTTGGTGCTGCATCAGTATTTCTGAGCACCTGCCCTTCCTGGGCATTTGTCACAGGCCTGCCATGTGTGCCTGTGTACTTCCTGGGCTCAGCCATCAACTCTTTGCCTGCTGCTTCCTGCAGCCTTCACTGGGTGGCCTCTAATGATTGTGTTCTGCCTGGGCATCTCTCTGCAGGGTGGAGGTTGGCAATGGGACAACTCTGTGTGATGGGGGCTGCGAGGCCATCGTGGACACAGGAACCTCACTCATCACCGGCCCTAAAGCAGAAGTGAAGCAGATACAGAAAGCCATCGGTGCAAAACCACTCATCAAAGGCGAGGTGAGGCTGGGCTGAGAATGTGGGGATTTATGGCCATCACAGCATCTGCTCTTACACCCTACTTTGTACCCAGATGCTTCTTGAGACACAGGTCTTCTGCTCCCTCTGATCTCCGTTCCCAGCCTGTACTCCTGGAAAAGCCTCTGGCATAGCAGGGACTCCTTCATCTTTTGACCCTGGGTAGCATTCACCACTCTGCTCATGCTCATGGTAGAAGGCCCAGGTCCCATGAACTGTGGGAGGCTTTGGGTCACTGCTGCCACCCATCTCTGGGAGGTGGAAGAGAAGGGGTCTGAGTTGCAGCCAAGGCCGAGGATTCACATTAATGTGAGTCCAGAGGCACTTCAGTACAAGTGTATTTACTGCAAAGGACAACCCTTTGCTGTCAAGTTTTTAACAATCAAAGCTCATCTCATAAGGTTCTCTCTCCTCCCTGAAATTGTGGAAGAACATGGATTATAAAGACCCTCTAGAAAAAATGCCCTGCTCTGAAACCCCTCCCAAATCACAGAATTATGAGCACTTGTAAGGCATTTCTGCAGTGTCAGAGACCCCATGCTGCAGCAACAGCTGGCTTAGGCCTGCCATCATCCCCAAGACTTGCCAGTGTTAATGAAACCGGCTTTGTCTGTTCATTACATCATGAGCCCCCGTTTATGTCTGTAGGCTTTACTGAGCCACAGCTGCCTCTCCTGTGGCAAAGACCCTCAGCTGTGCCACATCGGCTGTTGCATCCTGGGACTCAGCAGAGCCAAAAGCTGAATCCAACATCCTTTGGCTCCATCTCCATCCATAAAGTCCTCTGGCCCCTCAGCTTGCAGCCCTAGGCAAGGAGCAGCCTATTTACCCCAGCTCAAGCTTCTCCTGCACCCTGAGATGAGCTGGGTTTGGGGAAAGACACAGGAAAAATGTGATTGTGCCCAAGAAAGACTGTGCTCTTTCCTGAGAGTGTGGAAGCTCCCATCTAAAGCCTTTACTCTTGCCATTTCAGTACCTGGTCCCCTGTGATAAAGTGCCAACACTGCCTATCATCACAATAACACTAGGAGGGAAGCCCTATGACCTCACAGGAGAGCAGTATATCCTTAAGGTATGTCCAGGCAGCTTCTGCCAAACTTAATGCTTCTCCCCCAAGGCCTGACTTTTGCCTCTGCTGCTCAAACTTCAGCCATGAAATCCAAAACACAAGAGCAGGCAAAGCAACGCTGGTGCTTGAGAAAAAGTCTGAAAGATTGGGGTGTCAGGGTGGTGGCATAGCTGATGGACCCAGGCAACCTCACCAAAGTCTCTCAGGGATGAGACCCCAGGAATAACGCTCATGAGGGATAGTAGGATGGGCGAGGAAGGGGTGGCAGGCTGTTGCATCACATTCTACAAACATGTAGCTCTTTCCTGCTGGATTATGGTACCATGAGGCCAGTCTTATCATAGCAGAGACCACCAGCCTGTTGTTTAAGCCATCAGAATCAACTTGCAAGGACCATCTTATGCAGACTTTCACCGATGACTCTAATTCAGGGCTGTGTGGGCTGGGAGGTGTATGGTCATGTGCAGCTTTACTCGATGCTTTAGTGCTTAAGGGAGGGAGAGCTGGGTTTGGAGACGTGGGAGCAGTGGGTTGGGAGTTACTTTTGCGATCTTGGATCTCAGATTGGGAGAGGCTGAAGCGAAGCCATCCTTGCAGGTGTTCTTGCCAAACCTGCAAGGCTGAGGGAAGGGAACGGCCTGCTTAAATTGAAGTTCTCGCTCTTCTGTCTAGGTTACTTCAGGAGCACAGACCGTCTGCATGAGTGGCTTTTCAGGCCTGGACATCCCACCCCCTGGGGGCCCACTCTGGATCCTGGGAGATGTCTTCATTGGTCCCTACTACACTGTCTTTGACCGTGATAACAACTCTGTTGGCTTTGCCAAAAGTGCCTAAACACATAACCCCCACTGCCTCTGCCACACACACACTTATACACACACATGGGAGCTGTAGAGAAAGGTTACCAGTATTAGAAACCCAGTGAGTGGAATGGGAAAAAAAAAAAAAAAAAAAAAAAAAAA
>NW_020955438.1:620464-627575 GCF_003031625.1 Empidonax traillii | reverse complement strand
GTGGTGCTGAGAGGTCTCTAGCTGACAACTCCAGCTGGAGTAGTCCCTTGCTTTACTGCTAGGTCTTCCAGTAGTTCTTTTTCAGAATGATTCTCAGAGCTCAGTGAGGCCCTCTCACCTCTCCCAGCACTGATGTCTTTCCTGGGGGAGGAACAGTTGGCTGGAGCCAGCCCCTGGCACCTCTGTTCCTGCAGAGAGACTGTGCTGCTGCTCTTGGGTTTGGGCTTCTGTGCTGGGGGAGAGGGATAGGGAAAGCTGTATGGCACATTACTTCTTGGTTTCTGTACTCATGAAGTGGGGGAATGGACAATGGGGGAGAATCTGTCTTTATGACCCCTCCCCAGCAGGTTGAGGCAGTGACCAGTAGGTCATTTCTCAAGGGTTTGTGCTGGCTTGGTCCTAGGAGAGCATGTCCTGGGCTGGAGCAATGGGGGAATCATGGCAGCGTGCCCAAGGGGTGAGTTTCAGAGCCCGAGAGCTCTGGTGGTGTGTTTTGTTTATGGATGGCACTAGTGAGAGAGCTGGCAGGCATGGTGTCCATGGGCCTGACCTAAGGGGGCAAGGATTTGCAGGAGGTCTCTAGCCAGTGGGCAGTATGATTATTAAGAGGGCCAAAGATAGGTTTTAATAGAGGTTACTCGAATTCAGGGCCAGGAAGGTCCAGCCTTCTGCTGAGCAAAGTTGTGTGACACAAGTTCTCTTGAATTCGGTGAACTTCTCCCAGGTTCCCCAAAAACCAAATCTTCCCAGCTTCAACCACAACCAGTGAGTTGAGAATAATGTTTCCTAAAGCAACTAAGTGATCTACAAGCTGAAATCATACTGATACAATCTGTACCTGTTTATCAGTCGTGTAAGAACTTTTGGAAACATGATTCACAGCATTTTCGAACTGCATAAAACCCAAGAGACAGTTGGCAGAGCCAGCAAGGCTCCTGGGCAGGAGCATGGTGTGGCAGCTTCTGGACTTGCATTCTCTTTCCCTGCTGCCCTGACCCAACTGCTTTTAACACTCCTGGTACCTGCTTTCTGCTTTACTAGTGCTCGTGAGTTCTGTTCATGTCCACCCTGTGTTGCAGATGGAGTGAGGCACAATCCTGCTTTACAGAGGCTGTAGCTGATTTAGCTGTGCTCGCAGATCCTCCCAGAGCTGAGACCTGCGCTTATGGAACCACTTGCTTCACTGGGCTGGCAGCGGTAGGCAAACACTGGTGGGGCTGGGAGGATGATAAAGTGAGTTTTAAGCAGTGCTAGGAAGCAGAAAAGAGCCTGCCAAGAATCCCAGCCCCTGTGCTACGAGTAAGTGGCTCTCTTAATTTAACCAGTGTGCTGGATCAGGTCCTGAAGTTAGGGAGTGGCAGCAGTTGAGGGGCAAAGCTGAGTGTGGCAAAAGGACCAGATCAGCACCAGCCATGACCCCAGACAAGGCTAAACAGTAAAATCCTGGCTACCCAAAATTCACTGATAATCCTGCCAGCAGTACTGGTGGGGCCAAGGAATTTTCCAAGAAAGGTCTTTGGGCAGTGAGTGAAGAGATGGTTTTGCCTGGTGAAGTGCATATACATCATCCCCAGTACTGAATTCACCATGAGCATCAGAGGCATAGGTGGGGAAGAAGTCCTGAGGTGAGTGGTGGGAGAGCAGTGAGCACAGAGCCTGCAGGTCGCCTTTCCCTGTCTGCTGCAGCTGATCAGTTTGGCATTATAACCACACCTAGCCTTGGAGGCATCTGGCACGGAGACTGAGACAGACATGGGCACACTTAGGACATTGTCCCCTGCAACCCCAGATGTGAAAAACGCTGCTCCCAAAGTTGTTTTTTTTCTGCCTGGTCATAATCTTCACCTGGAACCCTGCATCTGAACACCAAAGGACTTCTGTTGCAGACCAGCCGGAGAACAGTAGCATGTTACCAAAAAAAAAAAATCTTCAATAGATACTTCAAAATCAGCAGATACTCAGCATCTCTCCAGAGATCCTGTTTCTCTCCAGTTAACTGCCCAAAGCTTCTCCAAGACCTGCTGCATCATTTCCCAGCTGCAGGATTTCTTCAGTGCAGCGAGATGGCCTCGGGTACCCACTGATCAGACCTGATGCGCGGGGAAGCTTGACACGGACCTGGCAGTGGGTTTTGAATGTCTCCAGCATCAGACTGAAGCAGGTCGTGCAGCACAGCCCCAGACCCAGCTGGGCCGCGGCTGTGCTGGGCGCGCGGTGCCTTAGGCCGACGGTGTCGTAGCTCTGCGGTGACTCCAGGCTGGGCTGGTGTCAGGCAGGCAGGAGGCTGCTGCCTGGGGAAAGAGCGTGGCCCAGAGCGATGCCCTGAGTGACATACTTGAGGATAGGCTGGAGGACCAGTTCACTGCAGTCTTTCCTGAATGGGTCTCCTCCCCTTGTTCTTTTATTTGCATTTTTAAACCAAACTCTATAATCGTGTGATTGGTTTTTTTTTAAATTAATTTGCTGTCAGAATTACTGTCTCTTCATAGAAAATTGAAAATAAAATACAGTATTTTCCCCCTTAACTCTGAGAGTGGTCTTTCCTTAAGCAGTTTGAGATGCCAGTCTCTGTCAGTGTCCAGAGACTGTGTGTCCCCAACCTGTTGTCCCTGGACATCTGGTCTCCCACTCAAGTGGGAGACTCATGCATGGACTCGTGCATGTTTCAGAAGGGCTCCTTCCCTGCTCTCTGATAAGGGAACAGGCTGGGACCCTGCTGGATTTGTCTTGTTCAGTGGATTAAAACATAACCCAGCCTTTGCAGGGTGACATGACAGTGTCACCTGCCTGACCCAGCGCCACCAGGGCAGCAGGCACTTCCAGCATCCTTCCTAGCCTATGGCTTTCTAGGGCCTCACCTCCTTAGCTGAGCATTGCCAAGGGTAGTCCACTAACAGGGAACTCAGGCTGTCCCCTGGTCCTCTGGGCCAGTTAGAACAAGCTCCTGCTTGATTTAGGATTTGGACTGCTCCAAATCCTAAATCAGCCAAAGTAGAACTTCAGTTTCTAAGTCTGGCCTAAAAAGGTGTAAAATCTGGGGAAGTCCAGAGCCCAGTGATGAAGAACATGGTGCGGAGTTTTTTTCCCAATGTAGGAAAAATCCAGCCCTCTTGCCTGGCTGTGTAATTTTTAGTCCTCGCACTGCTGTATGGGAGCTGGAGACTCTGAGGCAGAATAAAGGCCCCATGTGCCAGGTGGAAGATAAGAGCTAATCCCTACTTTGAAAAAAGCATCATCTACATAAGCAAGATGATGCAGCCAAGTCCCATCCCATCTTCTGAGCACAGATCTAAGCAACAGAGAGCTTAGCTGATTTCCCCACAGGCACGTCCCAAGCTTCTGTTCCCCCAGGATACCTAAATACCCAAATCAGCTGTTCTCCTATGTTAAAGAGATGGATTTAACCCAAAAGGGCTGGCTGGGTCCTGAAAACCAATCATGCAGCCCACCGTTCCTCAATAGCCCAAGGGGAGAGCAAGTCATCCGCTGCAAATATTTATTGACAGGAATACAAGGGCGCTGTTTCAGGGCGCTGGGGGATTTGTGTCTAAGCCTTCAATCATACCATGGGTACTGAGCATTACATCTCACTGGGAACAATCACAAGCTTGATCTTGGCCAAGAGCTGGAGAAGCCAAGAGTCAGAATTGCCCACCCATGCTTTTCCAGCAGGGAGCAGAGCACACCCCACCCCAGGAGCAGCCTGCATGCAGCCCCATGGTATCTTGACCAGCAAATCCTCGGGTTTACACCAGCCCCCCCGCCTCCATTTTACTGCACCATCTCTGCAGAATTTGGTAACACATGATAATTTGATAACTCCCTATTAAATGTCTCCAGTGATGCAAAGAAGATAAGATTTTTCATTACAAATACCCTTGAGTAGTAGGATGCTTGGCCCTGACCCTCAGGACTGTTTTCATGGACCTGATCCTTCTCCAAGCAACTCTGCTCAGGGCTTTACCAAAAGCCCATTAACACAAGGACCTTCCCAAGGAGATGGAGGGTGAGACCCCTTGTTTGTGGAGTTGACTTATTCATCTGGTTGGCTCAGCAATTTGTTCATTTGGAAAACTATTTTTACTCATCATGAATGACTAAGCACGTTGTTTTGGGGGCTGGTGGCTTTTCCTTTTTCCGCTCTTTCTTGGATTTATTTATTTTTAGGTTTCTTTGGGAGGGAAAAGAAGTGGAGTGCAGACTGAAAGCTCAGAGAACTGGAGACAGAGATCAAAGGAGAGTGAGAAGATGAGATTTACCCCTCTGAGTCTCAGGCCACCTTACTGCTTATGGAATTTAACAACCTATTGAGGAATTTTATTGGGGTAATTCAGGAGGCTGTGGAAAAGAAACCAGCAAGGTCAGGTTCTGCTTATGGTTTTCTGAACAGCTTGAGTAGGATTTGAGATGGAAGACTTTCTCACGGGTCTTACAGTGCTTGATTATGCTACAGCCGACATGTCTCTAACACGATTACAAGAGAATTGCTTTGGGGCAGGAAACATCTTTCTGTTCTGTTTGTCCCATGCTTAGCACAAGGGGATGCCAGCCTTGATGCCACAGTAATGCAGGCAATTATTCATACTCACCCCACCTTTTATTTGAAAGAAAAGTAGTCCTACACCATACGGTTGAGGACTTGCATATATGACCTTTAAGACCCCAGAAAATTGAAGGAGGGTTAAAATAATGCAGAATGTTGAGAGGTTTTATTCCTTGTGTCATTATTTTTTATGCAAGTTCCCTAATTTTGAAGGGTCACGTGAATGGTTTTTGAACTGGTGATGCTGCCTATGTGCCGTTTTGATTCACATAACAAACCTCTCGCTGCTTGCACTTCACATGGAGAAAGATGATGAATCACCCACCCAAAGACCAAAAAGTGCTCCGCAAACTGTAGGGATGACCTGGTACCCAGAGAAGAGAAGAAGTAGCCACTCAATCTCCCTAACCTTTCAGTCCTGTTCATACCAGGAAATGTGTCCACCTCTGTTGATCTCATGTTCCTCTACACCACCCTGCTGCCTCCTCTTGCCTTCTCCAGACCCCTTTGACCTTTTCTCTGCTCATCCTCCATCCTGACCTGATGTTAAGAGGAGAAGCTCCACCTACACAACTTTCCCCAGGCAAATGAACAGCAGGCTCCTCAGTAGCTCCCATGGAAGGCAGCAGTCTCCATCCAAGGGGTTTCATTGTTCCTCCTGAGCCTGCAGGAAGGATACTCTGCACAGTTGCAGGTTGCCTGGGTTTGTCCAAGTCGTCCAGAAAAGCTGACGACAGCTGGCTACAGCTCTGCCTCTCCTGCAAACCTCCTAATCCCACAGGAATATCACTTTCACCCCAGCACTGCTTCTTTTTCTCAGCAGCTCCTTGGAGAGAGTCCTGAGTCTCATCACAGGCAGTTGTAGCCCTAATAAAACCATTTTCACTTTAGCAGGACCCAATGCCACTCCAGCAGAAATAAATTCTGAACTTGTTTTAACTAATGCAGGTACCTTCAGAGGGATAAACTGGTCTTGTGGAAACTGAACCCGCTACAGCCACAGAGAGCTGTGGATGCACAAGAAGTTCCCCCACTTAATACAAACCCACAGGGATGAGCACGGGATGGATGCCCCTATGCTGGTGCCAAACCTGCCTGTGAACAGCTGAGTGAATTACCATCCTTATTTCTTAGCTCAGCACTTTGTGGGTATGCTAAAGGCATTTCCAGAGGATTTCCCTTCCCCTGCAGTTTCTGCTCACACAAACTTTTGTTTCACCCACCCTACTTGCAGTACTCTGGGGATTTCTCTGCTACCCTTCCCCAGCACCACAGCTGAGCTGGCTGCTGCCCCAAGGCCACCTGCGCCAGGCTGGGCTCTGTCACTGTGGGGTGACACGGTGTGTCCTCATGTCCTCCTCACCTTCCCTGTGGCACAGCTGCATCCTCCCGAATGACCTGCAAGCTGTCCCTGCACGGCACTGCCTGCTCTCCATCATCACATCCCTGGGGGGATGCTATGACAGCACCCTACAACTGGGATTCCAAGCAGCTCCCAGAGCACTAGCAATGGGAGGCAGCAAGCATTTCCCTGATGCTGTGCTAAGCCTGGGCATGGCCAGATCCTCCTGGGCTTGACCATCCTTTGTGACATCCCCACCTCCCTCCCCTAAAGCAGCCGCATGCTCTGCATTTTGCTGCCTGGGTGCTCCCACCCCTGCCTGCACTGAGATTTGCTCAGTGTCACAAGGATATATTGCCCCCCACGCAGGTTTTATCTGCTTTCCATTCATCTTCCCGTGACCAGAGCCCTTTTTTCCCCACAGCACTGCATCGCCACCACCTCCCCTTTTTAATTCCAGTTATCCCCACGCACTCCTGTCACACTTGCTTTAGTTTTTCACCCAGGTTCATGGAAGTGAACCCGCAAACAAGGCTGCAGCGAGTCCCCTTTGCAAAGGTCTCTGTGGGTGATGCTGGGTAGAATCGGGCCGACCATCCCCTTCTGATGCTCGGAGAAGCCGCTCGACCGGGGCCCAGGAGATGCCCCTCTCCAGCGGGGCGCTACCAGGATGCTCCAAGCAGGAGGTGACGTCCCAGTGGGGGGGACACGAGAAGAAGGGCTGAGACGCGGAGGAGCTCTCCTGCGTGAAGCATGTTCGCGGGGAGGGTGGGTGCTGCAGGTTGACCTTCCCGTTCCCCAACTCCCTCTCTGCCCATCGCTAGCCCATGGGTGCCCCCCTCCGCCCCCTGCCCGCCCCTAGTCCATGGGTGCCCCCCCCCGCCCTCTCCTCCTCCCGCAACTCCAGCGCCGAGGAAGCCGAGCCGGAGGCAGTGCTGAGCCGGATATGCAGCGACTCCCCGCATCCCTCCTTGTGAGTATCCCTCGCTCCTCCTGATGCCTTCGGAGGAGACGGATGGACGGACGGACGGGCAGTCTGAGGTGGACCAGTCTCTCCTATTTGCAAAGCTAGGGTGGAGGGGAACCTCTTCCAATATCCCTTTCCCCATCCTCTGTCTAGATCTCCTCTTCCCCTCCTCCTCTCCGGCCACAATATTCTCAAAAAAAAAAAAAAAAAGGGGGGGGGGCGGGGGACTGGGGGTGGGGGGGGAGGGGGGCGGAACCTG
>NW_020955438.1:602191-620348 GCF_003031625.1 Empidonax traillii | reverse complement strand
ATTCCGGCATGGGACAGAGGGGAGAAGGCCCCGACAGTCAGTCAGACCGACAGACAGACAGGCGGGAAGGGAGGGCTGCGGGTGGCTGCAGCGCGGCCGGGCTGGCAACCCCCCTGCAGCCCCCCGGCGCCTCCCAAGTGTTTCTTTCTGCTTTTATTTGTCTCCTTTTGCTAAAAAAAAAAAAAATTAAAAAAAAATTTAAAAAAAATTTTAAAAAAATTTTCTCCCTGGTGACTCGGGATCGGGTCACGCAGGACAGCGGGCAGCGGAGGGGGAAGGACGTGAGAGAGAGGGAGGGATGCTCCTGCCGCTGCCCGCGTCTCTGCCCCCGCCGCGGGGCCGGGGCCGGCAGCAGCTCCGCGCCGAGGCGGCGGCGTCGTGGTCCCCGGGTGTAGCGGTGCTCCCTCCTCCCCCTCCTGCCTGCCCTACTCTCCTCCCTCTCTCCTCTCTGCCCACTCCCTCACTCCTCTCCCCGCTCTCTCCTCTGTCTCCCAGTCCCTCTCTCTCTCCTGCCTTCCCCCCACATCTACCCTTTTCTGCTCCTTACCCCCTTTTTCTTCTCCCTCCCCCCCCACCCGGCCTTTCCATCCCCTCACCCCCATTTTTCACGGGGGTGCTTTCGCTTTGCCAGGGCAGAGCGCGGTGACGCCGCGGCAGCCACCACGGAGAGGACACAGGACCCCCCGCTGGGCCCGCCATGCCCCTTTGAGGGGGTGGCCTGGACCCCGAGACCCCCGCAGGGTCCCCCGCAGGGCTGCTTCGCCTGCATCGCCAAGCCCCCAGCTCTCCGGCAAGCTTCGCCCGTCCTGTCTCCTTCTTCTGCCGTTTATCTCATGGAGAGCAAGAGCTGCAAAGGGGACAGCCTGCGGCCGGCGGTCCCGTGCAAGCACTCGGTGGAGAAGAAGACGATGACCAACCCTACCACCGTCATCGAAATCTACCCCGACACCACCGAGGTGAACGACTACTATCTCTGGTCCATCTTCAACTTTGTATACCTCAACTTCTGCTGCCTTGGCTTCATCGCCTTGGCCTATTCATTGAAAGTGAGTACTGAGCACAAGGCACGGGGTAAGGGGTGACCGGAGAGGGGGGAAGTGTTTGGGGGTTGCGCCTGATGAGAAACACATCTTTGCCACCCAAAAGAGAGGTTGCAGCCAATGGGGACGGGGATGGGAAGAGCCAAGGTGTGTTTTGGAGCCTGGGTGGGTTAAGAGGCACTTTGACTTGCTCCGAGTACCCTCAGAGGCTCCTCTGTACCACGGCGGCAGGGTGACAGGCAGGCAAGAGAGGGCTGGCTTGGCTTGTGCTGCACCCACAGGCACACTGGCACTAGGTCCTTTATTTGGGATCCTGTCTGCTAGAGATCATCAGGATAGGACCCAGCAGCACTGGATGGTCAGGGAGAGGCAGTAAGAAGCAGCCGACCAGAATCAGCCATCGCCTGGCAAGTTGCAGGGGGGGAAGCAGCTGACAAGGTCCAGGGCAATCCTGCCTGCTTCTTTCTTGCCCTCTCATGAATTAAAACACCAGAGCTGCTGGCCAGCTTTCCTCACCCCAAGCCCTGTAAATCCCAGAGCAAGCCCTCACGACCTGCCAGCATCATGGAAATGCTGAGGAGGTGGAAGAGAGTGCAGGGGGCTTCCCGCAGCTTTGGAGCCAGGGGGATATGGAGCCGTGTTGTTGGAGAGGGTGATGGCAATGGAGCACGGCCCATGATGGGAATGGGACCGTGTTATTATTCCTGGTAGCTGCAGGGGAGAGCAACTCGGCAGGGACGGTGCCTGGCAAACAGGCAGCCCCTTGGCAGCTGCCAGGAGTGAGGGGCCTGGGCTGCCCTCCCCTTCCCTGCCTGCCAGATGCAAAACTAACTGAATGGATGTGCAGAGAGCCCAGGGCGGCTGGGTGGCCTGGAGAGAAGCTAGCTGATTTGTTTTGGCAGGCAGCATTTAGAGGAGGGCCAGGGCGCAGACAGGCTTCGTCACAGAAGCGGATCAATTAACCCCATCCAGCTCCCCTGAGCTGGATTGTGAGCACCCAGCACTGCAAGGAGGCTCCTCCCAACCCTGTCAGGGTCTCTGTCAGAAAGTCTCAGGACCCTGTGTCCTGGGCTCACTCAGCACCGTCACTGTGGTGTCTGCCTCAGTTTCCCCTTGCCTAAAATGGGAGATGAGCACCCATCCACTGCCCGTGCAGGAGGCTTCACTGCTGCCTGGGTGAGGCATTTAATAACCTAAATCATGCCAGGGTGAAGCATCACTAAAAGCAGGATTGACCGAAGGGCAAATCCAGTCAGTAGCAGCCTAACACAAGCAGGTGGAGGGAATCCCTTAACACCTCCCTCTCCTTTAGGCAGCAAGGGAAGAAACTGACTTCCTCCTTATTTTTTAAGCCTTTTCTCATCCATATTTGCCTTTAATGATGGGCATCTTTCATGTAGAAGAGGCTACAATGAAGATCTGGGTAGATGTGGTCTCTTACCACTGAAGCAGTTGGGGGCAGGACAGCTCGAGGACAAGGCTGACCCTTCCCCAGGAGACAGGACAGAGCAGGGTCTGCCACTTGCAAGGTTTTTAGAGACTGGACCATTCACTATCCCTGGCACAG
Organism: Empidonax traillii; assembly: GCF_003031625.1. Taxonomy (NCBI): domain Eukaryota; kingdom Metazoa; phylum Chordata; class Aves; order Passeriformes; family Tyrannidae; genus Empidonax; species Empidonax traillii. Next base: position 617,741 of record NW_020955438.1, on the reverse strand, counting down.
GGTAGAAGGAAGGTCAAAGCCCAGAAGTAACCCGAGGCCTTGCACCAGAGCAGAGATGTGGGCCCAGCATCTGTCTGCAAAGTTCTAGAGGACAGAAACTCCATCATGAAAAAAAGAAGCAGTAGTTAGGGAAGGCAAAAGGGCAAATTTGCTCCAAATCGGGGAAAGGAAAATAGAAGATGGCTGTCAAAAACAAGCATTGGCTTTTGGACTGAGGAGGCTGTAGCTGGTCAGATGTAACCACAGTACCCAAACAGAGGTAATGCTGACCGGCTAGAAATAACTCTGCTCTGATCTCGGAGATCCCCAAGATCTCGGAGATCTGTGACTCTGTGGCAAGGGGAAAATAGAAACAAAATGTCCCCCAGAGGCAGAGGACAGAGCTACCAAGTGACCAAAGGGATGCCGAGTGCTCTGATAAGCTGCTGTTGGGATGGGTAGTGAGCGATGGGTGACAGGAGGCAACAAGGATGCTGGGGCAGTAGCAGGTCTGTCGTGGGGAAGACTGATGTTCAGAAAGGCAGGATTTTCACTCACAGCTGCTGCAGAGACCTTCACAACATCTTAGCCAGACTGGATGTTGGGGTTATTTCTCCAGAAGCAGGTTTTCATCTCTTTCACCATCAGTAATGTTTCTCCCAGAAGTTCAGAGAAAGCAGGGGCAAAAAATGCCCTGAGGACAGATATCCCTTTAAACAGACTTCTCTTATTCCTCTGCAATTAAATGTAAAGACAATTGAGCAGTAGATACTTGAGTCCCAGCCTTTCTAGGATGTCTGTGCTCTGAAGAGACTGACTAATGGGCTGCAAGAGTGAGAAGAGTGGAGTGACACCTTCTCCTCCCTGAGCCCAACAGAGCCCTTGACCAGTGGAGCAAAGGTTTCCTGGTTAAAGGACCATCAGTGCACTGATTAAGCGGTTCCTTTAAATAATTTCCTTACATTTCCTTTAAATAAGTGAAACATCTAGCAACTTCAGGAATTCTTGTTTTCATTATAAGAAATAGCATTTTCAGTTCCCTGTTGTAAAGGTCATCTGCTTTTGACAGATTCATACTGTTAATAAAGCAGTACCTCCTTTGTGTCCCAAGTCTGTGAGATGTTTCAGTATATATCTTAGCACACCCTAGTATTTCCACTGGTTCCAGCAGCATAATGCCCACACTGGAAGCCAGATATATGCTTGGTACACTTGAATATTACCGTAAAGCTGTCTCCTTCCCCATGCCCTATTTTATTGTTTTCAGCCACATGTGGGAAAGCAGGCATGTCTGCCTGTCCTTCTGCACGCGAGCTATAGCCTCCTAGATTTCTTTCTGCAGGAAAATGCTATTTCACGGTAATGACCATTTACTAAAAAATACCAAAAAAACCCACCCCAGCACCAAAGAACTTATGAAGAAAGAAACACATGAAGTCAGGTGAGGGCAGAGACTGTGACATCCAGGCCAAGTCCTCCGTGTGACAGACATCCCAGCCGAGCACTCTGAACAAGAGTGTGACTGCATGCCTCATCTTCATTTACACCGATAGCAGGCCAGATCCTCAGCAGCCACAGCTTGCTGGGCTGCAGTGGTGTCACACCAACTCATGTATCCCTCCAGGGATCATTTCTAGCATCTTAGACTTCTCAAGGTCAGCCTCACCGAGTGCAAGCAAGGCACTCGCATCTAACTGTGTGTAGGGGATGTACTGGGAAAGGAGAGGTCAACAGCAGGACCAGGGAAGTTAGAAACCCTATAGTAACCTTAACTCCAGCCCAGCACAGATGCAAGGATCACTCCCACAGCAACACTTCAGATTCAGTTGGTTTTGATCAGAAGCAAATGTCGTGGCCTGATATTTGGCTGCTCCCTCCCTCCCTCTCTCCTTCCCCACTCCAAGCAGTAATGAATGATGCATCAGTGCCTGGTGGCAGGAGATCTCGCTTCAGTCATTAGGAGGTCTGTCTCTGGAGACTGCTGGGGTGAGCCAAGTCCTTCTCAGTACCCATTATGCCATGAGGCAGTAGATCAGAGGTGCTGAGATCTGAGATGAGCCATGGAACGGATGCTTCGCTGTGGCTGTGTAGAGATGAAGATGCCAAGGAGCCCTGCTGGCTTTTTAAGCCCCACCAGCAGCCCACAATGTTACTTGCAGAATTTTCCTGTCCCTTGAGGTCACTGAAATATGTTGAGCTCTCTTGCCAGCTTTCTGCCCAGCCCTTAGCACACAGCTCTTGGCACAACTGTTTGCCTTCCCCTCTTGCCACTTGTTGATCTTCCTTGTTTTGAGTGGAAGTATAGCTATTTATTAACCCTGAGAAGCAGAGAAGCTGCCGCACCCAACCTCTCAGGCAGGCTCTCAGCCTGCTTTTCGGGAGGAGCAGGAGTTTATGGAGGTGGGTGAAATGCTGGGGTGACAATCCTGTGACGCCAGTGTCGGTGTGGTGGAGGTATGTGGGCTGGAGAACTCTTGAGCAATTCACAGAGCAAATAAATCCAAGGATCCCCTCCAGAACTCCTTATGTGTAGGGGTACAGAGCTCTGCATAGAAATGGGTTTTACTGACAACAAGCTGTGGACTGCCAGGCTGCCTTAAATACAGCCTCATTAGACTCATTATCAACAAACCATTGGTCTCCTTCTGCAAGCTGAGGAATCACTTTTTACCAGAGCAGCAAGTTCCCTGCTCCCAAAAATGAGAGGGTCCGAGCCACAGGGCTGAGAGAAGGGAGGTGACTGCTGGGGAAGGGCAGGTGGGAACCAAGGAGAGCACTTGGAGAGGAAGCAGAAGGTAAAACCCCAAGGGAAGAAAGGGCAGAGGATGGTGATCAGAGGGAGTAGAGAAAGAACCCTTGGGCACTGGCATGCTGCAGGTATGGGAGGACGTGGTAAAATGGAGATGCTGGAGGACAAGGTGAGCAGCAGGGAACTGACAGGCAACCATAGATGAATGGAAAAGCCACCACTACCTTTTGCCCACGGGAGAGGAGAGGAGAAAGGTTTGCACATTAGAGCACAAAAGCTGGATTTGTTTCATATAAGGACAGGCATGGAAGAAGAAGGAAACTCTGTAACTTGCCGATCTGTATCAGAGGTGAGCTCTGCCTTGTCTAGGGTGGGATATCCAAAGAGGCCGCCACACAGAGCTTTGGGGTGCCCAGGGAAACCCCATAGTCGGCAGAAGTAATTATCTGCACACACCAGTCATCTCAGTGCAAAGCAGGCCCAAAAATCCCCATCTAATTTTAGGCAAGACAAGAAGGTCAAAGTGATGATAAGAGTCTGGGACAAAGGAAACACACAACCTGGGTCTGGGGTGAGGGTTCAGCCTGTGACCTTGAGGACCTGTCCCTCACCATGCCTCATCTCATAGGCTATGGAAGGAAGCAACTTCCAGGGCTCCCAGAAGCTCCTGCACCAGCTGTCAGCACATTATGGTGATGGTGGCCACAGGAGCATGAAAACAGGAAAAGCTGAGGCTGGGCTATGAGAAAGACACCAGCATCTCCTTAAGGGCAAAGCAGGGAAGGAGCTGAAACACTTATCTGCTCTCCAGGAGAGCTCCTCCATAGCCCGGCTCAGTTACCACAGCAGGGCTTTAAAGGGAGACATCTGGAAGCACCTGAGGGTGCAAGGCCATGCAGAAGGAGACGAGGCTGCCCTGGAGAGATGTGGGAGGCTGAAGCTGTGAGTGGTTTGTAAGGAGAAACTCCTTTTCATTGCACTTGTGTGTCACAGGGGCCCTTGTAATTAGAGGCTCTGCTACAATATAAATGATAATGGACAATCAGGAATGATTTGCATGAGGGAAACCACTGAAGCTGTAGGTGCACATGGAAACATTAATGGAGGAAAGGACAGGGACCAAGAACTCAATGAGGATGAGGATTCCAGGAGGCCAAGGCCAGAACAGCCAGAGAAGACCTAGGGGAGAGGTAGGGAAGGGAAAGGGCAGGGGGCTGCTGGAGTTGGGGAAGGCAGGCAGAACTCCATGTTGGCAGGAGTGTGTGGATGGAACCATCTGGAGTTCAAGGAGAGAAGGCCATTGGGTCCTTTGGTAGGAGTCAAAGGTGGCCATCATACCATTGTTTAGACCCAAAAAACAGGAAAAAGAGTTGGAAGGGACAAAAAAAGGAACTGTGAGGAAATGGTGGCATGGGAGAGAGGGCAGCCTCAGGCACCTCTCACTATAGATGCTTAGCAGCAGCAGCAGGACTGGAGCAGGGCCAAAGGGAGAGCCAAGGGAAAGTCAAGAAGAGGTGCTGCTGAAGCATGTTGTAGGAAAGGTTTAAAGCACGGGTCACGAGTGTGAACTGGTGTCAGGTGGGAGACTACTGGGAGACACTACTGTTGCTTGGAGCACTGGGAGAAGGCTGGGCATGGAAATTAGCATGGTAGGGCACCCCAGGGACAGCGGGAGCGTGAGACAAGGAGTAGGAGAGAGCTCCTGGGACCAAGAGGAACTGGCCCCACAAAGCTAAAGTGGCTTGGCTACAGGAGGGTTGCAGAGCTCGGTCTGCCGGCCATGCTGGTCTGCTGGAGAAACCTCTGTCTGCCTGGTAAGCGCTGATGGCAAACACCGGCTCGCCTGCGGCAGAGAGCAGATTCTCCCAGCAGTGGCTGGGTTACAGTGGGGGAAAGGGCAAAAGGCATTTGCTCCCTGTAGGTTTTGCCTGAGGCAGCCCCACTGCTGGGAAGAAGAAAGCGTTTGAGAGCTTCAAAGAGTCTGTTGGGAGCAGCAGGCGGGGTTTCTGGCCTGGATCCAGCACCCCTGGGGCTCTGGTTGCAGGGACCTCCTCGTTTCTCACCAATGGGTGAGAAGGTGCCAGATGCCTGGCGCTGCTGAGTCCAGGGGTTTTTGGGAGGATGCTAAACTTACTGAATAATTTCAAATGTGAGTCATCCCGGACATTCAGCTGACACAAAAAGGCATGTGGGCTCCCATGCTGCCGGTTTGCTGCCTTCCCAGAGATCATCTCCACTGCTGGGAGCTCCAGCCAGGCATGCCACAGAGCCACGTGCAGTTTTGTGACTGTCCCCTCTTTTGATACCAGAAGGATGCTTAGCTGAGCACTTGGCAGCAAGTGATGGGTGGATGGCACCAGGTCCAGCTGTGGGCTCCCAGGAGCAAGGCACATCAGAGGCCAAGGGTGTGGCACCATGAGATTTAATATGAGAATGAAGACAGATTTCTCATTCTTGCCCATGTGCCTGCCAGCACCGCGTCCTGTGGGCCTCGTGCCAACAGCAGCCTCCCTGCCCACAGTCTGGGATTAATGAAGATCAGGGGCTGCTTGTGCAGAGAGGTCCTCACTGATGTGACAGGAGAGAGGAATATCTCTTGAGGGTCTGAGAGGTGGTTTTGGAGGCCAGCATGGTTCAATGGGAATGAGGGGTTCAGCAACCCTTCCCTACATCCAGCAGCTTGCAGAAGGCTTTCAGAACAGTCCCATGCATAAGCACTGCAGGACGAAGTCCATAAGACATGGTCTGAACCCATCACAGAGTCTTTTTGGAAAGCTCCTGGTTGATAAAATCCTTTTAATATTCCTCAGTATGACGCTGGTTTTTGCAGCCTGCCACCAAAATCTAGTGTCCCACCCAGCGGGGCTTTCACTGCCGGGAGCAAGACTTTCTGTGAAGGGCACACACTCCCCCCCAGGAGCGAGCAGTGGGGCAGGCCCTGCCAGACCCTGGGCTTGGATATGGAAAAGGGATGAAGGGTCAAGTGTCCTGGTTCTTTTGTCCTTGTGGCTCCGGCTGCCTGAGTCTTCTGAGTGCTGGCTGAAAGGAGCAGCTTGGGGACAGGGATACATCCCTGCTAGGAAGGAATGGAGCCTGATGCCTCATCTGCTGGGATCAAACTGCAGAGCTGCTGCTGGCAGACAGTGCCATCAGCTGCCTGGCTGTGCCATCCACTGCCTCATAGTGCCATCTCTGCCTGCTAGTGGCACTGCTGCCTGGCTGTGCCATCTGCTGCCTTGCGATGCCATCATTGCCATACAGTGCCATGCTCTGCCTGGTTATACCTTCTGCTGCTTAGCCGTGCCATGGGCTGCCTGGTAATGCCATCACTGCCTGGCAGTGCCATCTGCTGCCTTGCAGTGCCATCTGCTGCCCGGCACTGTCACCTGCTGCCTGGTAATGCCATTGCTGCCTGCCAGTGGCATCACTGCCTGGCAGTGCCATGCGCTGTCTGGCAGCCTGCAGGAGGTGGGGACAGGCCAGTGACACGGACTTGTGCGATCATTGCCCTGCAGAACTGTCCCAGGGCAAGCCCATGAAAGTCTCAGCCTGCAGGATATTGAAGGGAGCAGACTGTGCTGTCAGAATAGAGATGCTACACAAGCCGCATAGGACCTGCAAAAGGAAAGGAACTCATTAACCCGGACTACTTAATATGCTGGAGGCTCGTGCACAACCCTGGAGCTGCAGTAGGATGCCGTGCCAGGCTTCACCTGCTCAGCCCCTCAGTGCAGATGGAGGCCCAGGGATGCACACCAGAACAACAGCCAGTCTCCTCACTTGCAAGCTGGGTGAGCCAAAACCTGGTGCTGCAGGGCCAGGGGGCTACAACACAGCATGCACTGTGCTTTAGTGCCAGTGTGCCTGCGATGCACAACAGCATCTCAATTCCCTTGTGCACACTGAAGCTCAAAATTATACTGACCCACTCTGGGGACCACAGGGATCTGGTTTGCCTGCTTGATAACAGCAGTGGGTCACTCTTCCAGGTCTTCTCTGTTCCCAGAAATTTCCAGCCCACAGTACTTGGCTTGACAAGCTCAATCTATAGCAGAGACAGAGTGCAAACCTCACCACAGGGTGTTTTATGGCACCCCAAGCATTCAAATACAAAGAGGCACAGCGCAGCCCTCATCTGCTGTACATATAACCATGTATACTGGGTGCATTGGGTTTGCATTTAGCCGACAAGTTACGTCTTTCATACTATAAAGCAATTACTTTATTTATTTTTTTCTCAGGTCCGGGATAAGAAACTCCTCAATGACTTAAACGGAGCAGTTGAAGATGCCAAGACAGCCCGGCTTTTTAACATCACCAGCTCAGCCCTTGCCACCTTCTGTATCATCCTTATCTTCATCTTCCTGCGATACCCTCTCACTGACTACTAGAGGGAGGCCAACAGCAGCGGCCACCGCCAAAATGCCTCTATGCCAGAAGTGTCTGCAGTTGTTTCTTGTAGCAAGGACACACAAAAAACCTACTACACCTTGATTGCAAAAAAAGAAAGAAAAAAAGAGTCAATTAAGTACATAAATAAAAGTTATATTAGTTTATCAGCCCAGCTGAGCATACCCTTCCTGCCTTGAAACGGTACATGAACGGCTATAGGAAAGGGTTTCACTCTTGCACATGTACAGGGAAAAAAATAGACCAAGAAATATTTATTTTATGGCCAACAAGCTGTGTGAAAATAGTGTGGAAAGCCCAGAGCGACGCATGCCTAGTGGCAGACAGCTGAGCTCTGTGAGCAGTGGGATCCTGTGAAGCTGGAGACACATGCAGTGATGGATGGGGACCAGGGCAGGGCTGTCTCATAACATATCAGGTGTGTTCAGGCCTCCCCACCATCCCCCAGCTTAAGGGGATTTCTTTTCCTTTTATTCTCTTGAATTTCATCCACTTGTTCAAAAAACTCCCAACCCCTGGAGAGCTGAGGGTGTTAGGAAGTTCACACTGGGGAGCCCCAAAGCCTCTAGAGAAGCCCCAAAGCGTTAAAGGGCAGGTTTCTCCTTGGGATTTCCCAGCAGCGCTGAGAAGGAGGGTACCTCCTGGAGAACTCGCCTAAGCCACCTAAGTGGAGTGCTACTGTATTTCTGTAAACAGTCAATAAAGAGATACCTCTGATATGTGATGCTAACGGGTTAATTCCTTCCTTACAAGGGCTGAGCTCCTCGTCTCTGTGGGCTGGCAAGAGAAAATGCTAATGTCACCAGCAGCTGCTTGGGAGAGATTTAAAGCAGGAGCGAGGGATGCTGCTGCAGGTCAGGGCCGCATGCAGCCGTGAAGGAGAGTGCAGGTCCAGATTTAAGAGCAGAGACCTCAGTGACTCCTGTGATGGAAGATCAATGGCAAGCAGACAAAGGCAGCCAAGTGGGCAGGTCCCCCCTCTCCTGCTTGGACCAACATTGAAGATATAAATAAATTGCCACAGTCTGAACATGCTGCTACTGCAGCACTTCCCAGGGTCATTACGAAGAGCCAGATTCAGAGATGATGTGCACTGGCCACTGAACAAGGCAGGAGTTCAGAGCCCTTCCTCATAGCTGCCTGCGGCTGCCTGTGGGGCTGCAAATCAACACGCCCTGATTTGAAAACACCACAAATGAATGGCTAGACCAGGACTAAAATACAGCTTTTCAGCCCTTCTGGCCCTTCATCTCATCTCATATGCCACAGCTGCCTCATCTTTTTCCAGCTGTAAGATGACTTCATGCCAAGGGGCACCAGTCACTGCCATTGAACCAGGAAAGGGCAGCATCACCCACCTTTGCACCCACCAGCAAAGTGAAGATGAAGCAAGAGAGAGGGAGTGTAGACAGGCTGTCACGGGACACTTCATCATCTGCTGAGTGCATGGTTAAATCAGGCTATCTCTGGGCTGTGCTCAGTGAGGGATGTGCCATAGTGAGGTGTGGGGGCAGACCATGAGGACGCTTCCCTGAAAGCCTCATGAGATGTCACCTGCTTCCCTCTCAGGTCTCCTCGCCTTAATTCCAGCCTGGGCTTCATTTATGGGAGGAGTTATGAGCAGAAAAACCTGCAGTCCTTCTTGTTCCACACTCACTGGAGGGTATTTCCACACCAGACCAGATCAGGGGTCTGTTTTGCAACAAAGTACTTGTTGCCCTGGAAGTATCTCAGCCATGAACTGCTCTATGATCCTTCATCCAGAGGTCAAGACTCTTCCCAACCTCTCTTGGATGCTTCTTGCTCCCTTCCCTGAAGCAAGCCCTGAGCGGTCATAGCCATCAGCATTTCCATCCTGACACATCTAGGGGTTATATCCAGTCCTTGTCTCAGGCAGAGGAAGGAGGTGTCCTGTCATGATGTCAATGCCTCCAAAGAGGGTACAGACAAAATTACTCATGTTGCAGTCACCCTGAGCTGGCACCTGAAAACTGGAGCAAACTAAAGCCTGCTGGTATAGTGTTAGCTTAGGCAAGACCCAGACTAGTCATCCCCAAATCCTCTGAGGTTAGGAGGAGCACAGAGACAAGGTTGCATCCCTGCACCTGCATCAAGCTCACGTTGGCAATGTCCATGGTCTTGGTTTGGTATCCTTCACCATCCAGGTGCCCATCACACCTCTCAAACTTTGTAGCCCAGTCTGGGTGGGCTTGGGGGATAACTCAGACTGGGTGACCACGCATGCAGTACCAGGGGCTCAAAGCCACAGGCTTAGTTCACTGTAGGACCAATTGCCTGGCACCTCTTGAAATAAAGAGTGCGTTCCTCTCCATGAGCTGGGACTTGCTGGAGCCACTTTGCAAGTGCTTTTGCACTCAGGGACCCTCACCCAACTTTACAAAATCTGGCCGCAACAATGCCACTGTTCCCATCTTCTGTGCTACACAGGAGAGAGTCGCCCTGCTTGGCATGCAGGCATGGGGCTGCTCAGATAAAGGCAGAGCTGACACAAAACTGGAAGTGACCCAAAGCCAGCCTTTTCTACATTTAACAAGTGTGACAAATGAGCTACCATCATCCCTTCCCCTGATGGACCATCTTATCTGTGGGAAAATGGATGCCGGTTTAATGAACCAGGGGGAATACTGAACTGACTCTGCAGCATTTTTGCATGCATAAACCATCAGGGGTGGAGAGGGAGAGCTAATATTATTAATCATCATATTTATTATTTGTTGCCCATGTTGTAGGAGGTGAAATTGCTGTGCTGTGGCAGGTTGTAGGTCCACCCAGACCTGCCTCAAACAAGAACAGGGCAGCAGAGAAGGATGCAATAACCCTGTGGCTGGAGGATGGGATGATCGACCCCAGGCAGATGCTCAGCTCCACCACAGCCCTCACATTGGCTTTATCTGCAGCTCAGGGCTGGGGGGCAGCAAAGGCCCTGTGCTTTCCCTTCCTCTCTCTTAGTGTCCCTCCCTTAATTTTAATGGACTCCTCCAGACTCACAGTAGGAGGAAAGCACCCTCAAAACGGGGAAAATGGGAGGGACTTAAATTTTTCCAAGCCTGCTTAGCAGAAAAAAAAAAAAAGTCATTTATTCATGCAGCAGTGTTCCAAGTGCAGCAACATCAAGGCATTTAGCATTCATTTCCTCTTGTCAGTGTCACAGAACCCCAAACTGAGATAGCAAAACTGCATCCCCATATACTGTCAGGCAAGTACATCCCAGATTGCACCAACTGTGCTGTTAAGTGAATGAAAGAACTTATTTTTTTTTTTTTTTTTTATCTTTTGAGGGAACAAGAGAAAGAAAAGCAGCAGCCAAATCCGACAGGTCCTCTAATTGCTTTTCTTTTTTTTTTAATTTTGCAAGAAAATTCTAGAAGTTCAGGTTTTGCCAAGGCTGACACCCGCCGCAGCAGAAGGCAGGCTTTCAAGAGTTGCTTCTCTGCCTTTTCACTTCTGCCACTCACAACGTCGCACCACACTCTCCAAATCGCACCTTTTTTTGGCTGCGAAGCCGCAGCCTCTGTTGCACTCAGCGGCGGGAAGGAAAACTGAGGGGAGGGGGTGGAAGAACAGAACAGCCGAACGCAGTTTGAGAAGCATCTTTTCATATGGGGAAGAACTGACGGTCACGTTGCCATATAGAGATTCAATTGTATTCCTGTGGGAAACTGAGCCTGACAGCTTGATGAGGATTGCTTTTTGCTTTTTCTTTAGCTCGAGGGGAGATACGGGGAAGGAAGGGAGCCATTGTTGCCTTTTAAGCGACACTGTGCAATTCTGCCTAAAACACTGCTGCTGGGTTTTGCCCCTGGTAGCTGAAAAGCGTTTGGGATGAGATTGGAGAAAGGCCACCGAGTCTGCTGAGGGGCACTCTCGTCTGGGGAGGAGATACTGCGGGACGGGGCTCGTTCAGGCCGGCGATGAAATGCCTTCGCGGGTACGCCGACGGCAGCCCCAGCACCTAGGAGGAGGTCAGGGAGGCAGGGAGTGGGATATCCCAGCCCAGCTGGATCTGCCCTGCTGCGGGAGGCAGGCAGAGGGCCCCCTCACACCGCTCCACCGCAGCCGGCCGCGCACCGCCCATCTCCGCGGTCTCGGGGCGGGCCGGGACGCTCCGGGCCCTCGCCCCTTGGAGGGAGCAGAGGTCTATCCACGCTCCTCCGGGACTCCCCGCCCCAAGCCTCACGCCCGGAGGGTTGCGAGTCCCTACACGGGGCAAGCGCTGGCTTGTGCAAGGAGCAGCTGTGGGGCGAGGGTGGCTCCTGCGCCCTAAAACCAGCCGGGAGCGGGTCCCCAGCCTCCGGCAGGGATGTGCCCCTTCGTGCCAGCCGGGGTGCGTGCGTCAGGCAAGGGCCGGGGCGCTGTTACACGTTCACCCTCCACGCTGGCAGGGAGAGGTGGCTGAGGGCCAAGCACCGCGTGTGAGCAAAGCCCGAGGCGCTTACGCAAGGCTCGGAGCTCACCCGCACCTCTGCCCCGGCTGCCACGCACGGCTCGGTGATGACACCCCCGCGCAAACGCCACCGAACCAGTTTGCAGACAAGAGCACCTCGAATCCTAGCTGGGGAGAACTGGTTTGAGTTTCGTTGGTAAACGCGACCCCACAACTCCCCTTTATCTGCGGGTTGGCAGCAATAAATATAGTGAGATGGAGCTAATTCAGGTAAGGACCTCCTGGCCCAGCGTGGGCATCTGCGAGTTCCCTTGCCAGGGGTGAGCTGCCAGGCATGCAGGCAAAGCATGGTGAGTCAGGGCCAGGGCAGCCTTCAGCCTGGATACCCAAATTAACAGCGAGAGAGAGATGCAAATGGCAACCCCTATTCTTCTGCAGGGTGTGTAAGCCACTAGCAAAAGCTGACATCGAGCTGGAGCATCATAACCCTGCTGCCCAGGCGCTTCACGGGCCAGGAGGCAGAGTCACATGTCCAGCAAGTAGCAGCTCTCACCCTCCTTTCCAGCCACACTCTACTGTCCTGGGTGACCTTATCAAAGCCCTCTCATCTCTATTTTCCCCTCCAGCACTGTCTCATGGCTTGATGTCTTCTCAGAGGAGGAACTGCAGCCTTGCTTAGTGCCACCAGGTCCTGGGACCTTGTCACTGTGGGCATCCTACGACTGGTGCAATTGCAGCAGTCAGATATGGTATGCAGATAAGGGGGAAGAGCAGGGCGCTGATGGAGCTGCCCCTTCGCTCCTCTCCATCCCCAGATACGTGAGGCAAGTTGGACAGTGAGGAGCGCCTGGCTCTGCAGGCAGACCGCAGCCCTGCCGGGGGGAGGAGGGGGAGGCACAGATGGCAGCAGATGCTCTCATCAGTGAAAATGATTGAAGCAAAACAAAAAAAACCTAGCAACTGGTGAGCAGCCTAACAAAAACCACCACAAGGGTAGAGAAAAAGGGTCTGGACCGGACAGATCCATTCACAGAGCCTAGCTCTGTGGTGCCTTCTGGCCCAGGGTAATGTTTTTCTCATTCCCAATTCACATACAGAGAGGAAAGACCATGCCTTGTCCAGGAGCAATGGGCAGAGATTATTTTTTAGGACTTGAATATACTAAACCAAAACCATTTGGTGTCTCTCCCCGTCCCCTTCCCCTGTCTTCTCTCTTATCCCTCTCCCACTGCCTCCAGAGGAGAGAATATGACCCTGGGCAACTTCTAGGCACATCTAAGACACTCACTGCCCAGGGCAAACCCAAGTGTGTGCCAACACAGCACACGGTTTCAGCACTGAGGGCGAAGGAGCAGGTATGCTTCCTGCACCTGAGCAGTTACTGTACCACCTCTGTGCAGCTCAGCTGACGCTGTCAGCCTTGGCTCCTGTGTCAGGATAGATTCATGCCAGTGCAAAGGTCCTGCTCCTCCACCCCTCCCATCCCCTGACTTTGACCCATCGTGCCGGCACTCAGCAACCGTGCCCCACGTTTGGCGCATGTCCACACTCCAGCTCAGCTTTTCTCCAACATGTCCAGGGCAAAGGGAATCAGAGGGAATTTATTCAATGTATGATGAGTTATTTTTCCTTTTTCCTTCTGGCAGGAGCGCCTGGCGGTGCAGTGAGAGCCACAGAATGAATGCTTCTGCAGCGTGCACGGAGCTGAATGGCACAGCACGCAGCCCTCCAGCCTGCTACTGCTGCCATCAACTGTGCCGTGGCTGCTTTTGCGACGTGCACGTACAGCTCAGCACCCTGCCAGTGCTGAGCCACTTCTACTGGGAAACGGGAGACAGATCCGGGGAAGCCCCCATGTGAGAAACACACCTGCCTGGTGATGCTGCAAGTGCCTTCTGCCTGCTCAAGCACGTCAGCTCTCTTCGCTGAGTGACACCATTTTGGGTTTGGCAGGAGGAAGGTGGCGTGCTGGGCTGCACCCCGGCTGTGAAGGGAGAAAGCTGGGGAGAACACAGGCAGGTGTGAAAGAGGGGAGTGATGCAATTCCTAAGGTGGATTAAGAGTTCATCACAGCCAATACCTTTCTTTCAGAAAATAGGACAATACAAAGCCTAGCAAGCCTCTTCCTCCAGCATCATGTTGTGCCCCACTCTGGAACACTGTAGTGAGGGGAAGAGGCGTGCACATGGCAGAACCAACAACACTTGGAAGAAGCAGAGCCATGTTAGCCCACGGGTTGACTGGCCTTAGCTATCAGCACAGTTTTGAGGTGCCAATGCCCCCTAAAGGGGGGAACAGTGTCTTGTGCCACAGCCAGCCCTGCTGGATGGAGGGTGATAGGAGTCTGGCTCAGCTGGCGCACTGAGGAACCCCATATGAACACCAGAATAGATTAAAAAAATATTATTAACCCATTTAAAGAAGTTGCAGGTTGACAAAATATCTCTCCTTTTTGATGAATAAGAAAGTTGGTTTGGCAGCAATTCCTTTTTCCTAGTTTTAGTTTCCTTCATGATCAAGTTCTGATTTTAATCCCTGCAGGATGCAGGAGGCTCTGTGGCACTCTTCTGCACTTGGCTTGCCATGGCAATTTGGAGGCCTGGAAAATGTTTTAGCAAGAACTACTACATGTACAGGCGTAACTTGCATTTGAAACATGTAGATGGGAGCAACCCATCTTTGGATGCACCTGAAATCTGTGAAAGAGGAAAAACCTGAGTGGGGTGAATTATTTTTTAAGCAATTGACCTGAAGTTAAGCACTTTCCTTTAGCAATAAGCAACTTGCTGCATAATTTTTGCTCAGCTCATGATGGTTGTGATGGGGGGGTGTGTGTGATGGCCCTGGGCTGAGACAATAGATTCACATCTGGTAGATGGAGCTTAGAGACGACGAGGCTGCTTTGTTCTGCCTGCCTGACCATTACAGCATTGCCCTGGCTCTCCCAGCATAATTTCCCCTGGGGAAAATAGGGATAATAGGGATGGCTGAGCCACTCTGCTGAGCAGAGCTGACCAGGTGTGCTCACAGCACTGCCCCTGCTCAGGCTGGCTGCCCACTTCCATGTAGCAGTGGGTCCGCACCTGAATGCCAGAATGTCAGGTTGAGCAGGATTGGGATCTAAATAGGGTTAGCTCCCAGCTTTGGGGAGGCAAGTGAGGTTTTGCAAGCCTCAGTCACCGCCTGCTCCTGGCCCCTGTGATCCCGGGAGCAGTTTAACAGCAGTGAATCATTTGTTTTGGTTTCTCCCCACCAGGCGCTTGGCTGCAGCGCCTCGCACAGAAGCAGTGGGCGTGGGAGAGATGCAGGCTCCTGGGCTGGAGCCTCTCCCGCTGGTCGTGAGAATCGGTGTCCCTCCGGTACCCAGCCCCGCTGAAGCAGCTCCTCCTACTTGCCGGCAATAGGGATTTTGTGGGGGTCAAATCTCCTGTGTCCTCATCACTCAGGGATGCAGCAGGGGTGCATGGGGTGGCTGAGGAGAGGTTGCCAGGGATGAAGGCTCAAGAGGGAGTTCAGCTTGGTCTCTTGCTGGAATGAACAGTCCAAGGCAGGTGCCTGGCAGTCCCTCAGGACATTCCATCCTCTGTCTCTTTCTCACCATCTCCCCATCCCTTGTCTACTGCAAGCCTGAATCTTTCTCCTAACTCCTTCCCCACACTCCTCCCTTGCACTGTGCCAGGGAGCGATTTACCTGACAGCTGATCTGGGATGCTCATCTGGCAGTGATGTGCCAGGTCCAGGGCTGGAAATACTGACTTTAACTGGGATCTGGAAAGAAACTGTTTAAATCCTCTTCCTTCAGCAGGCTTTGTGAGCTCATGGCTCTCTGCCTAGATAACAGCTTTTACAAGGAAGCTTTAGGATTTTCACACTCATTCCTTTCCCCCTCTTTTTTTCTATTTTACCCTTGAAAAGGGGTGTTGGGCAGGGGAGGAAACAGTCTGAAGCTGAAGCAAGAGATGTCTTTCTCAGATTTTCCTCATCTAGGGTGCCTTGCATGGCTGCAA
>NW_020955438.1:524671-601287 GCF_003031625.1 Empidonax traillii | reverse complement strand
GAAAGATTTTGCCGACAGTTACTGTGGGAGCTCGACATTCTTCTTGAACAAGCTGACGGCCTCATGTCTGGAGAGATGAGAGTTAATTTTAAAACATCCGGCATCTGTATCAGCAGGGAGGAAGGTTCCCTTCATTTCCTAAGCACCAGCAAAACGTAAGCTTCTAAACCTTAATCCCTCTCTAAGCTGGAGCTGCCAGGCCAGGGCCAAGGACAGAGAAAAACCCCTGCTGTGTAGTCAGGACAGTTGCCCAGCTCTTTGGTGAAATCGCAGCGGGATGGGGGTGCGCCCGCTCCATCCATCCAGGAGCCGACCTGTGGGTCAGGCTCCTCCTGAACGCACAGCTTTTGGGTCACCCTTTGCCATGCCGTTCCCCGAGACCGCCCTGCCTTTACGTCTGTCCTTCCTCAGCTTGGGCGCTCCAGAGCGAGCGAGCCCCGTGGGGCGCCCCGGCAGCCTCCCCGCTGCCCCACGCTCAGCAGCGCGTTATTTGGGGTGCCCAGCGCCGGCGGGTGGGCGAGCCGTGGGCAGGGTGCTGGGGTGCTGGCAGCCGACAGGGGTGGCTCCACCTGCGGGAGAGCTCCTGGCTCAACCTTGCCCTGGCGCCTGGCAGCCCGGGAAACATCCATGACCCAAAAATACACGGCAGTGCGTCTTTTGTCGGGAGCAGCCGCGGCTCTGGGGGGTATCCCCCGGGGACCTCAGAGGCCAGGAGAGTCACCCCCAGAAAGCGCTACGCTGCCCAGGCCGCTCTCTCCGCGGGGTATCCCGTGTCCCAGACCCTCCGCTCCGCTCCGCGCCCGCGGGGCTGACGTCACCCTGCCCTGCGCCGCCCGCGCTGATTGGCTGCGGGTGACGTCAACGCTGTCTTCCCCCCCCCTTATTTTTTTATTTTTTTTTTTCCCTTTTCCCCCCGTCCCCCCCCCCCCCTCCGCTCCCAAGGCATGACCTCATCGCCGGCGCATTCCCGGCGGCGCGCGGAGCGGCGCGGAGCAGCGCGGAGCATCGCGGAGCGGCCCCCCCCCCCTCGTCCGGCGGGGCATGCGGGCCCTGCGGCGCCGGCAGCGGCCGCGCCGGCGGAACGGCCGCGGAGCGGAGCGGGGCGGCCCCGCGCCCGCCGCGCCGGGTCAGTGCGGCCCCTCCTGCGGGGAGCCCGAGCGGGACGGACGGGTCCGTGCGCCCCGGGGCTGGGGGGAACGGGGGGAAAAAGGGGGAACGGGAGGAGCGCGGGGTGGGGGGGCGATGCGGTGCTGTGCCCCGCGTGTGCGGAGCGGAGCCGGCATCGCGCCCTGCGGCGGTGGGACAGCATGTACCGATCTATGTACGTGCCCATGTGTGTGCCGAGATACAGGGCTCCGCGTTTGCAGTGGGGGGCTGGAATTATTCCGGTGCGAGGGACAGTGATGCGTGTGAAGTGCTGGGGCTGGGGAGGGAGGAAGAGGGGAGTGGGGAAGAGGGGGAGCTGGCGCTCCGCGACCGCGCATATCGGGGGCGCTGCGCTTATTTTCGGGGCGGGGGGGGGGTGGGGGTGGTGGTGGAAATCCCACCCTGCCTTCGCGGTGCGCGTTTGCCGGGCGGCGGTGGTGCAGGTGAGGAGTGGGCTTGGGAAGCGCCGGGGAATACCCGCTGTCCTGCCGCGCCGGGGGTCGCGGGTGGAGGGATTTTCTGGTGGGGCTGAGGGCTGGTGTTTGAGGAGCCGGTGTTAACAGCGCTGTGGTTTTTCTGATGATGAAAGAGGTTGGAGTGTCGCCCTGTGTCCTTGGCGTTTAAACGAAGCCGGCATGTGTTCAGCAGCGGGGGTTTTAATGCAACACTTCACTGCTGCGTCTCCAAAGGCGCTGCTCGCGATTAATGAGTTAAGCTGCCCGTTTAAAATAATCCCTTCCACCTCCCCTAATGTGCCTGGATCGACTGATTACCCCCCACCCACCCCCAATTATTATATAGTGATAAATATCGGTTTCTGTGCTCAGTGTTGTTTGTTTTTAAAGATTCCTGGTTATTTCCCTTATTGATAAATAAGTTCCTTCTCCTTCCTGCTCCCCCCTCCCTTTTCTCCTCCCCCAGAATTAAATTCCTGAGCAACAGCAAAAGCTGATGTCAGTGCTTCAGCTTGCATTGGGGGAGCTCTGTGCACAGGTCAGTAATTTGCGGTTTTGTTAGAAGGAGGAACGCGGTGCAGTGCTGTTCTGTTAGGGATATTTGGATTTTTCTAGGCATGGATGCGTTTATCCTTCGTATTGCGGTAGTTATCGACAGCTCCATGGTGGGAGCTGGGTGCTGCATTAGCATGTGTGGAAGAGACCATCCCTGTCCCAAGCAGCTAGCGATGAGGAACGCACTGGGAATCGTTGATGGAGGTTCCATCTCTAATTAGGGGTAATAAGGCAGACCCCCCCTCCCCCAGGAAACGGTTGGGATACCCAAGAAGCCTGAACAGGTAGTGCTGAGGATTGTGCCTGGCAGTGCAGGGGCCATGATAACCTTGAAAGCAGCTTGCCCGTGGAGGGGTGTTTAACGCTTGCTTGCATTGTCTCATCCTACTGCACTAAGGCGAAGGGCTCAAAGCACGGCTGCCTAAGCGCCCAAACGTGGCTGTGGGAGAGCTTTGTTTTTGGAAGGACTCAGTGCATGGGAATTGGCCCTTATGGGTTTGGCCTTGCCTCTGTGTGCCCCTGTGCTCACGCTGTCGGAAGGCATCCATGTCGGGAGGACTCTCTCTGGGGAAGAGGTTTGTTGGGGGTTTGGGTCTGGATGGGGGTTCCTGTGCTTGCTTTGGTTTTGCTTGTAACAGTTCCCAAAACAAAATAAGCTGCAGCACCAAGAAAGCCCTTCTGGCCATAGTGTATTTGGGATTTTATAATGCCCGCAAGGACCTTGCAGGTGTCTTGTCCCCAGTTTTTCCTGGCACAGCCACAGTGGCAGAGCCTGGATGTGTAGGACTATCCGAGTGGCTGGGACCACAGTGGACAGGCAGGCATGTAAGCAGCATAGGGGTGCCCAAATGCCTCTTTGCAGTGGCAGTAGGCAGAAATTCCTGCCCTCAGCCCATTGGCAACACAACTGAGAAGTGCAAACCTGGGGCTGGAAGGTTTCCAAGCTGAGATGACGGTAGCTCACCCCGAAGTCTTTTAACCCAACAGATTTGCCTCCTGAGGCTTTCAGTCGTCCCTGCCTAGACACAAGGTAAGGAGTAGGGAAGGAAAACCTGGATCTAGCATTGCTGTTTAAAATTTAGCCTCAGCTAGGTTTGGGAGAGCTGAGCAAAATGGCCAGAATCCTTAGGAGCATTCGCTTGGGGTACTGCATGGAGTTTATTCTTGCAAATGCTGCACCATGTTTGTCTGCAGTGTGTGTTTTTGCTGGGTGCCAGGCACCTTGCTGAGAAAGCCAGTGAGGTACCTGCCTTTGGAGAGCTTAAATTCATCTAATATTAAATGCAACATCACAATTGCTACCAAAACACCCTTGAGGGCTGGGTAGGACTAAGCAGTAGTGCCTATCCCAGGTTGCCAAATTGGATCCTGAGATGTGAGAGAAAACCGGCTTCTCTCCTGTGCAGCCCTATCCTCCCCCAGAAAACCTCCCCAAAGGCTGGAAACCCATTGTGTCTCTGGATTTATGAAATTACTTCTCTTAGCATGAATATGAGCAAGTCCCCACTCCATCCCTACTACCCCTTACCTCTGCACCAGCTGCTTTAAGGAATAGGGGGTGTGTTATAGATGGTTTTCCTCTTTGGATTTGCTTCCTTGCCTTTAAGTGAGGCTGTTCTTAGGGATCAGAGGTTAATTTCTCCGGTGCACAGCTCGGCTCCCAAAGCCCGGGGCACAGGCAGGTGCAGAGCACGTTAACACTGTCAGGAATGGAAGGAGGAAAAGAAGGTGGTCCAGTGCTTGGCAGCCTTGATTTATGGTGCAAGCTCAAAGGACGCTGCCATCATACTGAAACAGTTCCAGCAAACCGAATCTGGTAGAGAAGGAGGTGAAAGAGAAGGAGCTTGTGGATGCTGACCGCGCTCTCCCAGAGGTTGCGCTGGGAGAGTTTGCAGACCTTTTTCCCCTCTGCCATGTGTTCAGTGGCAGTGGTAAGGGGCAGATGGCTGCAGACGTGCCCAGGTGCTCACACTCCCCTAAGCGCAGCCCCTGGGTCTCGCTGCACTCTTTCCCTTGCTGCTATGCAGAGAAGCTCCTGCAGCCAAAGCGGCAATGCAGTCATCCTGTGGGGAAAGCTTCAACGCTCCTCTGCATCCCCATGCCCTCTGGGTTTTAAAACCTGTTTTTCAAGCTTCGAATTTCTTCTCTGAAGATACACCTGTCCCGCCTGATGCCAGTGGGAAGGAGGCACCTGACGTAATTACGGCAGGCTTGGGGAAGGGAGGTGAGTGGCCTGGGAGCATTCATCAGATAAGAAGCTAAACAAGCTCTCTGCTCAAGATTTTCTCAAGCTTAGTCAGGAGAGCTGGGTGTACTTTGTGTGCAGGATTAAAACACAGACAGGGGAATGTTAGAGGGGGTAAAAACTGACCGTGCCAAGATGCTCTGCACTAATGGCATGAGGGGCTGCCGTCAAAGCCAGGTGGAGTTTGTGGCTCCTGTAGGATGACTTGCTCCATCTCTCTGCTATTTGGCTCTTTCTCTGAGGTTTTCTAGATCCAACTGGGCAAGGTAATCTAGCTTGGTGTGCAGGGGGTTTCTTTCTTTGCTTTGCCCAGGGCTTCTGTAGGACTTCCAGTTTCCCAAAGTGACAGGTGGTGCTTGTTTGCATGGTACCTTGGAAGGATCAGTGTTTCAAAAGATAGGTGCAGTGGTAGCCTGGGCTGGGTTTGGAGGAGGACCTGGAGGTGCTCAGTGGAAACTGGTCCAGTACATGGAGTATCCTGGTGCAAATAGGGAGTAATAACAGGACAGAAAGGCAGGGAGTGTGTTACATGAAGCTGAAATAAGTGTTGCATTTTGCACTGACTTAAAATAAGAGAATCCCAGCAACCTATGTGGGGCTGGAGATCCTTCTTTGATTCCCTCTTTTCTTCCCACTCCTCTTACGTCTTTCTCCATGTTGTTTCTGTGTGTGGAAAGGTTTATATCATGGTTCCCTTAGGTGTGCCTTCATGACTTGTCTCCCTTCATTGTACTGTTCAAGCCTTCTCTTGTGGCAAAGACCTTGTGTTCTTCAGGAATTTCACCAGAGCCCTTCAGAGTCCTCTAGCAATTTGCATAAGTGGGTCTCTATATAGCATTTCTGCATCCTGAGTTATGGGGAGCATTATTTCCAAGTCCACTGATGACTGGGAACAAGTCATTTGGTGACCAGAAGCGCTAGACAACTTGTTCTGGCTTTGATGTTACTTCTCCTTTAAGGGAGAGAGGGGTTGGACCAGATGAACTCCTGAGATCCCTTTAAACCTACATTATTGCATGACTAGTCCATAAGTACCCACTGTCTTGCTTCTCACAGGCTCTTGTAGAATACCTGTTATTAGGCTGTGATGGTGAGGGGATGTGAATGAGGTGGACCACTGCTTTGATCCTGTATGGAGATTCCAGTGACAGCATGACCCTGGCATCCTCCTCCCCACCTCATCCAGCCCTGCTAATGATGCAGTGCGTCTTTCCGGTTCGTCTCTGTCAACCCACATTACTCATCCGGCATTTGGATGCGCGGTGTGCCCGCATCCCCGGCTTTTCATCTCGCCTTTTTTCGTCTTTTTAATAGGGGATTTAGTTCTTTGAGGAGCGCTGCTGCTGTCTAAAGCTAACACATGCTGATGCAGCAGAAGCTCTGGGAGAAATTTCAGTCTATTAGGTGATTGCAGGTTTTTTGAATCAGGCAAGTCAAGACCTTCCCACACGTTAAACCTGTGCCTGCATAAATCACATATCTCTTCAAGTCCAGACCCTCCTGGGTAACACCAGGTGATCTTTTCTCCAGATAAAGAGAGCCCATCCACCTCTGGGGCGCGCTGTTGAAAAGAAGCAACCAGGAAGTATCTACAGCATCCGATTGTTTTTGCATTGCCTCTCACAACCCTCATTTCCAAGCTTGCAATGGCAGCCTGGTCCTCCTTGAGCTGTAGCTTGAGTGGAGTTATTCATGCCATCTTCATCTGCCTTGGCCGGCAGCCCTGCCTGGGGAGCGGACGGGCGCAGCCTGAGTCTTGCTTGGCACTTGAGGCTGCTGAGTGGAGGGCTGGTGCAGAGAGGGTGCCAGCACTGCTGACTTGAGCTAGCCCATGAAAAACCACGTTAACTGCTTTGCTGCTGTCGGTGGACCTCGCAGAGATGTCCCTGGCAGCTGTACTAGCTCAGCAGGGCTGAGACCCAGAAGCCAAGAAAGCCAGGAGCTGTCCTTTATACCTTACCTGTGGCTCACCTCAGGTTCAGCTCTTCTGGTGGAAAGTCAAGGATGCAGCAGGGCAGGAAGGTGACCCAGAGGAATGAGCCTCCAGCCAAAACTGAGCCAGGGCCCTCTGAATTGCTATGCAGGGTGGTAAAGAGACAAAATGACTCCTGCACACCGAGGGAAGTTGACTGCTGCAAAAAAACCCGAATGCAAATCTCTGACTGGGCAGAATCTCCCCAGACACATCCTTTTGTAAAGCACTCTCATTGTACCATTAAAAATAGATCGCCGCGTTCTCCGCTTGCTTGCTGAATGCTGATGCCTGTTAATTCTGTGTCATCCTCGCAATCCCTTCTGCTTCCAGCTTGGCTGCCTCTTTGTCTGGCACCTGAGCAAGGTTCATTCAGCAGTACCTGATACATAGATAAGAGTGAGCTCTGTTGGAGTCCTGCAGGACAGGCGGGAAGGTGAGGATGACTGAACTAGCCTTAGCTGGGGGTCAACCAGCTAAAGGGGCAAGGCTTGCTTGGTGTGATCACCTGTGCTTTCACTTGCATGGTCAGAAGCAGGGCTGAGTGAGACTTGCTGTGTGGCAGTGAGTTGGAGGATGTTTAAGCTCTGGGTGGATGTCATGATATATCTCAGGGGGGTTTTTTGCAACTAAGGTTGAAATACATATATATCATGCTTCAACATCTGCCTGGAGTTGGTGAGGGGAATAGTGCTGGTTGTTTCCTCCAGCAAATGAGTTCATCTAGTTTGCCACCCACAATAGCAGTGATAATATGGATTAAGAGAGAAGACCCAAAGTGCTGCAATACCCATCTCTCAGTCAGGAGACTGGGCTGTGGGCTTTCATACACGAACAGCTGTGGCATCTGACTAGCAAGCCATGGCTCAGTGTGGTCAATGGGCATGTGTTCATCTGCCTGTTCAGGGTGGTGAGGATAGTGGAGGACCTGCAAAACACTTTGTTTGACCCCTGTGTCACCTCGGATTAATAGAACAAAACCAGCTGGTAATGAATCACGGCCCCCAAGGGAAAAGGAGAGTGGGGCAGGGACATCAGCTTGGGCTTTGCCTGTCTTATGTGTTTTTTCTAGATAAAGGTAATCCTCTGAAACTCTTAGCTGGTGCCTCCTCCTTGGGGCTGTGGTAAGAGGTGGATCCTGAGCTGACACATTCCAATTCATCCCAAACCTGTGAGCAATTTGGCTGTTGTGTGCATATAGGAAATTCAGCAAGCCTCGAACCAGGTCAGAAAAGCCTTGTAAAATATATTTACTGCCCTGGGGAATGCCTCATCCCATGGAATACCAGTGTAGCCCCTTGAATTTGTGTAGAATTCTGGGTCTCCTAAGGAGAGTAGGAGTTTTGTGGCATAACTGTGGCATTCTGCTGACTGGAAACCTGTGCTGGGAACTGCACCTGCCTCTCAGTTTGCAGTGGTTATCATCAGAAACTGCGGGAAATCTGACAGAAGGCAACAACGTTGTTCTTATCTGCCATTTAAATATGGGGACCTAACGGCACTGCACTGGGCAGGTGCAGTGACTGCCCCTGTGTTTGCTAGGTGCTTGCTTCCCCAGCCTTGGCCTCACCTCTGACTGTCCCTGGCGCTCTGCTGAGATGGACAAGCTCATGTCGCTGGGGATTGTGCCTAAGAAGTGAAATGCTGTCCTATTTATCTGCAGCCTTGAAGAACCACAGCTTAATCCTGTGCTTTCTTTCACTTGGTGTGTAGGTGTTGCAGGAAAATAGCATGCAGGTCCTGGAGACCCTTTCTCCAAGAGACTGCAAATGCACCCAGCCGGTATTTACACTGTTTGCTGTTCTAGGACGAGAGAGCCAGACCTGCCCTGTGGAAGTATCTAAATGAATACCTTTCTAGGCTGCCTCTGTCTGCTCTTGTTGCAAAAAGGCAAACAAGCACCTTACCCCCAGGATAAGCCTTCTGGGCTCATGGGGTCATGCAGCAAATGATGGGGATACCAAGTGGTGGGCAATGAGGGCCCTTGAAGCATCAGTAGGACTAGATTTCCCTTCTCTAACGTGACATGTCCTCTGTATGTGCCAAGCTGCTCAAAGCAGAAGGTGCATTAGCTCTGGGATGAGAGGGTAGCCAGCTCTCGGCTTGGCAGGGTGAAAATGGAAATGGGATAGCTTCGGTATTAGAAAGCAGCATGCTTGGGAGCTCTCTCCTCAGCATGGGCAAAGGCAGTGATTAAATGACTGGCTGCATGGATAACCTTTGGTCTTGGCTTTTGTAGGCTTTAAAATGAAAGCTTGAGTTTAAACTAAAGGGGAAAACCATATAAATCATGTAAAAAGCACAAGCATAAGAGGAGGAGATACTGCCCTTGTCATCTAGACTCCAGCTAAATTCCTTTCCCTGCAGTACCCATCGGCTCTTCCTGACCGGATCTTCAGACTGACCACCATGACTGCAGTCAGAAATCTTTCTGGGAGTGGCCAGTCTGTAAATCCTTAACTGCACACGGGTTGCTTTGGTGGAAGCAGGCTAGGAGGCAGTTGCATTTGCAGTCATAACCTGTCCAAAGCTACTGGCACAAGATCAGGTGGTAGGAGGGAATGAGGGACCCCTTCACTTGGCTGTAACTGCAACCAGAAGAGCCGGCCTGCCTTCTGGGGTGAGGGGTGCATGGGAAAGACTCCCTTGCAGCTGGGTATGACTTGTCCCCTTTCCTTTCATCCCTGTCTGTGGTTCAAGTGTGAGCAGCCCCATACTGCCAGCTGCATACCCAAGGCTGACCACCCCCATGCCACCAGTGCCACGTACCTCCACGCCACATCCCTCCTCTGGTGTGAATGCACCATCTGACACTTTGCTGAAGGACATCCTGGCCCTACAGTCACGTCCTCTGGTGGCAGACACTTTCTGGACCACGGGGTGCAGGTGCAGAGGGCAATGGAAGATGCAGGGAGACAAGTGGGTGCTGTTTGGGTGCATGCAGCTCCTTGCAAGGGCTCCCTCACATGATGCTTCCAACCTACAGGAATTGAAAGGAGGCTGCGGCATAGAAAGGAGGAGCAGAAAGAAAAAAAATTAAAAAAATAATGAGATCAGCAAGCCTGAAACCCTGGCAAAGGTGCAGTGGCTGTCTCATGGTGATGTGCTGTGGGAAACCGGGAAGGCTGCCCTTTCCCCGCTTCCCAAAGTGCTCCCTCCATGGAGGGGCAAGCACAGGGCCTCTTGTCCCAGGGGGTGGATGCTTGCCTTGTGCAGGCAGCTGAGATGGGGTCGTAAGATCAGTGTGGATGAGGCTGTAGAGGAGTCCTCTGTCTGCCTGGTGGGTGTTGGGGTTTGAGCAGGGCAGCAGACCTTAACTTGCCTTAACTGCAACCAGAAAAGCCACTGCCATCTCCCCTGCATCTTCATACTGCTGGGTCTCAGGAGATGTTGTTCCTCCCCATCCTTGAGATTCACCAGGGAAAGGTGAACAAGCAGGCTTTGTGTCTGAGTTAGTGGATGTGGTTAGTGGTGTTTCCCAGCCTTATTTTAAGGAGCAAAGGAAAAAAACCCACTCCATTTTTCCATCCTCAAGCAGAGAAATCTTTTGTGCTGCCTCTTAAAGGGACCTTGAATAGCTGCTAAGAAATCGTCAGCGGTTACATCACCTCCAAAGCGGCTACTGCAGGCACCTGACAGTTTTGTCCCACTGTTACTCTGAGGCATCATTAGTGCTCCAAATTCCTCGCCCTTGGAGAAAGCCTGCATGGCTCACTGGGAGGGAGGAGCCACTGTGCAGTTTATGATGCTGTGAGTGGCAGAAAAGGATCAGGAAGATGAGCTAAGGCTCACTGAAGATGGGGTAGAGGAGGGGACACATCCTGGAGTTTCCTAGCCCCATGCCGTTGGCGACGCTGCGTTCATCAGCCCGTGCAGAACCCGAGCATCTTCCTGGGAGTGAGCTGAAGGCGCTGCAGCAGCATCGCCTCGGGCCGGAGAGCTGCCGTTGCCTGGCAGCTGCGGGTTTCCAGGGAAACCAGAGGTGCTAACTTGTTAATGAGCCCCGCGTCCCTGATTGCTGCTGCAAAATAATAATAATAATTAGTAATGGGCCTGTGATTTAGGAATCCCTCAAACAGCGTGAGCCTGCCGAGGGGAGTTTGCTAAGTACCAAAGCACTTGAAAGAAATGAGGGGATAGGGAAGAAAAAAGGGTGTGGAGATTGGAGAAAGTGACATGTTTTACATCTTAATAAGTGTCTGGAAAGCTGTGGTTGGGTGGGGTCCTGCCAGTGTATCAACAATAAGCCTGGGGCTGGTGGCAGACCTGACCTGGATGGACAGAGAAGCCCTGGCCAGGCAGCATCTCAATGCAGGGCTGAGAAGGCACAGATATTTCCCCAGATGGGCTGCAGAGGGAAAAGCCAGATCACTTAGCTCAGTTCCACTGGGTCCCTGGTGGAGATGGCAGTTCTTTGGGAATGGCTGGTTTTAGATTACTGGGGACAAATGAGCAGGCGTTTCCTGTGGTGCTCTTATTCCTTGGTATAAGAGGTGGAGGTGCCACCAGAAGAGTGTGCTCCTGCAATGACCACCACAGGGAGTGTGCTGTAGATCCGGTCTTACTTGCGTATTGGAAATATGTGTGGTCACAGCTGCTCCCCGCAGCAGAGCTGGCCTGCCTGGGGCAGTGAGGGGAGCATCTCCTCAACTGGACTGCGTGGGGAGGGTAGAGTTCTCCAGGACACAACTACTAGCTTGGTGCAAGAAATGAATGTGCTGGTTAGTGAGGTTTGTGGTTGAGGCAGAGACCTGCTGAAACCAAATCTGTGCCCTTCCCATACCATGTGTCTCAGCTGGGGACCTTGTGCAAGATGAGAAATTGAGGGAAGTGGCCTCCACCTTGTGATCTGTGTTGGGCTGGCATAGGGATGAGTTTCTGTGGCCCAGCATGCCACACAGATAGACTCAGGCTGAGGTGTGTGTCAGGTTTTCTTGCTCTCTTACCTGGCCTGTCCAGAAGAGGGTCACAGCCAGACTGAACATTTGCCCTTGGCCTGGCTTGCTGTGTGTATCTCTGTCACACTCATGGCTGGTGCCCAGCACCCCTCACCTGACATGCACATTTGTGGAGGTGACACCAGGGACAGAGTCCCAGCAAGTGGGCAGTTGGCCCACTTGTGATAAGCTCTGTGGGTCTTTCTGTCCCTCGGCTGCCGTGTGGCCTCTCCTGCTGGCTGTCCCCATTCAGCTAAGCCATGTGCCCATCTCCTCATTACAGGCACACCAGGGAGAGGTGGGATTAAAGGATTATGGGAGTGTTCTTCAGGAACACTCAAGAAGATTAAGATGGTTTTAATAAACTGATAAGTCAGGACACACAGCTACGTTTCTGAAACCCTAATTTAGGTTCCAGGTTAACCTTTTCCCCTGGTCTCCTCTCACCGTGGTGAGATCTCTTACTTTAGCAGTGCTCCATGTAGTACCTCTTCTTTCAGCTTTCCTTCAGAGCCATCTGAGCAGAAGCAGAAAGACATCTTTCCTCCTTCTCTGGTAAGGTAGGGGAATGTTACAGCTCATCTAAAAGACCATCTAACACACAGCCTGCAAGGTACTGTGAAGGTCTCATAGCCTCTGCTGGTACCTGGAATACCTGTTAGCTGGGGATGAACTCACCACCCCTTAGTCTGGCTTCAAAATGTCCCATGGTTGTTTTCAGAGGAGTTGCTTGTCTGCCTTTGCTCTGGCTGAACATACACGGAGAAGTCTTGGTCCTAATGCCAAGGCTGCAGCTCCCTATAACTACACTCCGTTGGCCAACTCCATCCCCTGTAAAGGCTCCTGGAAGGAGGGGCAGAATGGACACTCCTTGCCCTGCTTTTCCTCCTCTCTTTTGGATGGAGCTGGGAGTGGGACCTGTTAGATCTATCACATGTCTGCCACTGGATCCACCTGGGCATGCTGGAGTGGTGGTTCTGCCGGAGGGCTGACTTGGGAAACCTTATCTGTCTTCTCTAGTCTCTTCCACATAGGCTTCCTGTCATCTGCCAGAACTTTATTCAGACCTTTTCTGCTTGGGCTTCTCTTAGACTGGTAAAGCAATCAGGATCTGTTCTTTTTCCCACACCCCTCTGCATCTGAGACCCCCAAAGTTTCTTGCTCGTTGTCTGAAAATCGGGTACCATGTTATCTCCGGAGGTAATGTGCAATGTTGACTCACTCCTTCTTCCCACCTGAGTCCTTCACTCTCATCCCTCTGCCACAGTATTACCCGAGTCTTTTTTGTCTGTCTGCTCTTTCTATTCCCTTTTTATTTCTTGGATGGAAATGTAAGAGCTGAGAAGAATTCACAGCCTGGTGTCCTGATTGGGAAGGGAGGCAGAAAGTGATTTGGGGAGTGGGGTGTGAAAGGAAGACGAAGGGGAAAAGCTGGCTAATTTGCATCCTTTCTGAGTGCCCTGGCTCTATAGCCAAGGTACAGCAGGGGGTCTTCTGGCAAGGCGGTAGCGACGTAATGAGGTGTGTCATATCCCAGCAGGAGCCAGCCTCGCTCCCCCTCAGACCCCCTAATTAGAACTGTTTCAATTTTTAAGCCCCCCTGAGGAGTTCTGGGGGAAGCGAGGTTCCTGCCGTGGGGGGGGACCGCCCGGCGCCCACCGAGGGGGCAGCTCTAATTGGAGTCGCCACGAGGAGCCGCAGAACGATACGTGGGGCCGGGGACAGCGATGCCATAGTGCCGCAGGGTTGCCAAAGTGCTTTGTGCCAGGAGGGGCCATCACTAATGCAGCTTTTAGGGGATTTTTTTTCCCCTCCCATAATTTGTATTAACACATTGGCAGAGGCAGCAGGGGTGTGAGACAAAGGGCAGAGAAGCATTGCATGTCCTAATGTGGCCTCATACTGGGAGCTTGGATCCTTAGGCTGAAGCCTGGGACATCTACTCCTGCTTTGGGAGGCAGGTCTGGTAGCCCAGGGAGGTGTGGGCTGTTAATGCTGGTGTCATGAGCCAGAGCTGGAATCCCCATCCTCATGTTCTGTGGCTTTCCATCCTTTTCCTACAAGCTGGCAGTGTCCTCCAGGTTTGGTGACTGGTAACTGAGGTCCCTGTCATGTCACCCAGTAGTGTGTCCAACTTGTATCTTCAGCTACCACTGCAGTAGGTTCCCACACTACAGAGGCTTCAGCTATAGGAGCTAACTTCTGACTTACTTGGATCAGGGTGACTCATAAGTCTCCTCTAGTCCATGGACTAAATCCTGATCTTGCAGAAGTGAATGAAAATCTTTATGCTGGCCTTTTCAGGCACGTAATTCATAGTCCTCCTAATTCAGATGCATTAAAGCTTCCATGAAGCAGCTTGTGGGTTCTCTCTAAAACACCGTCTGGCAGGAACAAGAGGAGCCTGGTAGTAGCCCAGGCTTATTTTCTGAATGACTGCAGCGGCATTAAAACCTAATGCCATTAAAACATGCCTGCAATGACGTCTTCCATTAAAACCTAAGAAGACACCCTGAGCTGAATGCTCCCCAGCGTGCCTATTCTCTTGCACATCCCACAGGGTCCTTCCCCATGGAGGAAGCTCATTCTTCTGATAGCGCTTCAGAGAGCACCAGGCTCGACCCCCTCTCAGCTCCTAAGATGGAAACACAGGGTATTCATATGCAGGATACCCCCATATAGGAACCCACCTTCTAAGTCTGCACAAGTTGGATGCTGCAAAGCAGTAGGCTCTTTGGGGCCATCTCAGTCTGAGTACAGCTTCCCAGGCCCTCTGTCCTAATGCCTGGGCTGTTGCTTGAAGACGAGAGTAGAGGTCAACTCGACTTCTTGTCTTCTAAGAGAGGTCATCTTCTCTTGACTTGCCCAGAGGCAAGCTGGCAAAGATATCCGTGAGCAGGCAGGTGAAATCCAGTGTGAGCTGATGGACATGAGTGAGCAAACCTGATTTGGTGGTGTGTCTGATGGGCCCTGAACTAGCTTTTATCATGCAGCAGCAGAACCTTAGAGCTGAGCTAAGCTGCTTCTGTGAAGCCGTTAGCTCCGTGCTTGGCAGAGGTCAGAAAAAGCCAATGGAGTGCAAGGAGCCATTGGGCTGGGAGCAGGGAAGGGAGGTGACATCTTACCCCGTGCAGGTCCCTGGTGTGCCTGCCTCTCAAACATGGCACATGGTGGCTGGCTGGGGTGGCAAAAGGTGTCTATGCAACAGGCAGCTCTGTAGATGCTTTGACCTGCAAGGCTCCTAAATGAGGTCTAGATGTGGTAAGAACTGTGGGGAAGGTGATTAGGAAACAGGCATATGTGGCCTTTTCCGATGCAAGTAGTAAGGGTCACCCAGAGGAGCCATCAGTTAGCAGATTTGGAGCAAACCAGGGGAAAGGCTTCTTCATTGTAGCTGACAAACCATTCTAGTCCCTGGCCCTGGCCCCTGCCCCACCACTTTTAAATTAAAAGCTGACATGGCTTCAAAAAGCAATTAGACAAGTTCATGGAAGAACGTTCCACTGAGGGCTATGAAATACAAAGAGAAAGCCTTTGGTTTGGGCAGCTCTGGAGCCGCAGATGCCCTCAGGCTGGGAGAACATTAGAAAATGTGGCTTGTTCCACTCTTAGGCTCTTCTGAAGACATCTTCAGAAGATCAAGCCCTTGGGGACTTGGCCCAAGATGTCATCCTGCCCAGCTGACCAGTTGTCATCTCCTTTCTTCTCTTTCCAGGTTCAGCACAATGAGTTGGCACTCTGCGTGTTAGCAGCGTGAGGACACTAGGACAGGAGCTGCCCTGCTCACCCCTTTACCCCCTCGCTCATTCCCCTTGGGGAGACGGGTACTGGCATCCCTGCCCTGCCCTTCCACCCCTTGCCCCCCACTCTCCATAGAGGGGACAGGCCCGTTATGGCTGGGGACAGGCTCCCACGCAAGGTGATGGACCCCAAGAAACTGGCCAGCCTCCTGAGGAACGGAGCAGAGGGCACCCTGGTCATCGACAGCCGCTCCTTCGTGGAGTACAACTCCTGGCACGTCCTCAGCTCCGTCAACATCTGCTGCTCCAAGCTCGTTAAGAGAAGGCTCCAGCAGGACAAGGTCTCCATCACGGAGCTCATCCAGCCTGCCTCCAAGATGAAGGTAAAGGATCTGACCCTCACCTTTCCTGGTAGATGCTCACGTCCTCTCCCCTGGTGGGATTCAGGCTGGCCTAAGGGCCACCTGATACATGCATCCTCCTCCTCCACCCCGGTATCTGCCAGCATCTCTTTGACACCCTTTGGAGAGCTGGAGCATCAGCTCATGCGGCCACAGGGCTGTCCTCGGGGACCTGTTTGTTGCCCCTACCTCACTAACATGGCTCCCCGCTCCAGGACAAGCAAGTCTAACAGGTATATCGGCCTTAGGACTTGTCTTATGCCAGCAAACAACCCCCCAAAGCCTTCCCAGAGCTGTAAGCTTAATCCCGTGCTAAAAACTCTTCCCCTCCCCTCTGTCATCTCTAACTCCATTCAGGGACATGTAATCCTCCTCCCCTGTGACGCCAGAAGCTCTTATCCGGTGTCATGGCATATTATCTCTCCCAGGCTCCTCTCTCTATCGCTTCTGGTTAAATAATAGAGGTGGCTCTGAGCCACGGAGCTGGGCTGGAGTCCCGGCCAGCACAGTGCCGGGTCCCCCTATCGTGCCGTGGGCTGGCCCCTGCTCTGCCCTGAGATGCTGCCCGGGGGCTGTGCCGCTGGGTGCCGAGATGCTGCCGGAGAGCTGCGGCGGTGGATGCCGCGCTGGCCGCGGGACGAACGAGAGGGTGGTTCACCATCCAAAGGGTGGTTTGCCATCGCAGCCCGCCCTCCTGCCGCTTCGCTCTCACCGTTCCCCCCCTCCTGCCTTGTAATTTTATGGCAAAGCGAGGGTAATTCAGGCGATTAATCAAATGCTCGGCCCAGCTGGAGCCATCTGCGTCGTGTCCCCCCCTCCCTCGCCACCCCGAGAAGGCACCGCTGCCCGCATTGGCTGCCGGTGACATCACCCCGCCGGGATCAAGGGGACTGGCAGCGCGGGGGGGCCGGCCTCGCGCCAATCTGCTTCGGTGATGCTCTGGGCTGGGCGATTTGGAGGGGATTGCAGAGAATGATTCCTGAACGGCTTTAGCTGCTCTTAAATCCCCGGGAGAATAAAGCAGAATAATCAGTTTTTCGCCAGCTCTGAGGAGAGCGGTGCGGCCGCCCTCCTCCAGGCGAGGGTCACCTCTGCAGTGGCCGCCGTCACGTGGAGCGGCAGCAGCAGCAGAAGCAAAAACGATGCGCAAGGGGGAGGAAGAAGAGGAGGATGATAGGGAAGAGGGAAGCATGGAAGAGTTAACATCAACTGATGCCATCCGCCTGCAAACCTGCAGCTTTCCAACTGCGGAGGAGCAGTGGCTCCCAAAGGGGTTGGCTGGTCCTTCCTGGCATTCCCTGCTCTGTCCCCATAGAAGGAGCATAGAAGGATCACCTCCTCCTGCTTCTGGATCATTGCATAATGTTTCATATAGTGGCTCGGGATGTGATTATAACCAGGGAGACAGAGGAGAGGCGTTGCCACCATCTTCTATTCATGGGGTTTTCCTTTTTTCCTCTCTTTTCAATACGGCTGAAATCCCTCCTGGCACATCCACGGGAGGAGGCAGAGTGTGTCACTCTGCACAGCCCCTGCCATGCTTACCGCTTGCATGCTGGCCCTTCCACCACATGCAGCCCAGGAATTAATTAAGCTTCAGGACACCCTTGAGAGGTTAAGCCACTTGTCCTGGGAAGCTGGAGGGGGTAACCTCGGTGTGGGGGGATCATTCTATATTCTCTCTATATATATATATTCTCGACTTTTCTAATATCTCTGTATTTCTGGCATAAAGCAGGAGTGGTAGCTGTGGCTCAGGGTATCCAAGCCTTTATGTGCGTGCATTTGTGTGTTTGCATATTGGAGTGATGAACTTTTCCTCCCATTTCAGCCACTCGGGTCGTGGTTTTGGGACCCACGGAAATCAGTATGGTCTGTTGCCTCGAGGGGCACAGACCCTCCTCAGAAGGGGATGCTGAAAGCCGGTTTAGACCTCCAATACCTTGTGTCATTTTCCTGCCTCCACTGCCATCGCTGGCCACCCCCCCCCAATCCCTGCTCTGCCCTTGGGCTCCGCGCACCGGGGCTGGTGGGGGCGGTGGGGCGAAGCAGGGCGGGGGGGCGGGGGGCACAGGCTGCGTTGGGAGCAGATGGCAGGAAGGGTGACATCAGTGGCGCGATTGTCCGGCCCCATTATTCCTCCTGACGGGCCTCCCGCCCTCCTCCTGTTTCCTGCTCCCGGCCGGCCGGGGCTGCCGAGACAAAGGCGGCTGGCAGCGACGCGGGGCTGCCCGGGCAGCCAAAGGGCAGCCCCCAGCCCTCGCCTCGTCCCACTCCTTCTCTCCTGCCCTGGGCAAAGAGAGCTGGACCTGCACATCCCACCTCGATGATTCTCAGGGTGGTGATGACCTTTATGGGGAGGAGGCAGGGGCAAAGCGTTTGGGCAAACCCCACCGCCAACTCAGCTGCTCCCGCCTGCGTGCTGGCAGGGGGGATGAGAGCATTTGTCTTATTCGCTTTTCCCAGGACTTACTCTCCTCTTTTCTGTGTTGCTGCTAAGAAAGGGTACCATTAACAATGCTTCTGGGGGCTGCAGCTTGGGGTAATGCTGCAGAATAACAGCAACTACTGGCTTTTTTGGTGCAAGGAATGGAAAGTACCACTTGGGAGGAAAGAAGAAATCCAGACATTAAAAAAACCTTTCTTTATTTCAATTAAATATGCCTGTGATATTACGATTGTGGCAGCTATAGTTGCCATAGCTGAGCTACTGCTCTCTGTGCCCTGGTATGGAGCATCTTCCCATGGTGCCTGAGCTGGCAAAAACTGCAGCAGCAGTTCATCTCTCAATTAGCAGTAGTTTTCCTCCACACAAAAATGGTACCAACACACTGCTCTGGTTGGTTTTTAACCCTTCTCCCATTACTGACAATAATAAATTCTCACAATAACAAATTCCAATAACAACTGGAATCATTCAGCTCCTCGATGCAGTTTGGGGAGCAGAGGTTATGGGAAATTCCCTCTTGGGGTTTTCACTAGCATTTCTTTGGGGAAATGTTGAAAATTTTCCTTCTTCAAGATCCCCCTGGAAAGTCCACCTCTCGATGGCTTCTCACTTCCTGAAATGGAGCTATCTCCAGAGCAACTATAGCCTCGGTTTCAGGCAAGACACGGGTCTCTCCTGGCGATGGCATTATTGATTTATTTGCATTAGGAGCATGGCTCTGCAAGCAGCTGTTTTGCTTGAGGGAAAGCTGGGGCTTATTTTTGAGCCGTGTGCCTGGCTCCTCTTTATGTTGATGGAAGCCCTGTTATTTCAGTGGGGTGATTCACTGTGTTTTGAAACAATATGTGACTGAGATGTCAGTAGTAATTGGGATAATAATAATAGCTGGCTCTTATCTTAGCCTGGATCACCTGTAGAGCATCATTATCCCTGCTTGGCAGCCGGGGAGAGGCGAAGCAGGGACCTGAGCTGTGTTGAACCACCCAGTGCCAGGGACTCATGTCCATAAGGGAGTTACCTTCACCCAGAGCTGGAGAGGGTAATGGGGAGCACAGGGCTTGGCACAAAAACAGCGAATGGATGATCTCAGCCAGAGTTTGGTTGGAGTGGTTGGCTGGGTGGTCCCTGCTCCAGGCTGGCCATACCCCTCCGGCCAACATGTTAGCAGGGAGAAGGTTTGTCCCTGGGGATCTGTTCTGGGTCATCTCCAGCACTGGAGTGGGCCAGCAGCTTTTCAAAGGCACACATGGGTTTGCAAGCCCCACTCAACATCTCCTTGGAGCCAAAAGACTTGCTGCATCTTGGCCCCACTGTCCCTTACTGGCTGGATGTGGGGAGCCTGCCTGGAGGGTGATGCCTGAGGTTTGGTTACTTCAGCAGTCTTGAGATAATGGCAACCCCTGTGGGAGACTTCTCACCATGGAGGTGCTGCTCCTCAGAAGGACAGTCTGTTGTCAGCTGTGCCCCTGCCCTATGCCAGCACCTGGTAGGACTCTAGCACAGAGTGTCTCTTCAGCTCCTCTTCTGCTCCCATTAGCTTTTAACCTCCCTACATTTGAGACCAGAGATGGGGTATATCAGGAGGGCATGAGACTAATGGGAGACCCATGGACCTGATTAAACATCTCTGCCTCATTTCTCTTTGTGGTGAGGAGCCAGGATACCAGTGCAGGCTCCTTGCGTACTCGTCAGGACCATCCTACTGACATCCTTGTCCCAGCAAGCCACATATTTATTTCCTGCAGCCAGGCCATGTGAGGCCAGCACTTGTTTGGCATTTACATTGAGTGAAACCTTATAACTTTAATAAGATGTAAACCGTGTCGCACATCTCTGCCGTCGCTCAGCAACCCTGTAGTAATGGCCCAAACAAAGCCTCCCGGTGTGGAGGGAACACTAAATCCTATTGTGGAATAACTCTGCTTGGCCAGAGCTGGTATCTCTCCTGCAGCCGCCTCGGCCTGGACTGTGCAGCTGGCATAAGCCCCTGCCCCACCACACCACAGATCAGTCCCTGCCTCACCATGCTTTTCAGGAAGGTTTTTTTGCTGGCATGGGGCTTCACGCTGGGAACTGGTTCTTTGGGATGTGCTAGGAGGACTTGAAGAGATAGTGGCCTTCTTAAGGATTGATGGGCTCCCAGCTCCAAACAGGCTTCTCAGCCACCGTGTTTTCCTCCAGCTGTGCTTGAGATGACCTCCCACAAAAGTCCTGATTCAGGGATGGCTGAGGAAAAGATGCTGGAGTAGATCCTCATCTGACTTTTCCCAGGTGGCTTCAGTCATTTTTCAGTGTCTTATTTTAAAATTCCTGTGTCCTTTTCCCTCTCATCCTGCCTTTTCATCCCTCCTGTCATCATACTGAGCCATGGGGACAATTTTTCTCTCCAGTGCCTTGTGCCAGGCAGGGGACAGGTAGGTCCTTTAAGCACCCCCCTTCCTAGTGCTAAGCCGAGTGTGGTGCCCTGATGGGGATTTCTGTTGGTGCGGAGCTGTCCTTCCGCTGCGGTGGAGAGATGTGATGAGCTCAGCTAAATCAGTGCACCCTGCAGGTTTATTTGGATGTTGCTCACGTTGCTGAGAAGGGAAGCACCTGCAGCAGGGTGTGAAAGCAGCATTAATAGCAACAGCAACCCTGAGTGGATCTGCTCTGGTGGTAAGATAGGGCTAGGCAGTGAGACAGCAAAAGGAGGCAGGCATCCCTGAGTGGTAGCTTGTTCAAGTGGTCTTTTGAAGAGATTTTGGAGAGGACTGAGCAGGGGATGGGCAATGGGCAGCTCCAGCAGTAGCTGGAGAAGAGAGCGGCTTGCAGGCACGTTCCCTCCTTCCCTGCCTGCCACTGCCTCCCCCTTCTCCCAAGATGTGATGAATGTGTCTTACTCCGCCGGCTGGGAGGGCAGGCGCTCTCAAGCCAGGCGTATGCCATACACCCAGCTACTCAGCAGATGTGCTGAGCTGTGCCTCTGTGAGGACTTCTGTCTTCTTTTAATGCACTCTGAACATCCACCAAGTGAAAGAAGATATTTTCCCTCTTTCAGCCCTTAGGGGTGATCTGCAGGTTTGGAGTGAGCTTCCAGAGGGGTAATGCCTACAGGGGTATTACTGTGCTGGGCATGGTGTCTACAGGCTGAGTCCTGAAGAGCTGTTGCTCTGGCTGTCCTGATGCTAGTCGCAGCATAAGGGTTGTGCTGGGAGTACTCCTGGCTGCAGAACCACTCCCAAATCCCTGTCACACCTGCCAGGCTACAGAGGAGTATCTGAGGGCAAAAGTTGGCTGGGGAGGAGGTGGTGGAAGAAGTTGCAGCAATTTCTGGGATGCAGTTAAGTAACAGCAAGCTGAGGGTGGGCGATGCAAGCTGAGGGTGGGCGATGGGGAGGAGTGCCCCTATTTTGGGTAGGATGCTCAAAAGTGCTTGCAGTTGGTGGGGCTGCTCCAGTGGGCATCTGCACTGTCATGCTCCATTGTAGCTGTGGAGTAGAATCCCAGGCTGGCTGGTGAGCAAAACCAGCTCATGGAGATGGTGTGGAGCTGAAGTCTCCTGCTTCTGCGACCACTAAATTTATCTTTGGTTCCCATGGTGGTGTGGACAGCAGCAACCTCAGATTTCTCTGATCACTGTTTCTCACCGCTCCCCTGCAGGTGGAAGCGGAGGAGCACCAGGATGTGGTGGTCTATGACCAGAGCACGCGGGACGTGGCCGGCTTGGCTGCCGACAGCTTCCTCTCCATCCTTCTGGGCAAGCTGGACAGCTGTTTCCACAGCGTCTCCATCCTCACAGGTAGGAGCCCTGCGTTACCACTTCATCTGATGCTCATGCCCTTAGTCTGGAGCTACAGAGCTGTGGCTGTTCACATCCGTGTACACCTGCTTTCCTGGCTGCCAGCTGCAGTGGTGGAGGAAGGCAGCCCTGCGTGCAGGCTGAGGAAGTTTGACCCATGTTGGCATCACTGGGTCCTCCTTTGTTCCTTGCACTGTCTATCTCACCTCCACTGCACCCACCAGTCAGGGTGAATGAAGGAGGAGGGTATGGTGGGGTTGTGGTGGGATGGATCCAGCCATCCAAAAGCTGCCCTTTGTTCTACCATCTCTGCCTTACTTCATCCCTGGTAAATGTGCCAAGCACCCGACCTGATTCAAGCACTCTGTTCCCTCTTGCTGCTGTTAAAGGGAGGGCAGGAGGAGAAATCCATGGTTGTGCTGGGAAGAAGGGGAAGGAGGGCAGGGACAGAGGGTCATCACTGAGTGAGTCAGGGTCTGCTGGAGATGATGCTCTCCAGGCACAAGTGTGCAGGCAGGAGGAGGCACGTGCTGCCCTAATTACAGCCCTTCTGCAGTGCAAAATGTGAGGCAGGCGACTGATGAATGAAAAGGTCTGACCCATTAGAGAGGAGGAGAGAGAGGCAATGAACTGCCTAAGGGAGAGCTAAAGCT
This sequence comes from Empidonax traillii, assembly GCF_003031625.1. Classification (NCBI taxonomy): domain Eukaryota; kingdom Metazoa; phylum Chordata; class Aves; order Passeriformes; family Tyrannidae; genus Empidonax; species Empidonax traillii. The sequence goes on along the minus strand of NW_020955438.1, from coordinate 578,956 downwards.
GTCTTTAATTCCCCATGTCTGGGACAGCTGGGTGTCTGCCTGGTTGGCTGCCTGTCTCTGAGCTTTCTGCCCATGGAGGGGTGGGCAGGCACTGCCCCTTGCAACCCCTCAGTCTCGCTGAGCTCAGCCAGGCTCCTAAACAGTGGCAAAAGCACAGAGGTGGAAACCACCTCTGTCCCTCAAGCCTGTCCTCCTCCTGTGGCAGTTGGGTACTGCTTTGGGACTGAGGTGGAGGGTACAGACATCTGTGCCCTGGGGCATCACAGGCATGGAGGGAGCTGCCATCCTCACAATCCAGCAGGGTGACAGACCCTGGGAAGGGGTGGTTGCGATAGGGAAAGTAGCACAAACAACTGGCATTCGGGAGCCTTGCCCATGCAAGGCAGGGGTAAGTGCTGATGAATTAGAGCAGCTGCATTGTGATGGGGAGAACAGAGCAGAGAAACAGCGGAAATACATCCACTGGTTCAAGGGTTTCAAAAAAGGCAGGGACTACATGAAATCACATTAAAGCTACATAATGTGGCCTGGGTTGCAGGAGCTCTGCTGAGGCCAGTGCTGGAGGATGCTGCCATGAGCTTGCTATGGCAGCCCCTGGCCTGCCCCAGCAGCCGTGCCTGCAGTTTCGAGGTCATCGTGGCATAAACAAGGGCACAGATTGGTGCGTGGTGTGGGAGGAGGAAAAAGGCATTCAGTTGCATCAGCTGTTTAGTCATGGGGATGGGTCAGGGAATAGTTTTGGTGGCATGACCCTGACACCCCTAACCCACTGCCACTTTCCCAGGGCTGGGGCCGTGCTGTGAGGTGGCTGCAAACCCCCACCCCGAGTCCTCCTGGAGCCAGAGCAGGGCTGGGTGAGGTGGTCCTGAAAGCCCCAGAGACTATTTCTGCCTGGTCAGGCAAGCAAATGGACTTGGGGGACCCTCGTAGTACTGGTGCACCCCAGCCACATGCTCAGCATGCCCCGTGCTGGGTGAGCACTGGCAGTGTGCCACCCCCTCAGCCATCAGCATTGCCACCACCAAACCCCCTGCTAGCAAACTGCTGCTCCCTGCTTGGGCACACGCATCCTCCATCTTCAGGGCTGCCATTTCCATCCCCCTGGGCTGCAGGAGCCCAGACCCCCAAGCAGGAGTGTGGCTCTGCTAAGCACCAAGCAAAGCTCAAACCTCCCAAATTAAAAGCGCCACAGGGCCACAGCCTCATGTGGAACGTGGGCCACCAGCAGGTGGAAAAAACTGGAACTGAAATGTAGAACACTGGGTCATGGCGGCGGTGCTTTACATGGAAATCCTGACTGGAAGTGGCTGTGCAGAGCTCCGGGGGAGGCTGGGCACACTTGCCGACAGGCACAGCTTCCTCCTGCCTGCAGTGCGGGCAGTAACCGGGCTGTTTTGGAGGCAGCTCTGGAGGGCTTGGGAAGTCTCGGGCAGGATGTGCCTGATTCTGCCTCCTTTCCCTGGTGGGGTTTAACCCCTTGATCTATCTGCTCTGGGCTCAACCACTTTGTCCTGCCCCAACCCATTCCATGCCTCTACCTGGAGGTGGCTTGTGACCCCAGCGGGCTGGGAAGAGCTGCTGAAATCTCAGCTTGTCCCTCAGTGGATGCCATCACCACCTGTCCTGAGAGTCCCCAGTTCAGTGTGGCAGCCCTACTCAGCCCCTCTGTGTTCCCCAACTCTCCTCAGCCCCAGCAGATGCCGGGGTCCATTCAGCCTTCATGTCCCCGCCTCGTGCAAACACCGCACTAGGCCTTTCTTGCTCACCTCCAGACTAGCAACCTTTTGACCCTTGAAGCAGCTGATGGAGGATGATGAGTGAGGACAGGGGAGCTGGATGTGGCAGGACTGATGCCAGGGACTCCTTAAGGGTTAACAGCCCAGAGCAGCAATTCCAGCGGCTGGGAAGGAAGAATCTGAGTAAATTATTCCCAGTCTTGGAAATCATCAGCTTTTCTTCTTTTTTCCTTTTTTTTTTTTTTTTTTAATTGTGTAAGTATAAATAGTGCTGCTTGCTGCCCTCCATCCGTGGGAGCAGAAAGACTGTTGATTTATATGGTTTTCCTGACATCACATGAAGTGGTGGAAAACTGAATGGAGCCAACATTTTTCCTGCATTACGTAATGCCCCCTCCCTCCCAGCCCAGCTCTGCTATTCCTGCAGGAGCCTGACTGTTCTTTAACCTTTGTTTACTTCAGCACAAACCCTTGTGGTTTTTTTGCCTTTTTTTTTTTTTTTTTTTTTTTTTTTTTTTTTTTTTTTTTTTTTTTTTTTTTTTTTTTTTTTTTTTTTTTTTTTTTTTTTTTTTTTTTTTCTTTTTTTTTTCCTTTTTTTTTTATCTGTGCTTTTTTCCCCCGTCTTTCTTCTTCCCCTTTGCAATCTCCTGCTTGGTTTTTATTAACAGCCATTATCTGCTTATGAAGCAGCAGCAGCAGCAGCAGCAGCAGTCTGGCTCCATTGCTCCCTGATGGCTCCCGCATGTCAGCTCTTGTATGGGAGCCTAGCCAGAGCTGTAGAGTGGTGCTGAGCTGCTGGGTGCTGAGCTTCACCAGCTCCTCTCCATTTGTCCAGCTGCAGTGGACAGTGTGGAGATTTTCTTTTACTCCTGTTTCGTGGCTAAAAGCAACAGCTGAGGGCTTGGGATGCTTGTCCAGATGATGCTCAGGCACCCATCCTGTCCCTGCCTCTGGCCCTTAGGCTGAGCACCGGGCTCTGCTCTCCTGCGTTTGAAGCCACGTTCCAGCTGGAGATGAAAGCAGGGTGGAAGTGTGGCCAGTGGCAGTGGTCCCCGCAGCTTGGGACCCCCCTTGCACAACAGAGACTCTTTTCACTGCAGTTTCATGTGCTGGGGGAGCTTTACCATTGCAATATCGTGCTCCGACCTGAAACAGGCCCCTCAATTGCTTTCTGAACTGGAGTCATGAGCTTTTCATCTGGCTCCGGGAGCGTGTGTGAGATCATCTTCAGCGCCCCCCTCCCCCCGCTTTTGTACCAATTCTTCAAGGAATGTTTAAATTTTCCAGTCCTGTTCTTTCTAAATTTGGAGCGTCTGTTTACTCCCAGGATTTGGAAAGAATGTAACAATATCATCAGCGACAAATCCCTCCCAGCCCTCCGCTCGCCATCCTCCTCCTCAGCAGCAGGCTGGCCTCGGCAGCGCTGGCCACGGCCCAGCTCCTTTCCAGCCCAGCGGTGCCATGGCCATCAGGCATGGCTGGAGAGAACTGTAGTTGCATGGCAGCAGTGATCTGGAGGGGGCTGAGATCTGGGGGATTTTGGGGGAATCTACCTAAGACAGGTGACTTCAGAGCAGCCAAAATGAAGTAGTGAAAAGGAAAAGGGGATTTCCATTGCAGGAGCTGACTTGGGCTGCCCAGGCATGAGTGGGTTCAGCACTGAAGCACTCACTGGAATTATTTTAGAAACAAGGACTCAGGGACAGATGATTTTAATTTAAAAAAAAAAAAAGATGAATGAAAAAAGTCATGCTAGGCAGGTGCAAAAGCAGCACATAGGTAGTGCAGAAAAGAGGGGGCTTGCCTTCAGTCCAAGTCTCAGGGGCTGGAGGCAGCGTGTAAACCTGAAAGACAGGAAAAGTACAAAAGAATCTGCAAAGCTTGTCGTGGCAGAAGCTGAAGCTAAAAGCTGAGTAAGATCCAGAATCGAAACTGGAGGTGTCTTTACAAACCCAGTGCAAGAAAAAAGAATAATCTAAAACCTAAGGCAGAAAATACCCCAAACTAGCACTAAGGTCATCAGTCACAAGCTGTCTGATGGGAGTGGGGAAGCAGGATCCAACTGCACTGGCTATTTGATGGTCATCTTTCTCATCACCCACTCTGGAACGCATCACAGTTTCATCTCTTGACTTTGGTGTGTGAGTGTGGCTACTGGGGACACAGAACATGCAGAATGCACTAGCTGGTGGATTTTGTCCTCTGACTACAGCAGAACCTCTGCTCAGTACATGGGCCTGAAGGTGCACATGTCAAGCATTAAGGCTATTTCAGGTACCCTCAGGCTGTAATATCCAAGAGCAGAGGTGGACTTACTGGTGTGAATCCATCAGATGTATCTATAAGGTTTTCCTTTAAAGTCTAATTACTGTCTCTGAACCTCCTGCAAGCACTTCTGTCCACCCGTGGATGCCACCATCCCATAGCATACTGTGATGAACCAAAAGAAGCAGATCCTCAGCTGGCAAGAGTGTGGATATGAATGACGTGGGCACAGGGGATGACACAGGAAAAAGTGCTCATGTGGGACTCTCAATTTCTTGCTTTTATCAGATTTGGGAGTTTTGAAGAACCAGTTTTGCAAATAATGTGAATGGGGCTTCTTTCTGGTTGTTCTTCATCTACAAACTGCCCACGTGATAGTTGGGAATGGAAGAAGAGTAAGAAGGGATGTGGAGGGGGTTACACCCAGCTTTTCTTCAGGCAGTGGAGTGCAGGGGCATTACCTGTGGTGATGTTTTCTTCTGACTGTCCAGAGGACTAGAGGTAGGACACTGATACCAGCCTAGTGGGAGAGGCATTTTTTTAAAAAAATCAAATGGCAACACAAAGGTTTTAGAATCCCGGAGCTTTAGGTAACTCTCCAAACCTCCCTCCCTCTCACGCGAAACAGCCCTGGAGGATTTGCTTTCTTTCCTGCAGGAAAGCCATCTGGGACCACTTTAGCCTGGGCAGCGCTGTGTTTTCTTGCCCTCTAGCCCCCCTCCAGTGGGTGCTGGCATCCAGCTTCAGACTCTCAACCCAGAGGGTGCCCTAGGGAGTGCTCCCAGTCTCCACAGTCCAAGGCATGGAGGCGGAGTAAGGTGCCCCCTTCTCACCCCCAACCACAACCAGGAGATGCCTGGGAGGCTTTCAGCTCCGGCAGGACCAGTGACTGCATCCCTGGGAAGGGTTAAGCCAGGTCATGTATGTGGAAGGCTGATTGTATTCCAGACCTATGCTCTAAACCTCCCTGTTTAGCAACGCTGTCGTCAGACAACTTGTTTTCCCGATTCTATAATTACCCTGAGGAGCTTCCCCTCCCCCTCCGGCTGCGTTTTTAACCATTGGACCCAGAAAAGGCAAGCAAAAGGGTCAAAGGCAGCAGGGGGCAGAGGAGAAGGGGCTTAGGGAAGAGCAGCCCTCTGAATGCTGACTTACAAAACTGCCATGTAATTTCATTTCTCATTTCTGGAAAGTCGACAGAAGGAAGGCAACTTCCCCAGTAAGAGATCCTGATGGGCAGGAGTCACTGCTCAGTTACAATTTCCTTCCTTTTGAGAAACCTGCCTCCCCTCATCTGCCTCCCCCTTTCCCTGGGCCTGCTCTGCATGCTTCCAAAAGGTCGTCACTGGCAATTATTGTAAGGTCCCAGTGCTGGGTGGAGAGAGGAACCACTGGCCGCTGCCCAGCTGGGCTCGTGACAGGCTATAGGTGCTGTCATGACAGGGTGTGTAGGTACTGAACTGGCACTCATTCTGCTCTGTGCCCTTGCAGGTGGGTTACATGAATCTCTCCAAGCCATTGCAGCAGATGTTTTTCCAAGGAGCGCTGTGGCAGTGAGAGTGAAGTGGGGCCCACGAGGCTGGGCATCTCTCCCTGGGCGATGTACCTCTGTCTACTAAATAGGGGCTGGAGGCAGGGTAGGTGACAGCATGGCCAGGAGGAGCAGCTGTGGAAAGGGGCCAAGGGGCAGCAGCTGATATGTGCTATGTACTTCTGCACTATGGACATTCCCTTTCATCTCTTTACGTGTCAGATGCCCCCTGCCCCAGAACTAGGTGCCAACCCCTATCCTGGCCCTGGAAAAGGGGTAAAGAAAATGGAGAGAGGACAGGGAGGAGGATGCTGCCTGGAGAATGGCGGCTGCAGGTGACATCTCCATGTGACTGGTCTTCTCACTGGTGGAGGAAGGGGGTTGCTGACTACCTGTGCTTGCTTGTCTTCTGCTGAGGATCAGAGGGATGTGGGACACTGGTGAATCTTCTGCATTGAGGTCTACTTTGTGGTGTCATGCCCTGCTTCGCACATGGGGCTACCAGCATCCCTGAACTGAAAACTCAGTCCAAACACATCCTGAAGGAATCTGGCATTACCAAAGTAAGTTATGCCCAGGGCTTTTGCAAGCCTGATGAAGTTGGGCAACCAGAGGGCAGCAAGGGAAGGCAAATGCAGGATTTTGCACTGCTGGGTCAGGTTGAGAAGTGCACTCCCTAATTCACCACATGCTTCCTGCAGCATGCTCCTCTCCTGGCACAGTGAGTCCAGCCAGCCACTGCCCCTGCATGACTTAGTGACTTCAGCAGAGTCATTAGGTCCACCCCAGTAGACCCCCACCCACAGCCAATGGAGTGGGTCACAGCTGAATTACCCACCAGCACAGGTAGAGCACTGCTGGCACTGTGGTGGTGGGATGTAGGGGCATCTCCATTGCTGGAAGACACTGGCACTGGTCACCAGCATCGTGTGCCCTCCCTTGTGGTGACAGGGGTGGCAAATGTGAGGGACCACAGATACCCTGGAGACCTGCCGTGGTAACCGCTTCCCGAGCATGGCTCGTGGGGGAAGGCTGCTCCTCTCTCTCCCAGCCTAGTTGGAGCACGCTTTGAATTTTATCCAACCTCTGACCCACATCTGATAATAATCAAACCATATTTGTTACAACAACAAGGCTCGTTAGGAGGCTGGCTCCGCTCGGGATGGGGGGGAGGAGACAGCACTTAGTTAATGCCAATGACCTCATCTCATGTGATGTCATTCAAAGGAAAAACACTGAAGTCACTCACATATGGCTCAGCCTGGGGTTTTTCAGCCCATAAAGCTTCAGATTTTCAAAGGCACAATACATGCACACCCCCTCCCCCCTCCACTTACTATAATCATGAATGATTTTCTGGAGGCCTGAGCTCAGACCAATAAACTCATAAGGAGCTGTGTGGAGAAGGAACTGGGTGGGAAGCAGGGAGGCAAGTAATTTTCTCACCCAGGACAAATGCAAAGAAGAAAACACATAAGCCCCACATGCTTCAGAAGCCACTAGTGATGGATAGACTAGTCCCAGTAGGACTAGGAAAGCCCATTCCTACATGTCCTGTCTTGCTGGAGTTTTGCATGTGAGAAGGCTTTGGGAAAGGGTGCGTCTCCAGACCTTGGTCCCACTTCACTGGGAACAGGAAGATAACTCCATCTGACACAGCCATGCACAGGTGTAAGCAGCTCAGTGCCAGCCTCTTTTCCTGCCAGCTGTTGGGACCCGTTCATCTCCAGCTGTTTGAAACCACTCCAGGATGAGCATCCCTCCTGGGTGATGCTCTCAGTGGAGACATTAAGGGGAAAGATGAGCTGGTGGTTAGGGACCTACTTTGTGGTCCCCAGCTCTGCCCTGCAGCGGAGAACCCCAGAGAAGTTATTTAATCTTTTGTGTCTCAGTTTCCCTGTTGGGGCATTGCCCTTCTTGACGCTGGAGTTCAGAGTTAAGCATCACCCAGGGGATGCTCGTTGATCCCGTCAGGAGCAGCCGTGGGGTGCCCTCACCGGACAAGGAGACAGCAGGGAGCAGGGATGGAGAGCGGTGCTGCAACCCCCTTCGTCACGGGGGTTTCATCATGCACCACCCTGGCAGGTGCTAAAATGAGGTGTGGGCACGAGCTTCCTCCCACCACGTTCCTGTTCCCGTATTAACTGCGCGGGGCCAAACCCCGGCGTGGTGCAGCGATCCATCTCCTGCCGCCGGCGCTGCTCGCTGCGGGGGGCTTTGGGCGGGCGAGAAAATCGCGGTTGCGCCTTTAAGCAGGGAGCGAAGCATATGTCAGCCCGGCGTTGTGCTGCGTGTCTGTGTGCTGAGTAAGGAATGCGGCCGCATGCCTGACCCGTTAGCTATGAGCGCGGTACGGGCGCGCAGCGAGCGCGGCGGCGGATGGGGCGGCTGCTCCCGGGCTGAGCTCACTCGAGCTGGAGCGGGCGGCGAAGAGGGGGCTACGCCGGGTCCCCCTACCCCGCACGGGTTTTTTTTAATGCTTTTTATTTTTTCAGCCTGAAGGCTGGAGCCGGGGGGAGGCTGGCGTTGCTCTGCTGCAGGGGCGCTTTTTTGGTTTTTTTAGTATTTTGTTTGCCCGCCAGCTGTTGTTTGGCAACGGTGAGAGGTGTCCCCGCGAGCCGCAGCGCAGCTGCCTGGATGCCCGTGGATGTAATGATTGCTCCCTCCGAGGACCAGTTCTGGACAGACATGCGCGAGGGGCAGATGAAGCTGAAAATAAGGGTGCGGAGGATGAAGGAGAGCAGGGACAAGAGAGGTTTGTCAGCCGGCCTGGCGCCTTTCCTTCCGATGGGGACGGAGCGGGAAGAGAGGGCTGCGCCGCCGGAGCCCTGCTTTGCCCGGGGGCCGGAGATCGCCTTTGCCGAGCGGCCGGCGGGGAGCGGAGCGCGGTGCTGGCGGTACAAAGAGCGCGGGCGGCTGGCGAGCGGGGAGATGGACGCGATCGGGGAGCGTGCGGAGGGGCGCGGAGCGGACCGATGGCCGGTCCCCAGCCAGGGGCGATGGGTGCAGCGCTGGCGGAGGCGGCCGGGCTGGGACAGGAGCTGCGCAGAAGAGGGCAGCTTCTTCAGGCAGGTGAGCGGCTGCCTGCAGCGGGCAGGGGCATCTGCAGCGAGCCCGGCTTTATACAGCTTTCCCACCTGGTGCGGTAGCCGATGAGACTGCCTGGCCGGGAGGACCGCTCCCTGAACCCTTCGCCGTGCAGGCAAGCTTGGGGAGAGCGTGGATGGAGAGGAGAAGGGAAGGAGGAAAGCTGCGGGAGCCGGGGCAGGATCTGCCTCCAGCATCTCTGCTCCCTGGGGCGCCGGGTTGCGGCGGGGGGAGGGCACCGCGCCCCGGGCAGAGGGCAGTGCTCGGGGAAAGGACGGGCGAGGACGGCGGGGAGAAGAAGGAGCCATCGGCTCAGGGCGCTGCGCTGTTTCCCGTACCCAGGCAGCTGCCCGCCGGAGCCATTTCGCTCCACCAGCGCTGCGCTGCCTGCCCATCTTCGGGTGGTTTCTTTCAGAAAGGGTGTTTGCAGTGTTTCCGCTCACCAGTGCCAGGGCGAAGGGTAAGCGGAGGAAAGAGATATTAACTGGTGCATCTTAAAAACATGCCGAGCCTGGGATGACCTAGATTACCGAAGGGTTGAATCAAGAAACTTCCCCTCCATCACCACTTAAAATGGGAGGCTGCTAAAAGTGCTTGACAGGTTTTTGTGGCATGAAGCACATAACCCAGTGATGGTGTCATTAGTAATAAGTCACTCCTGGAAATGACACATTTTTCTTTACTTAGAACGAGTAAGGCTGGTCCAAAGCAGGCATAGTCACCAGAGGAAAATCAAGCCCGGCTCGAGGAGTGTGTTCGTGGTTGTGTGGGCGGAGGGCTTCCTCTCTGCTGCTTTTCCTTTTTTTAAGGATATTTTCTACTCCCTTGGGAGAATGGTAGCGGGGTCTGGGACCAACCTGCAAAGCATGGGGAGGCTGGCGCAGGTTGGGAGGCAGCAGTGCAGTGTGGCAGCAGATGGGCAGGAGCTGTTCGGGGTGACCGTTGGGGAAACAGGGAATGCAAATGAATCCATAATAGGGCTGATTCATCAGCTTTCTCATCCCCACTGCCTGGAGAAAAAAAAAAAAAAAAAAGGAGGCAGCAGTGGGGTGATGAAATTTGGTGCCAAGTGAGGGGATGGTGAAACCTGGGCAAGGGAGTGTGTGTGTGTGAATAAGTGACTAGCTGAATACTGGACATCTCTCTCCAATGCACTGAGATGGATGGAAATATAAGAACATCAGCTGGGAGAGGGCAAGTTGGCCAGACTGCAGAGCACCGGGGTTTCACCAGGCATATGGGAAGGATGGCATGCAAGCAAATGGGCTGTGTCTGTATCAGGCATCACTGGCAGGGATGGGGAAAATCAAAGGGGCTACAACGCCGAGAGGGAAACAGTGAGGATGGAGGCACGGAGAATATTCAGAAACATCCCAGGCAGCAGGAAATGCTGACAAAGCCCCAGAGCTTCCTGCAGCACAGTGAGTAAGGATGGCAGTAATCGGTGTTTCATCACGCCACCCGGCTTAGCTACCGGCACCAGTAGGCTCACACCCAGCACAAGAGCCAGTGTGAGCATTTTTAAAAGAGGGATTTTCCCAGCAGCTCTGGGGGTTGGTGTGCAGTGTGCCTGGCCCCTCCAATTTCTGTCCGTCAACCTGCCACAGAGACGCTCGATCAAACACTCAGGTTCACTGCCATAAGAAGGCTGAGCATGATACAAGTGCGGGCTGGGGTTTTGCAAGTCCCCCCAGCTCTTGTCGTTTGCTGTATCACCAGGCAGCAGGGTGGTTTTAACACTTGGGGATGGATGTGTCAGGGTGCTGAGAGCAGCATGTCCCCTGGGGGCTGGGGTGATAAAGAGGGGGCATCCAGGCAGCATTTCGGCCACAAAGGCAGCACAGCAGTGAGGGAGCCATGCTGGTGTGGAGGCTGCTCCAGCAGCAAGCCGAGGCGCGTGCTCACTTGCATGCCCCGCTGCTCCTTGCCACGTGCCGGCCTGGCAGCAGCTCTCAGCCACCACAGGCATTTTAATGAGAGCTGGGCAGAGCCTGGCCTCTCTCAGCCCCCTCAGCCACCAGGAGCTTTAGCGAGGCAGAGGGTCTCCAGCACGAGCACAGGCTCAAAGCCCGGCGATGGGGCTGCGGTCTGCCACAGAAGCTCCAGCAGCTGCGCAGGGAACTGGTCTCTGAACAGCTCTGGCTGCTGCTCTTTAACATTCATTATAGGAGCAATGAGGGTGGGCTGTAAACCACCTCTTTAATACCCCTGTCGGTCTCCTGCCAGCTCCCGGTGTGAGAGCTGGGAGTGAGGAGTGGGGTGTGGCAGCTGCTGGCCCAGAGAGGGTTTGCAGCTCCAGCTGTGCCTGTTCCCCTTCTCCTTGCTGCCACAAACTGATGGCACAGCAGAGTGATATGTCACCTCTTCTTCCCTGTTTCTTGGTGAGGAGCCTTTGAGCCCATGATGCACATGGGAAGCTGGTGAACAGGACATGCCCCTGCTGCTCGGTGTGTCTCTAGGGGGACATTTAGGAGACTTACGGGGCTGGGGGGTGTTCAAGAGACATGTGACTATCCTGAAGAGCAGTTTTGGGGTGAGGCAGGTGCCCTGGGCAGCCCTTTCGCAGCCTCTTGCAGTCAGCAGGGCTCAGTGTCAAGGCCAGGGCTGTTGGGTTGTTTCACAAGACTCTGAAGGAGGTGCTGAGTCCATGGGGCTGGAGATGAACGGGCAGTCTGCAGCCATCAGAGCAAGACATGAGAGGGTTTTCAAGCCTCATCTCCCCTTTACACCTCCAGCCTAGAAAGATGGCCTTGGTGCAGGGAGGGACATAGGGAGCAGCAGGGAGCTGGAATATCCTTGCTTCATGCATGTCACACCTTCCTTTTATCCCCAGCAGCATCTTCCCTTATATCTCATGCAGCTTAATGGATTGTAAATCCCTAAAGCTGGGGCTTACCACCAGGAGGAAAACAATGCCATACCACATCCCTGTCCCTAGCCAGGACTTTGTCACCTTCCCTGCATCATCACTGCTGCCCAGCCTTGGCAGAGAAGGGAACAGCTCAACTTGCAAGTGATAGATTTTGCCTGAGATGTTGTCAGTGACCCAGTCATGAGCTAGATGTCCTCAGAGACCACCTGAAGGTGACAGCCAGAGCAGTGGAGGGGTTCCCAGGTGCATCAAGGTCCAAGCTCAGTAGTCCAACATCTCTGTCCTTCCACCTTCTGATTTCCTTCTGTGTCCCTCATCCCAGTGCCAGCACTGGGGCTTTTTGTTCATTTTGGTTACAGCCATCACAGGGCTCTGCAACACACAGGAATCTCTTCAAAGATGCTACTGGCATCTTCCCCCTGGGCTAATGGATGGGCTCAGTAAGGATTCCCAGGCTGTCTGCCTTCCCTCTGCAGCATCTGTTCTCCCAATAAATCCAGTTTCACTGGGAGATTATCATAGATGTTCAGCTGGAAAATGTGCAGAGGTGAGAGCCTGGTCAAGATGGGGATGGGGGAGAAGTTGTGGGGTCTTCCACTCTCCTCTATAGGACACAAGGGCCATGCAGAGCAGGGCTGGGGGCTGGTCCAGAGGCATCTGTGCAGAGCACAGCAGGAGGTGGAAGGGTGGTCAGCACCCTGTTAGTGAAACCCAAGATGGGGGAGATACAAGCTTTCGGTTGTTGCACCCTTCTGGCACTGAGTTGCTGCAACACCTCGTGCCTCAGTTTCCCTCTTTCCTGTAGCAGGTGACAGCATTCCCCTCCCTCTTGAAAACTGAATTTCTCTTAAGCCTCAGCATGAGCTTGACATCAGACAAGGTTTTTGTCTCTGGGGGCATGGCTGAACGAACTCCCCAAAGCCTGGGGGGTGATTTTCACCTCCTAGCCCTCACAGAACCTGCCTGATGCTGGTTCTTGACTCTTCCTTCCTCCATCTTCGGCAGGAGCAATGAAAGCATCCCCATGTCTGTTCTGCTTTCCTTCTGGTTCCTATTTCTCCTCCTGGGCACCCCCTTCTGCCTCAGGTAATTGCAGTGGGCAGGAAGACAATGTTTTTTCTAGGGAATGGTTTTGAGAGCCCTCAGGAGTGCTGGAGCCATGGGCAGCTCACTGGGATGTGCTGCATGAGGACCAGCTCCTCCCCAGTAAGCCCTCACCAGGCTGGAGGGGAGCATCAAGAAGAAATCAGAGATCCCCAAACACCCACTCCATGACAGATACAAATCCTTCCTGAGCTTAATTCCACACGTGCCAAGAGAAAGGACATTCCTGGCACCAGCACTGTGAATAAAAAAGGAAAGGCTAGAAAGACCCAGTGCTACGCTGGCTGCTCACCTCATTGGGCTCTGCTGCTCTCTTGCAGCAAAATCTGGGATCCATGGCCTGTGACAGAGTGGGGAAAGCCCAGGTATCAGCTGGAGCCCAGCCAGGGACAAATGCTGCCTTTGGGATTGTTCTGAAGAGCTGCTTCATTTCTAAAAATGAAAGGCATGCTGGAGCAGCCGGTGCAGGGTGGGGTGATGTTGGGATGGTGTCGGGTACCCGGCTCCATCTCTAGGGTTTCCCCAAAGCCCAGGCTGCCCTCAGCAGCTGCAAGTATGGGGGAAATGAGGACAGGCAGGCTCCCGGACACAGGGTTGAGGCTTTGCTTAAGACAAGCGAGGTGAGCTGTGGGCATCATTTCAGGTGCTGGCATCCTGCGGTTGTGGCAGCCTGCCTGGGTAGCCACTGCAGCTGGAAGTGCTGCTGCCACTCTCTTGCAAACATCCCTACCTGTTTTACAACCCCCTCAACTCCTGCCTGGACTTCCCCAGGCAGGGCTGGCAGAGGATCTGCTGCCGAGTGAGTGCTGGCAGAGGTGGGCAAAGGGGAGAGAGCAGCATGCCCCGACCTGCTTGAACTATGAGATCACCTTAAAGAGTCACACAAACCCATACACTGCCCTGGGCAGCTCTTGATGAATGCAAGTGAGCACAGAGGCTGGAGAACTGTGGACCAGAGCAGGCACTGATCCCGGGGGCTGCGCTTGTGTGCAGTGTGCTCCCCAAAAATATTCCTTCAGAAAAATTCCCACGTTGTTTTGCACAAGCCCAGGGGTCAGATCTGTGCCCCACTCAAATCCAAGGCTTCCCAGGGGCCAAGTGAAGGAAACACTGTGGCCAGGGTTTCTGCTGCAGCATCCCCAAGGCATCAGCAGTGTGTGCTGAAGCACAGGGCAAAGCAGGGAGGTCGCACGTGTCCACACAGAGCTCTGGCTAGTGATTGATGTGTCTTGGCAATGGGGACACAGCACAGGGATGAGCAGTAACCAGAGCTATGCTGCACCTGTGCTGGGCCTCCTGCTTTTTCTCTGATTTAATGTCCCAGTTGAGAGGTGATGTCATTTCAGAGGGAGCCAGAGAAAAGGAAATGCTGGAAAAGATAAGGTACTTTAACTCTACCCATCCCGGTTTGACTGGGTTTTGAAGCCAGGAGCTGTGCAAGCTGCCGGCCAGGAAAACATAAGAGAGGGGAGGAGAGAGGTTTGTTGAAGGACACCTTCCTCTTGGGCCAGTGGGAGCTGACACCTGAAGGTGGTGAGATAGAGGGTGATGGAGGACCTTTGATGTTCCCAGGTGGTGTGAGCATGATTTTATGCACTGCTCTGGCTTCTCCATTACATTCATCTCACAAACATATCGAGTGGGTTTTCTGCAACACCAGTTGTACCTCACCAGAGCCTGGGTGCCACACCAGTAGACAGAAGGGTACTCCAGGAAGATCAGCAGAAATGCTGCCAAAGTGCTGGAGAAGGTAAATGGAGAATATACCAAGGCTGCCCTGCTTCTGAAGGGGAGAGAGACTGTCTCATTAAAAGGTCTTGTCTAGCAGTGGAGATGGGACAAGGCTTCCCGTGGTTCTGAGTCCAGAGACTTGGACTTTCAAAAGGATCTTGTGGAGGCATCCTGGTCCTTCTGACAGTCAAAGGCAGTCAAGCCCCCAAGTCCTCTCTGCCCTTTGGGTGATGTCAAGCTGCATCTGCTCATTCACATGACTGGGAAAACCTCAAGGGAGGCTTGAGGCAGATATGACTCAAACCCCTCTCTGTGGCGTGAAGCTGCCACCCAGATGTCCTCAGCTGGAAGGGAGTGAGGTTAGGCCACCGCTAGCCAGACCTGGCTCTACTCTGGAGTATGGAATCAGTGAGTGAGAGCAAATCAGGATCACCACTGGTCTTAGGCAACCAAGCAGGGCATGCGACAGCACTGGGGGTTTTCCACCTCCCCAAGCTGCCCACCATGCAAGTTTGCTGCCCTGTCTTAAGTCAGTACTCTTTCCTCTTGAGCTGGCGACTGGCTTTCAAGCTTTTGACCATGCCAGACACTATAAAAATAGCTCTGGCTGCCACATGCCACCTACTGCAACCTCAGCTGGGGGGTTTCTCTCAGCTCTGGGCTCCAAGATGCTCAAGCTGAGTGTGACTGCCCAGCAGCTTGGTGCAGTAAACTGGGTGCTGCTTGCTGTCATGTTAAGTAAGATGAGAGCATGAAAAACAGCAATGGCCTGCAGGTACTGTGATACCTGTGTGGTCCAACATGGTAGAAATCATGGGCTCAGCAGGGCTGGGCAGAGGGGGCATCTCTCAGAAACCACAATGTGTAAGTGTAGCTAATGAAGCAAGGTTTGGGCTGACCTCCCTAACCCAGGGAGCTTTGCACTTTGGTGGGCTTGCTTGTTGTCACCCTGCCCTGATGGATTTTGCTATCAAAAAGCGACCCTGGCTGTCCTCAGAATAATAGGCAGACAAGAAAAGGACTTTCTCTTCCTGTTATTTGTCTGAATGAAGTTGTGAAAAGCCAACTGCATTGAAGAGGGTGTGGGATGCCATGTGCAGGAAATATCAGAGCTGGATCTCCATTCCTTTCTCCATGTGTATGTCACAGTCATCACAATGTGTCTGCGCCGGTTAGCAGCGGCTGGTGGCTTTTTGCTCCTCAAGGCTCTGTTCTCAGTGCAGCAGGGTCATCACCACTTTGTCCCCAGCCTGGGTCTCGGGGTGCCAGGTACTGATGATCTCAGCCTTGCTGTAACGAGCTCATTGTCCCCATTTTCTCCACAGGAGGTTTTGCCACCTTCTCGTCCTGCTTCCCGGGGCTGTGTGAAGGGAAGCCAGCTGCCATTCTGCCGATGAGCATCTCCCAGCCATGCTTGCCTGTGGCCAACGTCGGCCCCACACGTATCCTGCCACACCTCTACCTGGGCTCCCAGAAGGATGTCCTAAACAAGGTACAGCTCTCTCAAAGGGACACGTCTGCCCTGTCCCATGTGGGACTTCAACCATGCAGAGGGGTGAAGGTATTAAAGGGGGTGAAGGTATTAAAGACCTCCCCTCCTGCCCAGCGGGAAGCTCCTGTGTGGTCAGTTGGAGCCTGTTGGGAGGCTGAAGGAAGGGAGTGCACAGGAGGGAGTGCACAAGCAGAGCGTCGCAGAACTGAGGAGGGTGTTTGCAGGAAGAGTTGTCTGACACTGATGAGCTCTGGGGTGATCAAACCAGTAGCCAGTAGCAAACTCAGAGGCAGGAGGAGCATGTCCAGGAAAAAACCTGGGCTTGGAGGGAGAGTTACCGCAGCTGGAGGGAGATGAGGTATAGGAGCCAGCTTTGCACTCACCCACCTCACCAGCTAGACTGCCAGGTAACACCAATTTCAGCAATCCTGTGATCCCCTTGGGAGCCAGAGGGAGTAGGAGCAAGCTGGGGTATTCAGCCAAAGCAGCATGGGGATGGGCAGCTCTGGCCAGGGACGGGGGCTTGTTCAGGAGGTGAAAAATGAGCAAAGTTTTGCTGTGATGACAGAGGAGAAAAGAGGAACAGTGCCCTTTTAAAGGTGCCGGAAGGGCTGTGTTATGATGTCATGCCAGGGAAGGAATTTTGTTTAAAAGAAAAATAATGATGAGAAGAAAGAAAGAGGAATTGCGGTTAAATTGCTTCCAGGCATCTGCCTACCATGGGCACGAGGGAGCCAGCCAGGCGTCCTCACCCAGGGCAGGCAAGTAGGGAGAGGGACCACAACACCAGAGGGGTGCTGGAGACAGAAAGGAGGGAGAGAGAAATTATATACAGGGAGTAGAAGAAAATGAAAGAGAAAAATGCCAAGAATGTAAGCCTGGGAGCTGGGCTGGCTCCGTGGAACCTGCTGGGGTGGGCAGGAGCCAGCCGCTGGAGAGCCAGGGCCAAAATCCTGGTGCCTAAATCCTGAGGAGCCAATGCTGGGCAGGGAAATTGATGGTTTCCTTTCCTCCCCACCTCCTTGGAGGGTTTTGTTTATCTTTGGGAACTGTGTTTTCTGCCATCCCTGCAATGTGGCCATTTGCTGGAGAAGATGGAAACATTGCCCATGCGTGGTCTCTGACCTCAGTCTGTTGCCTGTGGATAGAGCATCTTCTGGCCACTTTGGTTAATATAGGGTGCTACCAATAATTAACTCCACTCTGTTGGTGAGATGTCTCCTCTCTCCCTCAGCTGATACTTTCACAGCCTTCAGACACAGATTTTGCCAATTTCCATTCTTGTATTTTCCTATTCCTCTCATACTGGGGTTCATGGGTTTTCCCCTCTGAAACCCCCTTCCAGGTGTCTTGGGCTCTGCTTACTTTTACTTGGACCAAAATAAATATCTGCTGAGGTTCAAACCTGCATTGTCTTAATTGACACAACCTTCTCAGCTGGCCTCTGCTGTATTATCATCAACTGGGCCAAGGCAGCAGTAGGAGACCCACAGGAGAAAATATTGGGATAGGAAAAGGCAGGGAGTGTGCATGGCAAGATAGATCTTCAGCACTTGGTGCTGGCTGAACTCAGCTGATCATTTGCTGGCTTCTTTCCCACCAGGATTTGATGACGCAGAATGGGATAAGCTATGTCCTAAACGCCAGCAACTCCTGTCCCAAGCCAGACTTCATCTGTGATAGTCACTTCATGCGCATTCCTGTCAATGACAACTACTGTGAGAAGCTGCTTCCCTGGCTGGACAAGTCCATTGAATTCATTGGTGAGCTTTTCTTACGATGGTTGCATGGCCTCTGGTTCTCAGCCTTCACAACCTGAACTCTTAGCCTGTCCTCCATGGCCTTGCTCCCAGCAACCGTTGTACTTTCACACAAAGGACAACGAGAGCTAGGGAGGGAGGATAGAGTAATTTTCCTCACCATCTCTGTTCTCTGTTTCCTCTGCCATGCTCCAGACAAAGCCAAGGTATCCAGCTGCCAGGTGATTGTGCACTGCTTGGCTGGGATCTCCCGGTCAGCCACCATCGCCATCGCCTACATCATGAAGACCATGGGTATGTCGTCAGACGATGCTTACAGGTGAGTTTTCCCCTGAGGGAAGGGGTGGTTATGCCAGTATGCTTCACTCCAGGGAAGGAAAGCAGGCTGAGCCCAGAAGGAGAGGGTCAGGGCTCCTTGAACCTTCTTCTTGCCTTGGGTGGGTCCCAGTAAAACCAAACCAAACCAGACCTCCTCTCATAAAGTGCATGTAACAGAGAATGGTGGGGAGCAGTAAAAGGGAGTGGGTAGGCAGTCCCAGCTCAAATCCTGGGGCATCCCAATTCTCCATGGTTTCCAAAGACCTCTTTCTTTCGAGGATCTGGTCAGAAGGTTCTGGACAATGTCTTTTCTCCCCGAAGAGACTAAGAGAGTAGGGGTGACCTACTGATGACCAAACACCAACTGAGGCTGTCTGTGTTTCTTGGCAGGTTCGTTAAGGACCGTCGCCCGTCCATCTCGCCCAACTTCAACTTCCTGGGCCAGCTCCTGGAGTATGAAAGGAGCCTGAAGCTCCTCAAGGCCCTGAAGACAAAGGGTGACCGGGGCGAGGGGGATGCCCAGCAGGACCCAGCAGAGGTGGCTGAGGGCAGCCGGCATCCCCTAACACCTACCTCAGAGAAGGCCGAGGATGTGCCGAGAAGCACCGGCTCGGTGTCCCCCCACAGTGACCCCGAGCGGCAGGGCGGGACCCCAAAGGTCCTGTCGCCCACCACCCTGCAGCAGGGGCTCAACGGCTTGCACCTCTCCTCTGAGCGCATCCAGGACACCAACCGCCTGAAACGCTCCTTCTCCCTGGACATCAAGTCTGCCTACTCCCCCAGCCTGCGGCAGGAACCCCCTGGACCCCCTGGACCTGGGGAAGCCCCCAAACTCTGCAAGCTGGACAGCCCCTCGGGCCCCGGCAGTCTCAGCCCCTTCTCCCCAGGGGCAGAGAGCCCCGACCGGCCAGTGGGGCCCGAGCTCCTGCTGGAGGCCAAGGTGAGGCAGCGGCGGAAGCATCGGCACCCAGCGGGCTCGCCGGCCCACGGGCTCAGCCTCAACATTGGCGGGACCTGCGCCACACGCAAGAGCCCTGGCGCCGAGGACGGGCTGCCGCCACGGCTCGGCCAGCCGCCCACTGCGCCCGCCACTGCCACCGCTGCCTGGAGTGGGGTGCACCTGGAGTCCCCCAGCACTCCCTCCGGCGAGAATGGCTGGTACTTTGGCAAGGACTCCGGTGGTGCCGGCGGGAGTGGCGGGAGCCTGTTTCCCAGCACTGGCCCGTACCCGCCGTTCGGCTGTGGCGGGGTGGCGGGCGGCTGTGAGATCAGACTGAGGGACAAGGCGCGGGCCGAGCCGCGGGACGGGCGGCACAGCTGGCATGAGGAGGCCGGCGCCGAGAAGCAATTCAAGCGGAGGAGCTGCCAGATGGAATTCGAGGAGACCATGTCCGAGGGCAGGGCTCGGGAAGAGCTGGGCAAAATCAGTAAACAGTCCAGCTTTTCGGGCAGCATGGAGATCATCGAGGTGTCCTGACATTCACCTGGGGCGCCTGGAGAGCTGGGATGGGGACAGGGCGGGGGGATATTTAAGCTGGGGGGGAGAGGGGAGGGTGGGGGTGGGATGGGGGGTGTATTTATACTTGCGCGTGCATTTTCGGGAGCGCAAGCGCTGAAACCGAAGCAAAGGTGGATGAGTCTTTCCAAAGTCGGGAAACATAATGGCGGATGCTTAGTGTCCCTCCTGCACTCGCCCCGGTCCTTCCCTCCCATCCCCAGAGGGTCCCAACCCTCAGAGACCCGTACTCAAAGTTTGGGCATAAAACTCAAGTGGGAAGAGGCAGGGGTTGCAATTTTGGTTGTGGGAACGGGGCACAGCATTTGGAGAGGGGACCACAACTGCCCCTTTCCTGTGCCCCGTTGCACTAAGCATGCTCCCCTGTGTTTCTCTGGCTAAGTATCCTAAAAATGCTGCACTGAAGCAGCCCTATACATATATAAATATATATTATATATAATATAAAGAAAAAAAACCCCGAAAACACACACACAAAAGAAAAGGTAAATGGTTTTACTGCGATTTTTATTGAGACGTAAATAATATTTCAATTTTTTTGTTTTGTTTTTAATTTATTGAAGCTGTTCATTCTGGCAATGATTTGCAGACAATGTGGGGCGGTACTTTCAGCTCTATTTTTACTGTGTATGGTATTTAAATCTGAAATACGAGTTTCTAAGCAATATCTGAGGCCTGTGGCTCCTTCTATAGTTCATGTCCACGACATAGATTTTCCCCCTTCCCTCTGGGCACACCAACAAGGGGACAGGAGACTCTTCTGGACACTTTTTCTAGAAATGAACAAGTAAACAAGGAAACCATAAAACCTTCTTACAACACAAACTGAGCCAGAAAACTCTTCTGGAAGCTGCTGCCTCTTCTTCACACCTTGGTCTCTGTTTGCTTCTCCTCATCTCCGTCTATTACCGCCATCCCAGGCATCATCCCATCCCACGCATTGTCCCCATCCTGGTCATCACTCCATCCCAGCCATGCCCCCCTCCCCTCCCTTCCCTTGGGCTGCCCATCCTTGCTGGAGTGGGCGGGAAGGGAGTCACCTGAAATGGATGAAAGGCTGCAAGGTGTCATTTCCAGCTGCTGGGGAAGGCATTGGAAGCTGCCACAGCGGAGGCAGGGAGGCTGGTGGTAGTTGGGATTTCTTGTTGGGAGGGATGTTGCCTGCCTGCCCCAGCCCCTCAGCTCCCCCTCGCCTCAGCCACCTTGCTTGGGAGGTATGGGCACCACTTTCCCTTTGGAAGCACTGGTTTTTCAGGCTTCCTGCATCCTTTGTTTTCACGTCTGAGAAACTCAAGGGGAGTGTGTTTGCAGGTACTGGAGCTCCCCCAGGCCTGTTCCCCTCCAGGCTGGCTCCCCTCTTTCCAGCAGATGATAAGCTGTCCAGACACGAAGCTCTGCAAGCACATGGGGGGCACAACTGACTTATTTTCAGAGGTGGTTGGCTGCTTCCTCCCATCTGGTGGGAAGCCAGGCTCCTGCCCCCAAACCCCAATGTCAGGATTGTTGAGAAGCTGCTTTCTGAAGCTGGAGGCACTGAACTGCCTCCACTGCAAAGCACATCTTTCCCTGTGGTTGTCTTTGCTTTCTCCCTTGTCTCGCACTAGTTCGCAAAGCTAATACCTCAGGGGTCTGTGTTTGTGCATGTCTGTGTCCTGTGTCATCCTTGGAGTGTTGGGTTTGTTTTTTTTTTTCTGGGTCCACATGGTTTCTCTCCCTTTCCCTTGTTCCTCCTCGTGTCATTCATTTCTATCTTTAAATCAAACTACCCGTGACAAAACCAAATGATCTCAGGTTTAAAACTGAACACAAAGCAGAGGCGTGAGAAGCTGCAATCATGGAAGGAGGGGCTGCTCACTTCAGCTCGTTGCTTCCTCAACCACCTCTGTGTTTGCAGTTGAGGCAGTCTCCCTGGAGACTCCTCGCTCTCTTCGGGCCGGCTTTAGTTTTTCTGGTTTTCCATGGAGCTACTTGGTGAGATGCTGGGGAACCCCATATGCTCCTGCCTGCTTCCCCAAGGTGTGGTGGGGAGGGATGGGGGTGGCTGGAGAGCCAGGGACCACCTGCCTCTCTCCCCACGTCACCTTTGATGAGGGTGAGAGATCCCAGTCAGTCCTCAGAAACCTACCACCACCCATCTCTGCCTCCAACAACCACCTCGAACCTGCTCAGTGTTGCCAATCTGAACATTGCTCCCTTCTGATCGTGAAAGGGTGATGACACTATTTTCTAGGCTCCCTTTTTAGATTCTAAAAGGCATTTGGGTCCATCCCATGAGTCAGACAGCTATTTCAGGAGCTCCACTTGCAGCAGGGTCTCCTAAGTAGGCATCAATGTCAAGTCCAAGGAGGGAGGGGTAAAAGGTTTCATCCTCCTCCTGGTAGCCCAGCCACCAGGCATAGTGTTAGTGTCACCTGCCTCCTGGTCCCTCTTCCCCTTCTGCTGCCCTCAGTGGCAACATCTCTTCCCAACCATGCCAGTGGTCGTTGTCTGCTTATCTCTGCTCCATCGGGCTCAGTTCCTGCCCAGTCCTCCAGGGTTGGTGCCAGCATGGACTAATTGAGCTCAGGTCAGGCAAGTTGCTGGCAGGAGCTGGCTAGCTGTAGCTTTGAGCAATGCAGAGGGGGCTAAATGTCTTCCCAAGGGATTTAATAGAAAGAGGACAGCAGGTCAGCACAGCCAGGTGGGGACATGTGATTCATCCTGTTAGCTGACACTGTGTTACAAACTCAAAAAAGCAGATGGAGCAACTCAGGAAGGAGAGGGTGCATGTTGTAAATGAGACCCTGAATGTCTGCAAGGAGGCAGATACGTGGTTTGTTTTTTGTCATCTCACCTCTGCCATCACCTGGATGCTCCTCAGACATGCTTGAGGTGTTAGGCACTATGGACTCCTCTCTCCTCTGAAACCAGAACAAAGTTAAGTATATTTTAAGATTAGTAGGTCATAAATGCCAATAGACATTAATGATCCACCTTTGCAGCCTTGTTTTGATGTACTTTGCATTCATTCCCCTCCTTTACATTGGGCATGGGCACTAGAAGCCCTTACATATAGAATATTGTAAGTCTATATCCAGAAAATAAGCCTTGATGGAGCAGCCCTGCCTGCATGTCTCCTGCCAATGCTGACCCAAAGCCACCAGGGTCACCAAGTGGCTTGCAATTAACTTAAATTATTTTTTTAGATCAAACTCTGTCTTAGATCACTTTGTCCATGAATCAGAGAGCTGTGAGTTGTCATGAGGATGTATGTGCTGGCTGGTAATCCTCCTCATCATCTGTCAGCCAAATCTTTTTATAGGCTCTCAAAACCAGATGACCCAACCCAAAGCCTCACTGGAAGCAAAAATCCCCTTTCAGTGGTGGTCTGATGAGAGTGCATTCATTTGTAGGGATCTACAGTGGCAGAAGTGTGAGCAGAGGAGAGGAAAGGTTGCTGCCTTCAAAGGAGGAACCAACAAAGCTGTTGAATGTCCAACAGCAGAGGCAATGAGTGGCTGAGCTTTCCACCACACGAAGGACTGAGCAAAGCACAACTCTCCTTCAGACTAGAAAGGACATTGCGCCTTTCCCTCCAGCCTCTGCCTGTCCTGAGCATCCCAGACACCTTCCCAGCTGCCTTTTGCAGGGGCTGAGAGAAGCTGGCAGGAGGGCAGTGATCAGGTTGGCAACACTGAGCCAGAGGCTTGGGTCAGAGCAGGCTCATCCCTGGCCTCAGCAGCAGCGTCCCCAGCCCTGCTGCTTTCCCAGCCCTTCTATTTGTCTGCTTGTTTGGACATCCATCCCCTTTACATCTGCCCCTTAGGAGACAATGCCCCCCAGAATCCCCTCTTGCTGTCCCCTTTACCCTCCCATCCTTAATACTAATGATAATAAGCTATCAGTGTTGTCATTGCAATCTATGAATGATAGATTTAAGTATTTATGATTATTATTATGATTATTATGGTTATGATTCTGTACCTTTTTGCTTCTTACTCTTTGTATGTTGCTCTTTGTTTCTCTGTTGTGAATAAAAGCAAGGCCCCATCACACCTTCTCTCTGCTCCCCACAGCCCAGCTGTGGCTGCACTCGGCACAGCTCCTGGTTGCCCCAAGCCTCAAGAGGCAAACCCTTGTCAGAGGAGCTGGAGGAAGGTTATTAAGGAATATTAAGGCACCCAAACCTGGAGCAGATCTATTCTCTCAACTCTTCCCTTCCCTTCCTGCAGCTCCTCTCCCCCATACAGGTGCCTGCTCATTGTTGCAAGAGGCAGGAACCCACTGGCATAAACAACAGAACATTAAACAGCAAAAGCTTGAAGCTTTTGTAACTGTTTTAAGGAGCATTGGCCAGGCATCCAGATCATGGAGTCAGCTCCCTCCGGGCTGTGGGTTGTCTCACCTTCTTCAGCTGGCTGCACCTGCAGGCTGCATTTCACCCACAGGGGCTTCTTGCTCTGGCATCACAGGTGACTTGCAAAGCTGCCCTGCTCACCGAGCCCAGGCACGGCCACGCTGCTTTAGCCGGGTGTCCTGGGCTTTCTTGGCTTGAGTGTCCTCCTCACGCCAGTCAGCTCCCTGCCCAGGGACAGTACAGCCTGGGGAGGACACGTGGCCAGTGCTAGAGCAAGCTCAGTGGCAGAGCAGCAGGGAGACACGTGAGTGGCCTCCGGTACCTGGAGGGATTTAGGAAAGGGATGGCTCCCAACATGGGACTTGATACGGCTTTTATCCAACACTGATAAATTGAGGTGTCATAAGCAGACAGAGTCTGGTGCCAGCTTTTTGTGCCCATTGCCTGTGCTCCTTGTACAACCTGGAGGTTTCCAGATGATTGTAAGGTGGAGGAGGAGACATTAGGGGAAGGGAAGAGGAACCCCGTCTGCACTGTGGTACGAAACACTCTCCGTACTGCGCCAGCCCCATGAAGAATCATTTTAATTTGTGGGGTTTAACTCTGACCTTCTCCAAGTGGCCCAGGCACAGTTTCTTGTCTCTGTCATGACTTTGCTTTGTCGTGGGTTGGGGTCCTTCTCATCATGCTGTGCTGAACACATTTCCAAGGTTGCTCTGAGACCACAATGGAGAGGAGAGAGCTCAGGTCTCACCCCTCTCTTGGGGGACCCTGGTAGACCCCTGTTGGGGTCCTGGTCCAGCATCACCCTTCCTACCTCACCTGCCTTTGGGGCAGCCGTGGACAGGCAGGGAGCAGGCAGGTTCCGACCATGCCGGGACTGAGCCTCCTCTCCCACCCTCATCCCTGCAGGATTAGACCCTTCTTTAGCAAGCACAACACAGAGAGGGGTCTGCACACACTCTGGTGTACCAGGGTGTACTTGGGGACTCCCAAGCAGGGAAGAGAGGGTCTGGCCACCAGCCCCACCACGCTCCCTTCCTCGCAGTCCATTCGGCCAGCACTGGCGTCGGACCCGGGGAGACACCCTGCCCCTGCCTCGTCTTTATTTATTTATTACCAGAGGCTGTAAACAGCAGTGCTTTTCTACCCTCTACTTTCTTTTCCTTTCTTTTGTATTTTGGAACAACGTGTTGTAATAAATACCCAAATAGGTGTTTTAACAGCTGGTGTCAGCCTTGGTTTTTGAGGGTCAGACTTTCTCAGGGAGGGGTTGGATGATCCTCTTTGGGAGTCTGGGGAGGGAGATGGACCTTTGGCTGCACTGATGAGGGCCAGAGCTGGTGGAGAGCTGGACACAGAGCCAGGCCTGGACACAGCCAGACCTGGAGGCACAGGCAGACCCATGTCTATGTGTAGGGTCCAGCAGCTGAAAACTGCAGCTGGACTAATTCAAAGCAGAAATAAGACTCATGGCTGAGAGAGTAGGGGCATAAAAATTAATTGGGGCATTCCTGGGCTCTCGGACTGCAACAGCCACTCTAGGGACTTCTAAGGGTCCAGTGTGGCTCTGAAGCTTTAGGCAGGTATCTGAGCATCCCCTTTCTAGTGGAAAGGGCTGGCCAGCTCCTGCTTTGGATGGGTATACCTGAGTGTAGGGAATGGTACAGAATCAGGGAATGTTGAGCTAAAGAGCACAAAGGCATGGAGTGTTTTCATTTAAATTATTATTACTACTATTACCATTATTGTTATTATTTTTCTTCCCTGCTATGTTCTGCTCCCACCTTCCTCCTGACACGATGGCAGCACGTAGCTGCACGTTTGCTGCACTATACAGCTAAACCCTATAAACATTCCCTGACCCCCCGTGGCCAAGTGAGCCATACTGACCAACCAGCAGCCCCATTTTGGCTGTCCTCAAGCAGAAGCTGGTGGAGATACTTCCCCGCTCCCCCCTGCAGCAGGTTTTCTTTGGAGGGAGGAGAAGGTGTGAGCAGGCTCCCTGCAGTTCTGGCTCCAGAAAGCCTCAGCACTTATTGACTTACACGCAGAAGGGCCATCCATCCCCACTGGCTGCTTTCCACAGGCTGGGCTAAATCCCCTCATCCAGCTGCAATTGCAGAGTCTTTTGTAAAGCCTCTTGAAACTACTGTCATCAGTTGCTGCTGGAGTAGAAATGACACTGCCCAGTGTGAAGCTTCAGCCTCCTGTGCAAGTGATACCATTGGCAGCTTCAGAGAAGCTGTTTGCCTGTCCTCCTCTCTCAACCACTTGTTGCCATGCATGACATGGGAAGAGACAATTACTTATTACAGAAACATGAGCACTGCTCCCATTTCCCTCCCCATTTACGTGCTCCTAGCTTAGTTTTTCCAGATCTGCTGCCCAGGGAAGATGCTGCAGCTGAGTCCCCAGAGCTGACATCTTGTGCGGCTACTTCCACAGGCACAACTCAATCCCCTCGTGTTCTAGGGAGAAATTCCCTCTGGTCCAGGGGACTGGCAGTAGCACATGGGAGGGAACCCAGTTGAAGCTGCAGGGTGCAGAGGTTCTGTCTCCTGGCAGAGTCACCTCTGGATGTGCAGCCGGCACAGCTTCCTCCTCCTGCCCTGGTGCCGAGGCTGCCTCTCCTCTTGCTCCTTGTGGTTTGCACAGCACAAACCATTACTGCAACAAGAAACCCAGGATCATCGTTATTCCAGCTCTCTGGCTTTTATTGACTCAGAATGGCTGCCAAGCCTATAAATAAATGTTCCTTGAGCTAAATATAGCAGCCACTGAAATAGGCTGCTGGCTATTTATTTAGCTTGTGGCCTCTTTGAAAGTTTGCCAGTCCATATTGCCTTTACCTTCATGCTGTCCCACCCCAGGCTATGGCCACCCACCACGGGAGCATGGCTGAGTCAGCACAGGGTGAAGGGGTCACAAAAAGTCAGCGCCGTCTCCTCAGGGCAGGAGAGCCAGGGTGACAGGGTTCAGCAGCTCGATGAGCTTCGGCACCCTGCACCCCTGCCCAGAGAGCTGGGGGTCCCCAGGAGGGACATTTGTTGGAGCAGTCGGGCAGGGGCTGAGCCAGTCACAAACCAGTTTCCTCTTCTGAGAAGACGTGAGATCTTTTTCCAGCACCAGAGCCTGGAAAAGAGAATCTATCATCTCCCACAGGCTTTGAGGCATTAGGTGGTATGCATTGCTTTTCCACACTTTGCAGGAGCATAAATACTCCTGGTGCACAGAGTTACTGCATGTTAGGACCCTGAAGGCACTCAGGGGCATGAATTTACCCCCACGCATGCACCCCTACTTGAGGCAGGACACTCAAACCTGTACCCTGAGCCATGGTAGGGCTGTGACCTTGTCTCTGGCCCCAGCTGCTGGGTGGTCTGCAGGCAATGCTGCAGGCATGGCCCCTCCCAGCTTGACCCCACTTCACTGCATGTCTGGGAGATGCCATTTGCCACAGTGGTGAGATGAGCCCTTACTAAGACACCACACTCAGGCACTCTCCATGGGATGCATGTTCCTCCAGAGCCCTGTTGGTTGTGCATCGATGCAAGATGGGGTGGGCTTCACCTCTCCAACACTGATGGAAAGGAAGGTGAGGACTGCTTGTGCTGCAGACACTCCTCTGCTCTCTGAGCCTAACAGAAATGGGATTCTGCTTACCTTGGGCTGTGATGAATTCACTGCAGCTTCATGGCAGTGAAGGGAAAAACCCCGTCACTCCCTGGAAAGCCACATTCACTCCTGGAGCAATCCAAGACCATTAATAATGTTTAGCACTTACAGAGAGTTTTGCTAGATATGAGCTAATCCTTACAACACCCATGGGAGGGAGAAAAGTAATTATTGTTATTGGGCTTCACTTTTCCTTTTCCATGTACCCTTGCAAATGGGGATCAGCTCTAGTAAGTCCAGAGAGCTCTGGAAATCAGAGGATAATCCCTCCTGTCCCAGTTTGTACAAATAGGAAACCTGGAGGAAAGATGGCAGGTTATTTGCCAAAGGCCACCCAGGAAGGCAGAGTTGGAGCTGAACAAGCGTGTGTGAGAGAAATCCTGGCCCCCAGACCTTCTCCTACACCACCAGACTATAATTCCTCAACTGGCAGGGTAATTTTGGTCCTCTTGCAGGTCCTCACCTGCAGAATGCCCAGAGACATGTGGATGTTTTGCATCGCATCTTACCTTCCCCTGCACAGTGTCGCTTCACAAGGTGGTGAGATCGTAGAATCACAGAATATGCTGAGTTGAAAGGGACCCACCAGAATCATCGGGTCTGACTTCCAGCCCTATGCAGGACACTCTAAGAATCACACCATGTGCCTGAGAGTGTTGTCCAAACACTCTCCGTAGCATTAGGTGCTGACAAGGCTCATGAGTATATTGGTTTGGTGTATTGATGTAGTAAGTCACAAAATTCCCACACACGACCCCCGCTTCTGGAAATCCAGCCCCAGACCTGCAGCCATGTGTGGTAGATCTCACCATCCTTCAGCCACTCGGAGAGCAACCCCCACAGCTGTGACCAGAGCACCCCTGGAAGCACGACAGAAAGGAGATGATGGGATGGTATTTGGGCTTGTTTCAGCTAAGTGGCATTGGAGAAAGGCTGGTTTAGAGAGCTGAAATGCTGCTGGGGTCCCTCCTGGGGTGCAGAGGGTCTGGGTTAGAATGTCCTGGGTGAGAACAGAGGCCAAAATGTGGGAGAACTGCCTGCCCGAGTCTTTTGCAGGAAGAAAGGGCAGTTTTAGGCGGTTCCATAAAACCTTCCGTGCTCCTTGGCCACACTCCTCAGCTGAAACCCAGGCACTCTCTGTCTGAGTGGAAATAGTGTCTGTCAGCGGTACCCAGATGATGTCATTTAGTTTTCCAGGCTTCTGGGCTGAGCCAGCAGCCTGAGCCAGTATGACTGGAGATGCTTTATTTAGAAGGAGCCCAAGCACAACTGAGTCCAGGCCTTTGCAACACCCTCTGCCACCTCCCTTCCCTGCTGATGCAACCCCATCTGCAGCAGAGTTGTCAGGCTGCCTCAGAGGAGGTGGTTCTTGGAAGCTCAAAATGGGATCCTGCTGGGCAGGTGAAAAGGGGGAATGCATTTGGGGACAGGTGAGGGTGATGCTTAGTCTGTGCTGCCAGGTGTCCTCAAGATCAGGAACCTCCAGGTGCCTCTGGTGAATGTGCACAGCAAAGGAGCACTTGTCTCCCCACGTGTCTTTTACTTCCCTTCAATTCCCTGAGAAACGTGGCCGGAGTTCCCTGCACAGCAGTGGTCACCCTCCTCATCCTCACACTTGACATCTCCAGTTACTGAAACCAAGCCTCAGGCTAGCGTTGGGGCCTTTATAGCTGGAAAACAAATGTTTTCACCCACTGACACCCCCTAACCTTCGTCCTCTCCCTCAGCAGCATCTCCTGACAGGAAAGCAGCTAAGAATAGCCCTGCTGCTGGCTCCAGGCTGGTGCTGTTTGCTCAGTGACTCAGAGCTGGCCAGGCAGGCACTTACTCAAAGGGTCCCATTACTCATCTGTCTGCACTGCCCCAAGGATGGGGTTTGTGTCTCTCCTTTAAAGATGCTTTATTTATTTCTTTTTAATAAAGCCACCATCCACAAAGAGAGGTAGTTACCCTGCTCTGGATTTACCACTTAATATATGTGCCCTGACCCAAAATGTTGCAACCCCTATAGATCACACTGGCAGCACCTCATATTGCTCCTACTCACTGCCTTGCCAGGAAGGAGCTGTGTCAGCAGGATCAGGGCAAAAACCAGTATCTCCTAAAATCGCATTTCATGTCACCAGGATAAGCATGTAAATGAAAATTCTCTCTTCCAGAAACCATGTGAGTTGAATCTGTGCCCAAATCCAGCTGGCCCCTCAGATGCCCACGGCATGACCCAGCTGCTCCCCTCTTGCCCACAGCCCACGTTAATTGCAGCTCTCCTTCCTCTCTGCAGTGTCTCCCTGCCCGGTGGGTGCTGCAGTGTCTGCAAAGCACCTTGGTAAATTAAAACAGGCCTCCACATTAAAAAGTGGCTTCATTTCCAAACAACAAAAAGGCAGCATCTTCCTCATCTGGTTTGCTCCCTTGAGGCAGTCTCTGAGTCACAGCCAGTCACGCTGGGAACAGAGCTGCATCCTGACCAGGGCACATCTGTGTCTGCAAGGCACTGCCATGACAGAGCTGCCACTGCTGGGGGAGGACACAGCTCCTCTCCTGCTCTGCCACAGAGGGGATGCTCGCTCGGGATATGGCAAGCATGCCACTGGCAGCAAAGTCGAAGGAGGTGTGTTGGAATGACATTTTATTCTCCTACTGATACTTCAGCCCCATAATCTCCCTCTTTTGCTGTTCTTCAGGCTTTTCTTCCCGCTTTTCCAACCCTGCTGCTTCAGAGCATCACTCTTCAACCCTGCTGTCATCAGGGAGCCCAATATTCCCCTCCAAGATGTTTCATGAAACCTCAGCGCCAGGAGGGCTACGTGAAGAAGCCTTCATGCCAGGCACACCTGGGGTGTCCCAAGCCAGGTCTGGTTTGTGTGTTGCACAAATGCACGTTGGGCATAGACAGATCCACTCTGCATGGAAGCAGGCAGCTCGTCTGGATTTGGGCTGTGCCTGTGGCACTTCTTACCATCGCCCTGGGTCTCCACATAACAGATGCTGAGGGTCTGATCTTGCACTGCTAATCCCAGGGGAGCCTTTCCATCCATCCTGGATGAGTGGGTCCCAGTGCCTCTCCACAAAGCCCTGCAAAAGGCACCCAGGGGCTCATGCCTCAGATGAGATGGCACCCCCAGCTCTGCAGTACTGAGCTCAGTTAAGGCTGACAGTAGCCAGGGGTGCAGGACAGAAGGAAGTGGGAGCCTGGACATCAGCCCATGGGCTGGAAATGAAAGCCTTGCATGCCCTGATAAACATGTATTTGCGTGCTTCCTCCTGACTTCCTTTCAATAACAACCCCTGAGGCCATCGGGCTGGGCATTATGATGTAGGACGGCAGGATCAACCTGCCTCGTTCAGTCCTGTCTCGCAGACTCCACTGCCACCCCATGGCATCCATCACATAGCCAAAGGCTACCAAGAGACCCTGGGTGGCAACCCTGGCAGCTGGGGGCACAGCAAAGCCAGTCCGTGCTGGAGGAGGCAGCGGGAGCATCAGTGGCTCAAACCAGAGCTTTGTGGGACGTCTTTGCCTGTCACTTGCCTCAGAGACGGGCTCTGAGCCGGGCTGGAGGGAAGTCCCTGAGATGTGCCATCAGCAAGTGCCGTGAGCTGGCCCTGCAAAGCCCCGCAGTCCCGGCCCCCAGCGAGGCGAGAGAGCAGCCTCTACTGGCAGCTCCCGGCGCCTCGGGAGCCTTAAAACCATGGCAATTCTGTCTATGCAACACTAGGACATAGGAAAGGAAGTTTACCCTCGTTTCTTATCCTTCAAGGGAGCTCGGGATGATACTCGATGCTGGACAAACTCCTTTCTGCAAGCTTGCAGAAGCACTGCTGCAGGTGTTTGGTACAAAGAGGAGGAGAAGGAGGAGGAAGAGGAGGAGGAGGAGGAAAGAGGGATAAAAGTAAACGGCTGGTAACACACCTAGTTGAACTGATGCAGGACAGAAGTCTGGAGGGCAAAGACTTCTGCAAGGCAACAGCCCACAGAGGACCAGGAGTCCCCAGCCTGGCCTTGGCCCCACCAGGCTGTGTGACTTGAGGAAGGGCAGGTGCCCACTCCATGCTTCAGCTTTGAAAACCTTTTGCACCCTATAGGTGCAAACTACTGCATAAAAGCAAGGCAATGGAGGTTCAGTGTTTCTGCAAGCAACGTGTCCTTCTGCAGCCTGGCTGGGAAGGACATATCAGCTCTGGTGTTCACAGTGTCCAGCTCCATCTCCTTTCCAGGTTACACATGGTACTGGGGAAGGCAAGGGCTCCATGTGCTCTTAAGTGCCACATGTGTCCTGCTTCATTCAGCTGAACCATGTGGTTCGAGTCTGATCCACTGAGGATCGTTTGACTTGGAGCACTGGCAAACTCAAGGCACCAAGTGTTAGACTGTGGGCAAGGGGCTGTATAAGATGCTACAGCCCACTTCTAGGAGATCCTGCTCTGCAGCCCTAAACTTCTTTACTCACATTCCAGCCTGTCTTCTTCATCAGCAAGAGAGGTCAGTGACAAGTGGCCTTACAGATTCCATGTGCCATCTGTGACACACGTGTTCAGTTCCCAACATCTGAAGCTCTGAAACACTCAGCACCAATCCTCTCTTACACCATCATTTTGGGGTGGGCAGGAATGCTGCTCCCTTCAGCCTGTCTTCAAGGCTTGGCTTCGGCTTTGCCCTGGCATCCCCTGAGCACAGTGCTGTGACGACATGTCTGCACTTGGGCTGCTGGAGCCTCCCCACAGCCACCGTCCAGCAGACTTGGTGGTGCCCTGAGCGAGGGCCAGACTACCTCATCTCCAGCCCAGCAGCATTAACCTTCCCCCACCAGAGACATTCCTCAGATCTTGGTGATGCCAAGCAAAAGTACATCATAAAGTCAAAGCACTGCCAGGGCTGCCTCTCCCTGCTCTGCTTTCCCCGTTAATTGCTGCCCAGGCCATCCATTAGGGACAACAGCCAAGACATGCCGGAGATGCTTGCCACAAGCACCTGGCGTGCCTGACTCTCACTTGCTAGAAACCTCTGGGACAGGCTAGCACAGACGACCAGGATATTTTGGTCATGCAGCCCCTGAGAGAACACCCAGACACCTGGGTCTTTGTGGTGCTTACCCCTGCTGCAGGGTGAGCCCAGACAGCTGTGGGTTCATCCCTGGGCACCATGCTGAGAGCAGGGCATGGAAGGTACAAACAAGTCACAGATGGAAGAAGTGCTGTTTCCACAAAGGTGAAGGCACTGGTTGACTAAGTGGTGCCTGTGAGGGATATGGCTGAGGCTGTGATGTTACTGAGCCAGCACAATGGGATGCATTCGGATGACTGAACTTTCTGCCCTCACCTCTTCCCACTTGGCCCCATAATTAGTCCTCTGGGTCACTCAGGGCTCCTGACATGCTTTCAGCCCTGATGAATTTGTTTATCTGTGGAATCCTAGGGGGGGAAAAAAAGGAAAATTTGGTATTCCTCTGAAAATCCTATTAACCACATTCACTGGTTCTCCATGCTGCAGCACTGGGTTCAAGGCTTGCCTGGGGGAGGCAAACTCTGCTAAGCAAAGCAGGAGCAGTCAGTGAAGAGGAATAGCTGAGGCTTAGGTGCCTCCTGCACCCGGCCCTGGGCATGGACTCCTGATGGTATTTGGTTTCACCCCAGCCTCACATGCATGTCCCTTTCACCACTTCAAAGCCAGGCAATCAGGTGCCTGGCAGAGCAGCAGAGGGACTACGGAGATCTCTTAGGAAGAGAAATAACCTCCTTGTGCAGGGGAATCATCCTTCCTTGGGGTATTTTTATATCAGAGTGGATTAAAGGGGATACAGTCAGCAAGATAACCCAGATCACAGCAGGGAGTCATTTATCTCAGATAACCTCTGCAATTTCACCAGTTCTACTGTGCATTTGGTAGCACCAGCCAAAGACCAAACCTTGATACCCCTCCTCACCAAAAAAAGGGTCCATGCACAGAGAAGTAATGAAAAAGGATCCTCCTGCTTCCTCCTGCACCTGGCAGTGCTGCTGACAGAGCCACAGGGACAGCATCAAGGCTTTCTCTGAAGCAGAGGGGCTGCCCCTGGCTCTCACACCCACCAAAGCTATTAGCAATGAGCTCAGCCTGCTATTATTGCTGATCCAGGGAGTCTGGAGGCTCTCAGAAGTGCAGCTATTGATCCATGCCTCTTATACATCCACCTCAGGCCTTTGGTTTCAGGAAACCTCTTTGCCTCTCCTCTCCTTGTTTCTTCTCTGCAACCTCCAGGAATGCTTTTCTGAGGGACCTTGAAACTGGGAGTTAAGGGAAAAGAAACCAGGACTGCAGTGGCCAGGGATTTATCCAGGCCAGAACCATCTGTTTGCTTTGGTTGACTGGGTGCTTTATTCATCCTCTCAGTCTTCCTCAGTGGAGGAAGGAGAGGACATTTTCCTCAAGGTTAGGATTATAGGTTAAGGGAGGGAAAGCTTAGTGCCTTGCATGGGAACCCACCCTACATGGTCTCTGCTCATCCATTGGCATGGACTTTTTGAAGGGGCTATGCCCATGGAAGTGTCCTCTTCATCCTCTCCCATGTTTCAGAGCTGCCAGCATGACCTGCACCATCTGGTTAACAGGTGACTGCACCCTGATGGCACAAGCAGGTAAATCTGTTAATCTGATGGGGAGCACTTACTCAGGGTAATGATCTACTCAGCATCATCCTGCTACCCCTGAAGGACAGTCCTGCACCCCTCGAGCTGCTTTTCCCATCCGCTCAGGCTCATCTTGCCCAAGCAACCACGTGGCAGGGTGAGGATCCACATGGAGCAGCTGGGGCATCAAATAAGACCAGTGGAGCTACAGCCAGAAATCACGTCATCTGCTCTGGGCTTCTTTCCTAGGTATGAAGCAAACAACTTGCTGCCCAGCCCCTTATAAAATGAGTTCCCTCACCCTCCCCACATCCCCAGTAAGACTTTCAGGTGCCTGGGTGCACTCCATAAATGACTAATGAGCCATTGCAAACATTAGCACTAGTGCCAGCTGCCAGAAGCAGATCGAGATCAAGTCCTCCCTTGCATCTATCAGCTCCGCCCAGGAAGCAGACTTCCCTTTGACAACAGCCAGATTAAAAAACCGGCAGACCAACAATCACCCAGTGCCCTGACCAGGCAAGCTGGGGCTGGCAGTGTGCAGGAAGGAGTGACCATTTGCAGATGGAGGAAAACTCACACCTTGCTAAAGCCCCCACCACAGAGCTGGGCGGGATTTGGTAGTGGCTGTGGTTTTCCCTGGAGCTGGATTAGGAAAAGTAGAGAGAAGTCCCTCATTTTTGGGTGTGTTTTATGGACAACAGAGCCTTGGAGCCTGTGCCCAGCACAGAGGTTCTCATCTCTTCCTTTAAAACTGCTCGTGCAGCCCCAGTTTTGCAGATAGGATGCACAACTTGGAGTACAGGCCTGATCCTTGATCTCAGTACTTCCATACTCTCACAAAACAATTCCAAAGAGTTGTTTCAGTTGGCTCCATGAGCACAAATCATGGTCCTGAGGTAACAAACGGTGGTATCTGTTTTAAGTGATGACTCATTCATGGCACCATTGTATCGCAGCAAATCTGAGGAAATTGCCCTGGGCGAAGGTTTCCTACCCATCACTCTATCCTCCTGGATTTCACATAGTAGCAGGTTACTGTGTGAGGGGGCCAAAATTTAGCTGACTCCTTGCACTTACTGCCCTTGCAGTTGTCAGAGTCAGAGGAGAAAGAGAACAGGTCACCTTCCATTGCTAACACTGCAAAGTAGACATGGAATAAACCCGACCTTCGTTTACAGCCTCTGCTGGAGAAATCAACACTTCCTATACATAGAAAAATCAATAGAATGCACTTACCGAACAAATTCCCATTGGTCTGAACCACCTGCACCAACAGAGCTTTACATGGCCATCTATGCACCCCAAATCCTCCCCTGCCACTCCAGCAAAAGCTCAGCCTTGCCTTATCCGGGCTGCTTTGGCAGGGGTTTTATTTTGTTTCTACCAGCCCACCAATTCTGGCACAGTGCACTTTGCTCTGAGCTGGTTTTGGGGAGCCTCAGCAGTGAACTACATTTTTGTGATTGTGCCCTGCAAATTGGCTGGCTGTCACACTCATTTTCCACGTACCTGCTCTGGAAGTGCTGCTGCTTCTCCTGTGCTAACACTGAAGGAGCCAAGTGAGGAAGAGGATACCTTTCTCCCCATACAGGCCAAACCATCTCACCTCTCAACACTCCTGAATCCCTCCCGAAGCCTCCTTGAGAGACCACTAATCCATCTGCACCTAGAAACCTCGTTAGTGATTGGGAATAGCTTTGAATGAATGAATATTCGTGAATATGAATATTTCTCCTCAACCATCAGATGGTGCCATTGAGTCTTCTTAGGATGTGGAGGACAGCAGGCTGGCACCTGGGATCACACTGGCTTCTTGCTTCACCTCACAGGCAGTGAATAGTGCCTTATTGCTCAGTTACAAATACTGATATACAAATACTGATATACTATATATTCATCTGTTCCCAAATACAGTAACAAGCATCTGTGTCTCTGTTTCTTCTGGGGTTTTTTTTTGCACAAGTCTATCAAGACTGGCTGTCTTCTTGGAGCTGGACTACAAGTGTCCAGTGTGGGAACAATGACAGCAGTATAGGAGCACTTCAGCTTCAATTTCTGCACCCCAAAAGAGTTCACTGTTGGAAAGATTTGGAGAAGAACTGTATTCATGCAGCAGGGCCAGAAATGAAAGAGAGCAGCAACGTTAGCAAATGCTCCCTTTCCTTCCAGAGCAGTGATGTGGAACACAGGATGTGCCCTTCTCGGACAGTTAGACTTCAGGCAGCAGGCTGCCCAGTGCTTGGGAGTGAACATCTCACTTTCACCTCTCCCTGCCTCTTCCCCATCCACCTTTTTTCTTTTAGCACGGAGTGCACTGTAAGGAGAACAGGTTTGTGCATCAAGACACATTGCCTGCAATATGCTCATCGTATTTGACATCTCCCCTCCAGATGTGGGGCCAGGACTTCCAGGGCTTTGGTTCTAATAATTCTCTTTGTGGATTTTTGCTCTGACCAGAGCCTGGCACGGACAGCCCTGCTGTCCAGCTGAGGCCTCTACCTGGCATTGCAAATATGCATAAATAATGACTGATTAGTACTTTTCCTGGGTTGGTTTTCAGATTTAATTGTGCAAGATGAAAGAGGAGAAAAATGCTAGCAACGTGAGGAAGGAGGGAGAGGAGAAATAATTACAAGTGCATTTAGTCAGTGATAAGAATGGCTGCTGAACTGGGCTGGGTGGTTTCCAAGCACAGTAAGAGCCAGCTTCAATTTCACAGCATAATATTTCCTGCACCCTTAAAATAACTTCTCCCTGCCCCCAGGGTGTCACAGGAGCTGAAGAGCCATGTGTGCCCCCTCCCTGAGCAGCCCCACGCTGAGGGTGCTCAGTTATCACCCGGGGGCTGTTTTCAGAGCTGTCACATCATACATGTCGCGCCAAAGCACCGAGAGCCAGCCAAGAGGGCTGGAGCAGAAAGGAGGGGATGCTTTGCTGACCCAGACTTGTGGTCTCCCAAGGAAGTCAGGGGAGAGCTAGCTGTTTGAACCCCTTTCGGTGCCCAGTGAAGAGCAGGTTCCCCCAACGGCTCGGCAGAGACGGGACCTCTTTATTGTCGGGGCTAATTGCTCATGTGAGATGTATTTACAGCAGCAACTGTTTGTGCAGAGCGCAGCAGACAAACAGACTCCTGTTCTGCCAGGCACCCTTTGTAATCGGTGGGGGCTGGGAACACTTTAATGCAGCCATTGGAGGCCTCGTTTGTACTGCAGGCACCAACCCCGCGCAGGGCTGGACGGTGCCTGTGGGATGCTGAGCCCACATCCCAATGCCCACCTCAGCGGGGTGGCAGCCGGGCGAGTCCTGCCCACAGCTTCCTCCCACCCACCTCATGTGAGCAGGTCGAGGGCTCACAGGTCGCTCCGAGCTCAGTGCGCAGGACCCAGAAAGCAACCCCCTGGGTGTGATTCTGGCATGAGTCTGACCATTATCCCACGACTTACAAATCTAGGGCTGCTTCTTCCATGTGGGCAAACTCTGCCCTCCATGAGAAGTGTCCTGTGCATGTGCCAATGGGGTGCCCATCTCCTTGCTCTGCAGGAGAGGTGACAGAGGCTCTCAGGGCACTTTGGAGGTTATGTGGTCAACTGCTTCACGTGTGTAGTTGTACTATAGGACAAGACATGCCAGACAGTTGATCCTTGCCTTTGCAAATAATGCCAGGGAGTGGTTAAAAGTACCCAGGACTCTAAAAAACAGCCTTGCAGGCTCTTTGCAGCCTGCTGGGTTTTTTAGAGGTGGAGGCCTAGGGGGAGTTTTGCCATCTGGGAGAGAGATGCATTAGGAAAATAAAGTGAACAATTTCCGGCACTTTCTCCATTTTCCTGCAAAACCAGTGGTCATGGATAAGCCCTGGCTTCCAAGCTACATGCAACATCTTTTGCTTATAGGTAGCCTACCACCCAACCACACAGTGGACATCCCTCTCTAAACTTACGTCCTACTTCTCACCCTGTGCCCTTTGCTCCACTCTAATACAGGCAGTGGGTTCAGACACACTCAGGGAAGAGCTTACCAGTAAGGAAAACCAGCACCAACTACAATAGAGCTGGTGTGTGTCTCCTGTTTCCCCTTTCCAAGGGGCCTTTCAAATTGGCTGGTGTTGGTCAGGCGACATGGGAGTGTCAGTTTGGTTACAGCCTGCCCACAATGACACGGTGTTGCCAGCACTGGGGCAAAAGGAAACCCACACTCATCCGCCTTACAGAGCTCTGACACATGCAAGTCAGCCCAGGCATACTGACCCCATGAGTGTCCATCTGTGTTTCCTAAAATTTCCAGCTGAAACTGAGACTCTCTTGGCTACTGTTCAATTCACTTTAGCATAATTTTTGTATGCCCCTCTTGGAGGAACAGGGAAGTCCACGTAATTGCTAGCACTCCCAAGCAATCAGCATTTACACGTCGTTTCCCACAGGACTTAATACAGAGGGAAGTGGGTTTTTTCTTTTTCCAGATGTGGAAACTGAGGAGTAAGGCAGACATTGCTCACTAATACCTAATTAGTGGGGAAAAAAATAAATCCCAGTCACTACCAGTCTTGTGCTTTAACAACCACTCACAACTTGTCTAAAAGAGGAGATGCCTAATACTTCTGTTCATCTGTGACTGTGAGAGAGAGACTGAACTTTGGTCAGCATCTCTGGAAATGTGGACCCCCAAGGATAGATTTTTCAGCCCTCCTCCCTGAAGCTTCAGCCTTCTCTCAGATATCTGAATAAAAGCCATATTTCCCAGCTAGTTCAGGACCAGAAATGCCATTTATTTTTTCCAGTCTGGTCCTCAGCAGGATTAATTGTCTTTTTGGAAGACTATATCTAAAACATCTTACTATTACTGGCAGCAATCAATATTTATAACCACTCACAGTGTTTATTTATAAAAAAATCAAACGTTCCAACCAAGAAGAGATGCTGTTATTAATATCCAGCATGATTAATAATCACATTCATGGTTGCAGGCAGGCCCACGCTGTCAGACTCATGCACTTTGCTTTTTCTAATGGCTCTGCAGGAATTTGAACCGTAATATGTTTCATGCACAGGGACAAAGACGTTTTGTCTCAGGGAAGGAGTATGTGGATGTTTTTGACTTAAAGAGCCAGTGCTGCATTCAGAGCTTCACAAATAGAAGCATTTTGATCCCAAGCTTACCAGTCTGCCACATCTCCTGGAGTTACACTGCATAGGGTGTATCTCTTCCTGTTGCTCAAGACCCAGATCAGAGCAGCAGATTTGCAGCTTGCTGAAAAATGTCACGCCCCCTCTGTGTCAGGGCAGCCATCACCTGCTCTGCTTCTCTGCCACCCACTGGAAATGCCTCAGCTCAGCAAAGGGGTTCACATCTCTTCCTGCTGAGGCCTCTCAGCTGCACAGGGTAAGATGAGTTCCATGGGAATGACACTGCCTCAAATCAAGAGATGGAAAACTCATACAGCCCTGAGCAATGCTTTCTTTCCTCCGTTCCTTTGGCACTACCACAAGGAGAGAAGAAGAAACATGCAAAGCTGATGTCAAGGTATCAGATATGAGGCTGCCTGGCCCTATACGAATATTCAGTGGTGAGAGAGGGACAGGCGCTTCTGATGCCATAAAGCCAGTAAGGGAGCAAAGTTCACTCCCACTCCTTAGAGCTCGGCCATGCGATGCAGAGTTTGCCCACCTGTGCATTGCACTTCTGCCACTGCAGGAGGTAATGACAATTAAACCAGAAGCAGTAAAGGGACAGAGCTGCAGAGAGACTGGTGCCTTGATTACTTCCTCATAGCCGCTCGCCCTCTGCGGCACTGCTTTATCATGAGACAGGCAAAGCGAGCCGACTAAAGCCAAGATGAAAATCAGGTATATATGGCAGATGTCTGTGCAGCTATCAGACATCCTGTTTTGCACAAATCTAGTCCTGAGAACTGTGGGAGTAAAATAAGGAAGTAAACGTTCACACCTGCAATTCCAAGGCAGTCCTCAGCTAGTGCTGAGCCAGTTTTGGGACTGCAGTGTCTTTCTTCAGGGGTTATGGGACATAACAGAGCCCTCTCATAGATGAGGACAGCGCTCAGGTCCATGCTATCTTGTACCTTGGCTTTTACACTGAGCTCTGCAGAACTTTACATGGCTGCCAAATCCTCATGTGAGAATGTTTGTCTGTCCCAACTCCTGTGGTCTGGTCTGCATGGATCCCCTCCTGCCTCCCATCAGTTTCTGAAGAGCTCTCATGCTGTTAAGGAACACTGGGAACAAAGCCACCCTATGCCTGGAGGCCAGGAGGAACAGGGCATGCACTTTTATGGCTCCTCTTGTGCCAGGCAGGCTAGGGGATACAGGTGGCAGAACAAGGATGAGAGGAACAACTGAATGCACCACAGGCCAAAAGCCCTACAGTCCAGATCCTGCAAGCCCACAGGGTACACGTTCTGCCTAGACTGTTTGTCAATAGCCTTGCATTTTAAATCTTGTTAGACACAAGTAAGTTGTGGGACAGTAATCCAGGGAAGAGCTGATGCAAAACCCTCCAATGTCAGGCATTATAAACCTCCTCGATCCTCTGCACTCCTTAACACATCTGTATTCCAAGGACTGTCTCTTGTTAAGCACCTTATATTCATGTCCTACAGGGCCTCAAAAGCCTGTTGCCCTGAACAAGGAGCACCCTTTCTTTGTGCGTGTGCATAGGGCTTAGCACAAAGGAGCCCCACAGCCTGCCAGGCTTCCTCTTGTCAAATGAATGATTGCTGTGATGCACTTTATAGAGGGTTTAGAAACAGAAGTGGAGCTGCTACTGAAGATTGCTCTGGGACTGGCACATCCTTTGCCCTTCAGAGCTGCTCACAGAGGGACCTGACTGAACCAGGATGAATGTGAAATGCTTGGTCTGCCAGAGGGACTTCTGCCATTTCCAGTGGCTGAGGGGAGAAGAAGAAAAAACAGTAAGTGTAATATCAATGAAAAAAAATAAAAAATAATCACCTTAGGTGAGATATAGATAAATGCCTTGTGCCATTGGAAAGTGTGATACAAAAGATTAATGAAATAGATGTTCCTTGTCTGAGTTTTTTTTGCACCAGTAATTCTCCTAGTGCCAGTAGCTGTATATTTTCCTTGATACAATCAGGAGGAAAACAGCTAATCTGACATGACAAACTCATTGTATCAGAAGTTGTCTCTCCTTTAAAACACGTGCCATATGACTAAACACCCTACTCCTGGTACAATGCATCCCACAGTAAATTTGGATAGAGCTCATCCTCAAACACCCTGCTAAAAATACTCCTAACAACAGGCAACAAGAAAACATAATTCAGATAAGGGACATCTGTTCTCAAATGTTTCCAGACAATGACTGGATCAAGTGTCTGCATAAAGGATAATTATTTTCTGCAGGTGGTTTGATCTGCTATTTTAAACATTGCAAAGTATCCTTGTCCCAGCCACTCAGTAAAGTATATGGGATTTTGCTGCAAGACCACTTTCCTCCATTACATTTTCTAAATGCAAAGAACAATTAAAACATATATAAATATAAATCATTAAAAGATAGAATGCAGGTATTAAAGATAAATGCTCCATTTGAACACAGACAATATACATTTTCAAGTTATGGCCTTCCATTTCTTATATTACACTACCATATACCCAGATAATTTTCAGGCTGAAGTTTAGTTATAGGAGAACAGCAAAATAAAGCAGTTACATGTTGTGCAAACGGATCCCCAGCAGATTACAGAGGAAGGTCTGTTCCAAAAACTACAGTGCAATATGTTTTTAATACAAAATAACTCTATGGCCTTTCCTTAAGACAGGAAGATACAAAACAACCACAACCAAGACACATTCTTGTTAAATCAGACCCTGATACCAACTCACAGTGCAGTACTAGCCCCAGGATAACACTGCTTTGTTGGAACTATCGTTGGAGTCAGTGTAGTGGCATGGACTGACTCACCCTCCCTGAACAAGAGTGGCTACAGGTGGTGCCTGTGGGATGAGGGCACCCGGGGACACCCATATGCAAAGCACCACAGGGCAGACAAAGCAGGGCAGGGAAGGAAGGTGATGGCTCAAACAGCCTCTGAAAGAAGGTCCTTCCCTCAGAAAGCTGGTGACCGCAGGGGGTCCAATGAAGTGACCATTACTCTCCCATAACACATAATTAATACTGTGCCCAAAGCATGCAATCAGCCCGGCTGTGTCTCTGCAAACATCCCCACCCGAGCGAGTGCTGCCGATCTGGGAAGTCGGTCAGGAGGACATTGGTCTCACAGAGCCTCTGGAAACGCTGCACCTCAGTGATCTGTATGGATAGGATTTACCTTTAAAACAACTGTGGTTGTTTAAATCTCAAAGAGGTGCAGTGTTGGGCTGTCTGGGAATAAGTATCGTCCCTCTAGTAGCTGTCTGGTCATTTTTGCAACTAGAGGAAAAGAGAATGGAAGGATTTGGGGTCAAAGAAGAGATTCTGTAGCAAGAAGTGCGACCTTTGACAGGTAGAAGGACATAGAGGACATAGTCTCAAGCTATGCCAGGGGAGGTTTAGGTTGGACATTAGGAGGAATTTCTTCACAGAAAGAGTGATTAGACATTGGAATGGACTGCCTAGGGAGGTGGTGGAGTCACTGTCCCAGGAGGTCCTTAAGGAAAGACTGGACGTGGCACTGAGTGCCGTGGTCTGGTTGACAGGGTGGTGTTTGGTCACAGGTTGGACTCGATGATCTCAGAAGTATTTTCCACCTTAATCGTTTCTGTGGTTCTGCAGCAGAAGGGACAAGGCTGCTGAGGGAGCCCGTGTCTCACTCCCAGGGCTCCGGGACAACCTCGGGATGCCGAAGGCACGAAAGGACAGAAGTCTCCGTGCAGGACGGCCCTGTGGGAGCCCCAGGCAGGCTTCTCCAATTAACACCTTCTGCCTTGGGGTGCGACCTCGCGAGCGCTGCCCTCAGGGAGAACTGAGTCCCTGAGGCGCGGACAGCGAACCCCCCGCGGAGGGGGACGAGTGACGCCGGGGGGACGAGTGGCACCGGGGGGACGAGTGGCACCGGGGGTCCCGGCCCGGGGAAGGTCCCGCTGCCCTGGGTCTGCTCAGCGCCCCGGCCGCGCCCGGACTACAACTCCCGGCGTGCCCCGCGCGCGGGGGGGGCGGGGCTTCACGGGGCCGCGTCCGGGTTGCGGCGCTCGGTGTGTTTACTTCCGGCGGTGCGCGGCGGTGCGCGAGTGTCCGCCCGGGGGGGCACCCGGGGCCGCCCCGCCCGCGCCCGGGGAGGGACCGACAGACAGACCGACAGACGGACCGGCCGGGAGGGCACCCGCGGGCACACCCAGCGCGGCAGGAGCCCGCGGCCGCCCCGGCCCACATGAGCGGGCGGTGAGCAGCGAGTCGGCGGCCGCGGGAGCTCCCCGGCGCGGC
Source organism: Empidonax traillii (assembly GCF_003031625.1). Taxonomy (NCBI): domain Eukaryota; kingdom Metazoa; phylum Chordata; class Aves; order Passeriformes; family Tyrannidae; genus Empidonax; species Empidonax traillii. Next base: position 535,525 of record NW_020955438.1, on the reverse strand, counting down.
GGGACCCAGCCATGGACTGGCTCATGGGGTGAGTGGGGCCCCCCCGCCGCTCCCTGCGGAGCTCTCCGCGCCGTGGCGGCCCCGCTCCCGGGCGGCCCGAGCCCCGCGGGCGGCGCAAATGACTAATGAGTTGGTGCCGGCGGGGCCGGCAGGGCGGCCGGAGCTCGGAGCCGGGCGTCTCCGGGTGCAGCCGCCTGCGCCCGGGGGCAGGAAGGGCTGCGCGGAAGCCCTCGCCTCGTCCCGAGCCGTGGCTCTCCGGAAAAGTAACTTTTCGTTCCTTTTTCTGCGGGCATGGGCGGACCAGGTGTGTCAGCTCGCTGTGCTCCCCACCCGCGCTGTGTGGGGCTAATCCCTCTGCGACAGAACATCACTTTAAACCAAGCGGCGTGCCAAGGTTTAAATGGCTTTCTGTGGGGAGGAAGAGGAGACCTCGGCAGAGATTAACGCCAAATCAGAGCCACGCCAGGGGGCTCAGATAGCCTGGGATTAATAGTGCTAATTACACACAGACAGAAGGTAGAAAGCTCTTTGCTGCTGGTTTCAGGTCTGGAAACCACAGTGCAGGAGAGGGAGGTGCAGTTGATGGGAGTGACCTGATATGCTACCAGTATCCCAAGCAAGATATTCTCGGTTACTTCTTGCATGAATTGTGCTGGCGACCTGCACTCAGGTGAACTGTGAATAACAATGTTTCAAAATCGCATGAGCAGTAGGTTTATGCTTCAGCAAAACCAATGTTGCAGTGATAACTTGCTGCCCTTAGTTTCCTCTTTACAGCAGTTTGGTCTGGCTCCTGAATGTGATCTTTGCCATCTAGGTTACCTCCTTTTCTAACGCTGACGTGCCTGGAATACAATGTGAACTATTTTGTTGCAGTTGCTGGATGTGGTGTATTTAGAAAGATCACTGGTGTGTGTGTGTGTGTGTTGCCCTTTGTCTGCAGCTGGTCTGTTTGGTGGTGGAAGTGCAGCACTTGTTACTTACCTTCACGCTGAATGTGTCTGACTCTTGAGCCAGTTGTCAATCCCAGTTACGTTTTCCTGTGGGTCTGACCCCTCGCTCACTCTGATGAAGGGAATGCTGAGTATCTGAGGGGTAGATTACTGATGGCTGGGTTTTCCTCCAGCAGGCTGAGCAGAGGAAGTGCAGTATTTGTGGCATGTGAAGGGGTCTACGTGCCATGTACTGCAAAGCCTTGTGTCTTGTAAGTCAGAGGGCTGTGCTCTGTTATTAGATGGTCTCAGTGAAAACAGAAATGATGAGCTTGTTTTGATTTGTGTCGTAACAGCCTTAAAGTACAGGTAATCACTTATGGTGACTTTGTAAAAGTAAACGCTGGAGTGTCTAAAAGTGTCACTGTAATTACAAAAAGACATCAAACACAGGACTTAAGCAAGAATCAAAGCGCCTCACTACAAGAGCTGTACTTACTTTGCATAAATTATGTTGTAAAGCAGAGAAGAATCAAGGTTTACTTTAGCCAAACTCTCAGTATGTTATGATGGTTTTCTCGTGAAAAGTATTTTGAGCTTCTTGGAGTTCCTATTAAAAAAATTGGCATTTGTTCTGCTCTTTTTTCCCGGGGTGGGTGGGTCCCTCCATATGTGGAAAAAGACTTGCCTGTTTTCCCCATTGTAATGGCAATAGATCCTGAGTCATTTGTGCATTACTCGCTTATTCTCAGCTATTTCCTGATATGTTTCTCGCCTGACCAAACCCAGTATTGTCCCACCGATGCTCTTAATGTTTTCTCCTTTAAAACCTTGGGAGTTCTACAGGGACCCGTGTTTGTGTGTGTGTTTGTGTGATTATGGCAGGAAGAGTGAGCGTTGATATTTTGAAGGGGGAAAGGCTAGAAGGCCCGAGGGACCCTTTCTTATTCTGTCCAAATTTGGGCTGCTGTTAGCAGCTAGGGATGTACATGGAAACATCCTTCTTGCTGTTTGAGAAAGAAACTGAGGACATTTGTCTGCCCAGGCAGAAGTTTGGGGAATGTCACTCGCTCAGCCTTTCTTGCAGTGGAAACTTCAGCTGTTTGGGTCTCTGGTGTGAGAAGGGCAGGGCTGAAGGAAAACCTGCAGAAAACAGAGAACAGGTCTCTCTCCCCGTAACACACCGGTTTCTGTCAATGCCTCTGGCAGGCAAATTGTGTTGGTCTGTTTCTTAGTGGTGTTGCTCTTTCCCGAGTAAGTGTCACCACTAATAAAACCACTGTGATCCTTCTTATTCCTTAAGTGCTTTGGTAACGTGCTGGTCTGCAGTTTCAGCTCTTCATGCACTTTCCGTACCCGTCTTGTGTGTCTCACATTATCCGTTGTGCTGCCTTTACCTTTGGTGTGAGACTCCGTGTTTTAACTTTGTATTACTGAGAAATTATCCTTCAAGTGCAAGTGTGTTATATTAGGCAGCAGTAACAGTTGCTTCTGTTCTAGATCTCCACCCTTCGAGCTCGTGTTGCACTTATCTGACAGACGGCTTAGAGCGAGGTCTGCTTTATTCCTCACTGGTCTTCCCCTCCGCTTGTGGCCTCTTGGAAAGGCGGGGGGAAGGGTAAGTTCTAAGCATACCACTTAGGGCAGCAGCCCAAGTGTCTCTGATCGCCTCGGAGAGCTTAATATACAAAAAAAACCGGAAGCTGAATCTTACAAACAATAGTGAATTTATTACGGATTAACAACAGCTACAGGCTTATGTGGTCACACAGCAGAATTTCTCTGGGTGCTGCCTCCTGTTCAGTCAAGTGCTTCAAAATCCAGTCAAGTCCGAAGGAAGAAAGCTGAAAAGAATGAGCTACTGGCCTGTTACAGTGCTTACTTTGCACGGAAGTAAAGCCAATGTCTTTTCTGTGGTTGATTAGTATCTTTTACCCTTCCACTGAATGCGGCATTAATACTGATACTGGTGAAAGACTATGATTTCTTCAGTACATTCTCTCCATTAAAAAAAAAGAAAAGACCATTTTGAGCTTTTTTGTTTTGCATAGGTTACATTTTCAGTGCAATTTTGACTAGAGATCAGAGTTGCTTAATTGCTTTGCTCACCAACATCTCCCAGAGATCTATATTTCCCTCTTTGGAAGCGATTCCAAACTTTTGTGTTACAAATAGCATTGATCTGCTCTTGAAGTTCAAAGCAGTAACAAAGGCAGGCATTGTTCCTTAAGTTATGAAACTTGCCTTTTTAACTTGTTTTAAAATACATAGTTGAAAAGGAGTAAAATATTAATGGTGCTAGTAAACCTGACATGGTGTCAGTTATTTTTAGTCTTCAACGGTGATGTCTGATGCTGTAATGCCTTTTTTCATAATAGAGAAGGATTGAGTACTGTAGTATTTTTTGTGAACTGTTATGTAAAAAGGGAAGAGAGAAACAAAGTATTTTACCAACAACTACCTGTTAAATGCAATGATAATTTGGGCTACATCTGTACTATAAACGTTGTAGTTTAGTAGGTTAATAGATTATGCTTATTGAAACTGAGATGCTTACACTGTTCCTGGAATAACACAGACCTCTAATGCAGAGAGGATACTGATATACATTTGACAGAAAAATAATCCTTATTGAAGAGTTTAAAGGTAACATTTAATTTCTTGAGGGTAAATAGTTTTTCTTGTGCTCGGAGGTGTTCAAGTGCGAGGTGAGAAGGAATGCCATTAGCTTACGGAAACGGAAGCTTTCTCACAAATAAAAAAACCCCCTGCTTCTTAGCTGCAGTGTCCACTCCTTTCTCAGGCCCTTCTGTACCCTTCAGGGAGTTCAATTACAGCCGGCAGTTTTTTCACTTAATTTGGATACAGGATTTTACTACATTATCCCTGCAGTAATTTTGAATGCTAGAAGAAAAGTAACACATACTGCTGTTTTGTTGTCTTCCATTCTGCATTTATGGGAGGATCTTTAAGGAATTTCCTCATAAGACCTGAAGACACTGTCCAGTTCAAGATAGGGTATGGTGAAATATGAGTAATACTGTTATGAAGGGAAGTCCTAACCTTGAGCTAGAGCAGCTAAGGACTAGATGTGGAAAAAGCACACCAGTGTTCTAGTTCTGAGTCAGTAAAAATCCATTATACTGTCACCTGTTAGACTAAACTTTTGTTGCTTTTGAATGGGGTGCATTATCATGGAATGTGTCAAGTTGGAAGGGACCTATAGAGATCATCAAGTCCATTAATTTTAAGGAGTGCACCTTGTAATGGGAACAGTGAGCAATCATGCAGCATACTTATCTGTCAGCTTGGCTGGTGCATAATACATTTGAACCTGTCTTTGCCTAGCAGACCTTATAGAAAAACTAGCTAATGATTTTTATTCTGGCTACTGTTGAAAAGCAAATATTTCTGTTAAAAGGAAAAAAGGAGTAACACTGGAAGTTCTTCAGCTGCTGTAACCATGCGGAATGCTTTCCCCTTTCTTCTCTTTAGTTATCTCCAGTGAAGAAAGTCTCCTGCCTTTATAAGGCAGTCTTCTCTCTAGAAAGTGCTGCAACCTCTCACCTTTCTCAGCTTGCACAGTGGGTATATTTATTCTGTTTTTTAACTGACCTCACAACAGGTGTTTCCCTTACGTTACATTCCCTGCAGATTCTTGGCTTCACATGCCATTTTTCCCTGCTTTGAGGGAGCTGAAAATAACTTGGAACTGGTAAACCAGACATGTACAGTCCCATTGGGCAGGAAATATTCACATGTTCCTTATTTTCTTCTATTTATAGGTGTAACATTACCTGTGGGGTCCCAGGTTACCCTCCCCAGATAAATCTAGGTCTGTCTGTGAGCCACTTGCACTCTGTTCTGATGAGACTTCAGTATTACCTCATACCCTTAGCACACATGAGCAGTACCTCTGCTGAAACAGAAGTTAACTGTGAAACCAACTAGTATAACATTGTCTGCACGCAAAAGAATATCTCCATTAAATATTAACTTGTAATATTCATTAGTATAGTAGTGGAAAGGTGATGCTAGTTTGAAATGTGTGTTTCAAGGGCTATTAGAGTTGTAGAAAAGGAGTCTGCTGTATAAGACTGTATGGAAGCAATTTAAATTTTTCGGTTGCATTGTTGCCTTATGTTTTCCTGGCTTAGAAAGTGCTCTGTTGCATTACTGGGATGGTCACTGCTAAGGCTCTTCTGCTTTAATGCAAAACAAATAAAAAATAACGGCAGAGCCTTGCTCCCTGAAGTATCCTGGTATAGTTAATTATTGATTTCTTGGAAAAAATGCCAAATAAATTCTGCATTTTGAAACCTGTGTTACTTTAGCAAGCCACAGAATTTGTATCAGTCAGTTCCTTTCCCGTGGTGAGTACAGTGTTTGTGAATACTGGTTTGTTCTTATTAATAGTGTTCTTTTTCCAACAAGAATTTTACTGAGAGACAAGAAGAGTAGATTAATCTTAAGGTCCCCAAAATAAAATGAACTATTACTTTGCTTTTAGAAAAGGGAGTTGAACATTCTGTAAGTGTAGCAATACTCCTTCCTTGCATGTCTCTGCATGTTACCCTCTGCTCCTTTGCAGTAGCATCAGGATTCAGAAGGCTGGTAGGTTAAGATGCTCATCTGAATGAAAACAAATCTTTTTTTTTTTCTTCTGGCATGTTTCCTCTCCTCACGGTGATTTTCAGCTAAATGAGTTCCTGCAACCTGTTTGTGTAGCTACATGAATAACGTTAATAGCACTGTGGTGTTGGTGAGAACATAAAGCTTAGGGAATGCTCATTTTGGTGGCAGCAAGGACTAAAATCAATTGAATCTAATCATGTAGTAATGTGATTATTAGTGCTAATTACTCTGCAAATAATTAGTGATCTATCTTCTGACGATGTATCCTTCTGCGTGAACGCTGGGAAGAGTTGCAGAATGTGTGAAAGTAGGAGATGCCATGACTAGGCTGGTGTCCTAGGGCAGGCAGTGGCATCAGAGCCTTGCCACAGTTGCTGTCCCACTGTGTTACATTCAGTTTATGGCTGAACTACAAATATACTCATCATGAGCTGGATATTTATGAATGGCTCAGACTTTATAATTTGCTGTAAATTATGTTTCATCTACCTGAGAAAAGTGCTGGCTCTGTCATGGCGTGAACGTGAAGGTTGGTGGTATTTTGGGTGCCTGGCTGAATCCAGCAGTCTGATTCAAGAGAGCTTTCGGGAAGCCTGGTTCATGCGTGATGGCCTACATAGCTTTACCATATTTCACTGGCAGTTTCCATCTGTTACATCTGCTGGATTTGGGCCCAGAGAAAGCATACTTGAAAGAGTAAAATTAATATGAGACTGACTGCAGTTTTTAGATAGCTGCATGTTCAAGTTTGAACTCAGTGTTGTCAGATCTGCATATTCTGCTATTCACTGATATTCACTGCTGACCTGTTAAACAACTCTAATGTGGGTTTCTGCTAGAGGAATACTACTGAAGTAATCTTGTCCATTATTTTTAAGCTGTGTTTAGCCTTTTGCAGTTGGTGATAAGGTGAAATTTGCTTGATAGATTCAGTTTATTAAAAGTTGTTCCTAGCAGGCTTTCCACTCATCTTGTGCTGCAATTACCAAAATTAAACTGGGTCCTTCAGTGGACATGAAATGAATAAATATGATTATTTAAAGTAATTTTTGAACTGTGGTGTTTATAATAGTACTGGAGATTGTTACATCAGTGAGACTACTTAAAGAAGAACTGTTGCTTTATGGCTTTGTTCTGACACTTCTAACATTGCACTGTAGGAGCTTCCTTGCTCCTGAGACAGTGGGCAATAATTTCAAATAACTTAATTTTTTAGATAAAATGATGAGTTTAACTAAATAGCTGAAGAGCAGTTCTAGAATTTTAGCATTTGGAGAAGGAAAAAAAAAAGGCAATTTTCTTAAAAGTTAATTTCCTTTTATTCTACCAGCCAAGAAAAACTGGTCAGGGTGTGTTTCACACAATCCACCAACCTCTGTTCCTGATTGTGGAAAAAGAGCACTGAACATGTGCATACACGCATACAAAAAACAAGCCAGAAAACCATAACCAGAGTATAGATAAAATTTTCTGAAAAACATCAGAAATCAAACTGGAATCAAGAACAGAATGACTGTCATAGATCAAATAAATTCCTTCTTACTCTGAGCATTGAAAGAGTAAAACCATTAAGCTGGAATCTAAGCATGCAGAAAACTACCTTTAAATGATCCGGGCCTGGTAACTTGAGCTCTTCAGAATATATCTGCATGCTTTTGTAATTTTTTTCCACTTCTTTTCTTCACTCCTCAGGTTACCAAGGTGTTCCTTGAATATTTTTACAGTCAATGTTCAATGACTGGATCACTGCTGTCCCTTTTCTACACTGAAGTGTGTAAATACTTGGGACTTTTACCTGAGGACTCTCCTAGTATTTATACATTACGCACAGAGTTTGTTTGAAATAGGTTGTGTAGACTTGAGCCTGATATTTTTTTTTTTTAACTGCTTTATTTTGCAAACTTCAGTCTAGAATTTCTTAATTTAGAGGACTTGTTCTTTTGCATGGTTCTTCATAAACCAGCAAGGAGTTGTTCAGGAGAGACTTTGTTTCTTCTGAACAGGTTATGCAAAACTGGATAGAGATGTTTTTTTATGAGGAGGTGTCTACTTTGTGGATGGGCTCAGGTTGCAGAATTAACTCTGTAGTTTCAAGTTTGTGTCAGGTGTAATAAATGGTAAATAGCTTTTTTAGTCAGTCTTCTCTCTGATGATATCCAGGTGTTGCTGGGACTCCTTTCTGTAACCTTTGTGGTTGTCATGTCTAATAAAGTGTCAGCGTGTGACTGTTTTCCATCAGATATAAGAGGAGCCAAGTTTGTAGTGAGGGCTAATAAGTTCTATTAGACCAACAGATATACTTGGGAAAGAAAGGAAAAGCTCCTGGGCATCCTTGTATCTCCTGTTTATGTTAACAGACAGTCTTGAACAAAGCCATGTTAAGTACTACAGCTCCATGTCAGCTGGATAAATCTTACCTGCTGGTTTAACAGGGGACTGATATCTTTTTTTCAGGAGCTGACCAGCCTATGTTCAAAAAAAACCCCATATTTGGGCAATAGTCTTGCTATTTAAGGTTTCCTGAAGCCCTTCTAGGAAAGGAAAGAGATTAGAAATGGGAGCATTTGCTGGTTCTGGTCAGCGTATCCAGATCCTCAGATATCCCTAGTGTCTTTCAAAGTTGTCTTATTTTGTTCCATGAGCCAGCCTTTTTGTTTCACTTATAATTTCTGATTGGGGTGTCTGTGCTAACCTGCAATTCTGGTTTTGTCTGCGTCTCCTTTTTGTTCTAGCCAGATGGTGCCATTTTTTTTGAATTAGATGACTTTGGAGGGTTGGGAGAAGTCTGACTGGTAAGAGGTGAACAGAAGAAATAGGGAAGGAGATGCTTCAACCTAATGACTGTAGCTGTTTCTTTGTTCAATTCCGGCCTTAATCTTGTAAGGCAGAGGGTCTGTCTGTCTGTTGGATACCCCTCTGCTGCCTGACTTGTTGGACATTAAGGAGTGCTATTTTCTCAGTGTTTCTAGATGGGCATCTAACAGCAGTTGTTCTTCTTGTGTCCCTCCTTCACTTGATTATTGTGGTACCATTGGTGATGAGCAATTTTTGAAAGCTAACATGAAATTTCAGGTTTTTGGATGTATTTATGAATGTTTCTTTTTAGGCATATGATAGGCTTTTCCCATGTGATTTGGTGTAGCACAGGTTTTAGCTCTGATGCTATTCAAAATGCTGACTTTGGTGATTTGCATTCTTATAACCCCAGAGTGTCTGTACTGAGGTTGTCTCCCTTACCCCACCCTGATGAATATGAAGGTACTGGCCTGACTCACTTGAGCTTGTTGAGGCTTGAGCAGGTGGAGTAAAGTGCTATGAAAACTCATCTAAGAAAGGGGAGATGGCAGATTAAAGGTTGTAGTGCACAAGAATTTAGGCATTTAGCTGCAAGTTTTGATAGGCAATGTGGTTAGTTTGCATTTTAAAGGGGGAGGGCTTTCTGTTTTCACACTGTTCTGTAATAAGGTGGTGTTTGTTTTTTTGGTTTTTTTTTTTTTTTTTTTTAAGTGTTTATAAGTGGTTTTCCTTGTTTGTTTCAGGCAGGATGTGCCCAGTCATCCACTAAAATGTAGGCAGCTGTTGCTGTATATGGTATAACTTTTCAAATGGGCAAGGTATTATTTACATGTTCACAGACTTGCATTTTCTCATTGTTAATAGAGTCAATGTTTCTGTTTAAGTCAAGTTTTGGGTAGGTGAAAACTTAGTAATTTTCACTGTTTGACTAGTTGAGAATACTGGAAATTAGTCATCTTGTTAATGAAGAAGTATTTTCTGCAGTTCATGAAACACATCCAGTATAATCCACTATCTTGCAGGATAAAATCTCTTGCGTTGTTTTTTGACTGGTTTGTTGTTGGTTTGGGAGGTTTTTCAGTAGAAACAAATGTAATGATTTTTGTAATTAAATAAAATAAGAAATACTCTTTCCTAATAAATCTATTGAATTTCCATGTTTAAACACCTCTTTCTGAAACGTGGGCTCTTTTTTGTTATAGAATAAAGTTGGCAAGAATTTCTTGAGAAAGAAGTAACTTTATAATAAAGACAGATAAATTTCAACACATTGGTTCTACTTGTTTAGGTGTGTCTTTCCACAGTATTTCTGAGCCAAGCCAAAAACATAAAATAAAAGGGTGTTAAATATTTGTGGGCATCACGAATTAAGCTAACATGGAGGTTACTTAACTTCTGAATGTCAACTTCCATGAAGGTTTTAATGTGTTTTAACAGATACAATTCAAATTCACTCCTTTAATTATATTTGACCTCCTCTGTGTAAAAGCACTCTTGATACGACAAACAATAAAAGAAAAAAAAATTTTGGAAAACAAACCTGAGAGTGTATGAGGGAGATCACCAGGCTGATGGTCCCCAGTGTCAAGAACGGCCTTGCTGTTTGAATAAGCAGAATTTGAACAAAGAGGAAGGAAATATAGGAATAAAGATGGTGTTTATACATGCAGTATAAACTTTGCAGTATAAATGCAATATAAAACTTTGCTAGCACATACATCATCATTTCCTGTCTGGGTTTAGTAAGGGAATTATAATTATTTTCCATTATTACTAAGACCTTGATATTTTTATAAAATACCACACACAATAGTATCTTATGTACAATCACTGTTGGTAATTGAGCTGTAGCTGTCAAAACAAATGCCTGAAGAACTTGGATCTGGGGGAATTCCAGTATATGCCTGACCTAAAGGAGTAATTTATTGTTCATCCAGATAAATGTCTGTGGCCTGGTGCGTCACACATTCCCATTTAGCAAGCAGAGGCCTGCAGTGTGCTACCCAGGCATCACAGTGCACTGTGTTGATGTCTGTGGGGACTTCTCAGCTGCCTGTGGCTGCAAACATTATTGCTGCCCTCTAATCCCTTCGCTGATGGTCCTTGTCCCGTGCTTTGTATGTAATATTTTTTTCTGCTTGCAGATGTAGCGCACTTTTATAATAAGGGGTACGTGGGATTGGTTTGGGTCTGTGACTTTACAAACAAAGGTTATGCCAAAAATCAGTGTATGCAATTTGATGGTATCACAAGTTGGACCAACAAACAGTGCTGACCAATCTCAAGGGCTAACACAGAGAAACACTGATGTCTTCTGGATGATGTAACTACCAGATCAGTGCACCCTTTGTTGACTACACAGAACCTGAGTGGGAAAGAACCTTTGCTTTCTGGAGGCCTTGATTTGATAGTGTGATGGAAAGTGAAATACAGTTGGGCTGAAACATGCAGCTCTGTGCAAAGCTGTATCCTCTGCTGTAACCTTTGAAAC
>NW_020955438.1:522194-524404 GCF_003031625.1 Empidonax traillii | reverse complement strand
TTCTGGATGATGTAACTACCAGATCAGTGCACCCTTTGTTGACTACACAGAACCTGAGTGGGAAAGAACCTTTGCTTTCTGGAGGCCTTGATTTGATAGTGTGATGGAAAGTGAAATACAGTTGGGCTGAAACATGCAGCTCTGTGCAAAGCTGTATCCTCTGCTGTAACCTTTGAAACCTGAGTTTAGTAACTGCTCCATGGTTTGTGTTCTTACTGTGCCGATCAAGTGCTCCAGAAGTCAAGCTAGACATCTGTCGAGTTCATCTGAGCTATAAAACGGTACATGAGGCTCGGAGGAGGTCAAAGGCTGTTGTAACGGGCAGCCAGACTGTGTGCAAACCAAATCCTTCCAGAGCTTTTTGTTCCCAGCAACGTGAAATGGGAAGATGCACCCATGTTTTCCCTATTCCTCTTAATTCTGCAGTCCACTATCCTTAATCTTACGCTTTTTAAAAGTGGCACACAAAGTTCTAGTAGCTAGATGGAGAGAAAGGCAATTGCACCTGTTTGATATTGCTGACCAAACAGTGCAATAGATTTAGGCAGTATTAACTAAAATAAGAGGGATAGAGCATCCTCGCTTTGGGTTCTTTGGGATGAAAAATACCATATCGTTACTAAGGAATATTGCAAATATAAAGTTTCTCAAAGAATCTAAGTAAAATCACCTGTTCCCTAATCCTTTTGCTGGTATATGACCAAGTATATGGATTTTTACATGAAAAAAAAAAAAAAAAAAAAAAAAAGGAGAGAGACAGGACCAAACAGCTGTGGGAATAACTAATCCAAATTGTATCCATGTTCTAGTGAAAGTAATAATGTTCTTGCTTAAAGGAACTCTCCCTCGTGGCTTGTTTCCCTAAGACCCCTGGAGACTAGTGATGTGGGTGGAGTGCACAGGACATGAAGTAAAAATACTGTGAGATAAACCTGTCCAAAAAAGAGTCTAATCTCCAAGGGAGACAATGGTTATCATATAGCCATGGGCTACTCATTAACTCATGGTTCCTAAAACAAATATTATTTTAGAGTGACAGCGAGCTACTAACTACTTTTTAATCTCATTTTGGATTTGCTTTTTTTGCACCATTTTTTTGGAGTTTAGTCGTAAAACGACGACGTGAATATCACAGCAGGCACTGTCTCAGACCTCGAAAGAATGAATTCTCCAATATACTTTTGTTACAAAATCAAATCCAGAAAAACTTCAGATTAACTAGGTTTCAATAATACTTTTCCTGCTTCATCATATGGAAAAGTAACAGCAAGTTCAAAAATGAGGGAAGAATAAGGCAAAAGTGGGCTTAAAGACAATTTACTTGCCAGCATATTTTGACAATAGAGAACAGTTTTGGTGTGTTGCATGATGGTAGAAGGTTGGAATACTAATAAATGGGAAGAATTTTTGTATACAGCCCATAGTTGAGCTGAGGATTTAAATTGTATGATTTGCTAAGGTAAATAATATGGTTCTGTAAAGATTAACCACATTAGCAAGGGTACCAGCTAGGATAATACTGGTTTTCAGTACATATACATCAAAGCTGAACAGTCAGGGTAAGGAAGGAACCTCTCTTGGGATGGAGTGTTGGCCAATTAGCTGCATTTGCAGAGATTTATGGAGTCTTCTGAATCGTTTCAGTGTTGGCCATTATCAGAAATGGAATATTGTTCTTGGTAGGCTGTTGTTTCGCATTATGGTAGTCCTGTGATGTAGAAGTAGATATCCAGAAGGTATTTGCTTAACAGCACAGTAAAGCTTAATCTTTTGTTTGCAAATACCTCCCCTTTCAACGTGCAGGAAGTTGAAAGGTTTCATAAAAATCTGATCGTTACAGAGGGACAAATATATAACTCCCTTCTAAGGTACCTCTTGTAGCACTCATTTTCGGTATCTGTTTCTTCTTGCAAAAGTACCGAATGCATTAGTTGGTGGTTCAGTTTTGAGTTTGGAAAACTTTAGTAATGGAAGCTAATGAAGGGCTATTCCTCATAATTTTAAGGTCATTTTTTAAGGTCATTTAAGTTATTTGTGCATTTTTATCTCTAAGATGTGTCTTACAGAAAGATTAAGAAATTGATATATCTTTGTTCATTGTTTTAAATTAATACTTTTTTGACTAATTTTTTTTTCAGGTTTGTTATTCATGAAATCAGCTGTCTTCTTAGCATATTTCATTCTTCCATTTGTTTAGAGGCCCTGAATAG
>NW_020955438.1:486997-521988 GCF_003031625.1 Empidonax traillii | reverse complement strand
TTTGTGCATTTTTATCTCTAAGATGTGTCTTACAGAAAGATTAAGAAATTGATATATCTTTGTTCATTGTTTTAAATTAATACTTTTTTGACTAATTTTTTTTTCAGGTTTGTTATTCATGAAATCAGCTGTCTTCTTAGCATATTTCATTCTTCCATTTGTTTAGAGGCCCTGAATAGTGGTATGTGGTTCTGAAGGATGACAGAAGTAATTCTTTTTCTGGTATTTACTGTTCCCTGTTGTTGAAACGTCACCTTTGGGACTGTGACTGGCATTAGATATATGTTAATCCTTCTAGTAACTTTTAATGAGCTTGATAATGCAATGATAATGAGGGGGAAAGATGGAGTTGGCTGTCGGGGAGAAGATTTGAAATTCTATGGACTTAAAAGTATCCCAGGATATTGATATTGAATCATGGTGGTGCTCTTTCTTTTACGTCCAGTTTTCTAGAAGTGAAAATACACCACCTTTCTTCTTTCTTTTCCAGGAAAAAAGTAGGAATTAAGAAGGAGTCTGTTTTAACATCATCAAGAATAGAATGTAAATTTGGAAACAAGACCACTTGTTTATAAGTATGGGTTGTATTATTGATCTCCTGTTGTTTCTCTAATCTGTACTTGCATTTTTTTGTTTGTTTGTTTGTTTGTTTATGATAGGTTTTTCTCAAAGACAAATGTCTGCTTGGATTGGGGATTTGTTTTCAGAGATGCCACACTGTACATCGGCCTTGGTCTTCTTGAATCTGTAGTGCTTCCTGAACAGTTTAAAGGCTTGAAACTTACCTACTCCTCTTGGCTATTCAGAGCTTAAGCTTTTTAAGTTTATGTAAACTTTTGTCACAATCTGAAGAGTTGCTTTCAGTGTGGTAGTTTTTTTGTGAATAGAAGAAAATAATGCAATATAATAAAGTTTAATCACAGTGTGCTAGTTATAATCTTTCAGTAGGAATTACTATAGGATCTGGAAATAGGAAACAAAATGGATTGAAGGTACTTTCCCTAAAGGTAATTGCCATTTAAAATTATGCAAATGCTGAATTGAAATTTCTACTGACATAATGCTTTGGGTGAGGATCTGTGATAGAATTTTTTTTTTTTTTTCTCCTTAGGTGAGTGCTTTCCTTGTTGGTGGGCTTTTTTGGTATTTGTGTGTGCACAAGAGAGATCTCAGTATGTGTTCTAGATACACTTTTAATTTCTGAAGCTCTGTGGTTAGTAGACACTGGCCTAATCTTAGCTTTATTTATGTAGTATAAATAGAGGAGAAAAGTCTTGATCAGGAGACATACAAATGCTAAGTATGTAGAAGAAGAAGATATGATTCTAATTGGTACTGCAAGAAGTAATATATAACCAAGCCAGTACAAACAGCTGATCGGTTGAATACTACCTCTGATTTGTTGGTATCATGCTGAGAATAAATCAAGTTTGTGTAGTGACTGGAAATGACCTTTTTATATTCCTTGTTTACACTCTAGGCTTTTGAAAACCCACTGCTCTTCCCTGGCTTCTTTAATAGGTTTTAAATCAAATTGGTACAAAAATATGGTGTACAGGTTATTGTCCATGTATATTTCATGAGAATTAGCATTGGTTTAGCTAACTCAGTTCAGAAGATAACTAAAGTATGTGTGACAGTGTCCCAACATTTGAGTCTTGTAACTCAGTGCTTTCTGGGGAGATTCCATTTCCTTTAAAATACAGCAGAACTTGACCCATTCGGGTATTGCTTTCTCCAAAATACCTTGGAGAAGATTAAGTCCTGTATCATCTGAAGGATGACCTCATCCCATGCCAAGGGAGCAAATGAGACTGTAGCAGCTCTTGTGAGCCTTTATTATGAAAAGGTGGGCAGATTTTATCAGTACTGTCTCCTTTGCCCTTTGTTCTCTAGAAGGCATAGCTTTTACCAAAACAATGTTAATGAAGAAGTTGCTGATAAATACTTTGGATAATTTTGAAAATAGTTCCCATCTGGGAGTGGAAGGGAAACAAAGAGAAGTTAAACGTGCAGTGCCTGCTCCCTCGGATGCACTGTGGCAGTGAGACGTTTGTAACCTCCTTGACAGTGTGTTGCACCCTGTCCAAAGAAAAGCTATCTATCTGGATTTCTAGTATGGCTGTGTCAAAGCAGGAGGTTCCCTTTTTGTAGGGCAGAACGGTTTCTTTCTATTGCTCCAGTTTCTCCCTCCTGTATGTTTACAGTGGATAGCATTCCTCTTGCTACACCTTGGAATAATAATAAACAGAGCTGACATATGCATGAACTACGAATGTGTCTGAAGACTGATTGTCTTAAAAAAAACTCCAACGAGTAATGACATCGGTACTTTATGTTGATCCATGTTAGACTGCAGGTGTGACTGTTCTCAGTGTTTTGGGTGCTGCTGTCAATAAATCCATGTTCTAAAATTGAAATTATTGTCTATATGCCACAGTAGCCTCTACTTGCTTTAATTCTCAGTACTGTGCCTTTGAGGGAGATATTTTTACCAGTATCTGACAAGTGAATACAAATTTCTTCTGTGTCATTGTCATAGCTTCTTTGTCATAGCTTGATATTATGAGAACAAAAGAAAGCTGGGGACCCTAGTGAGAATGTTAGAGAGGGATTAACAGAGCCTTGTAGCTATGGAGTTAAGCTGGGCTTCTGTTTTCGCTGCCAATGACATCTTGATTTATGCATACTGGGGATGTTTTTAAACATAGAAGCAATAGGAAATAAGACAGTTTGCTTCTAGCCTGTGTTTCCTGCAGGGCTTCTTGGCTTTGCCTTCCGGTTAGACGAGAGTATTCGGAGCATAATCTTGTTGCTCTGTCCTCTTATTGCTGTTTATTTGTTTGCTGGTTATGTAAAGCTCTGGGCTTGAATCTGTTTTTCCCTTGCCCAACTATTCCTTGAAGATGTGGGTTGGGAATGTGCATACAGAAAAATCTCTTGTGCACATCCTGTTTTCAAATTGTGTTATTTCCTTTAGTGTTGCACTCCTACTGAGAATGTGGTTCCAACGATGTCCCGTGTGTCTGACCAAGATGGTGACTGCTAAGGGCAGAAGTACACAAATGGCAAGGTTGTTTTAAGTAATGGATGATGGACTTGGTAGTTTTCTGGGTAGTGTTTTGCATGCTATAGATATCCAAGTAGTGTAAATTGTGATTCAGGATTTGGGGGTTTGTTGTTGTTGTTGTTGGGTTTTTGTTTGTTTGTTTTGACTTAGGGTGCCTATTAAGATAAAGGTAATCTGGTAGCAGTTTGAATACTCACGGTGTCATTATGGAACAGTGTAGCCACTGATGAACTTGCACAAATACCGAAAGCAGCAGCCTGGGACAGGAATATAAACTTCTCCCTTCCTACTGCTTTATTTATTTCAAATGTGCAGATTGCTGAGGTAAGCAAGCCTGCAAAGTTGAGATGGATTAGCTGTAAAGTAAGCGTTAACTACTATGAAAACAAGCGGCTTTCTATTGCCAAACACCTCTGAGTGGCCTGTCGCTGGTCACTTGCTGAAAGGTGACATAATTTGCAATTCTAATAGAGTAACAGCCTTTTCCTGTCATGCTGAAATACTTTTGAGGGTATCAACATATGCTCACTGTAAATATATTGGTATGATTTTGCTTATGGGTTTAATATAAAAGCAGAATGATTGATGGAATTCTAATTTTGTTACCAAAGCAGGAGCTTTTAGAATGGATCAAAGGAGTTTTACTAGGAAGATGATGGATTTTAACCTCTAGCTCTCTATCAGTGGTCTTTGGTATTAAATTGCTAATACAAGGTACTGATTACAATCTTCCAGTTCAGTGAAATCATATTGCTTTGTCTTCTTTTGTAGGCTTCTGTGAAACAACCTCTTCAGCTAATGTAGTTACAGTGTTGATAAAAAGTAAAATGTGCCTTCATCTATGTAAAAAACCCCTATATGGACGTAGAAGCTTTCCTGGTCCTTTAAGTGCTCTAAAACAATAAGACTAATTTTTGCTACTGGTACAGAGAATTTAACCATAATACTGCAGTGGGTTTCATCATTACATCCTTGTGTGGTGTTTGTAACTAATTTCTAATATTGGTCCTAGAATTTGCATTGTGCTGCACAGAAACCGTGATATCTCTTGGTTTTTTGAGCTATGCAAAAATACACATAGTAATTTTTTATTTTAGCAGTGTTTGAGGCTGAACATAACGAAATGGCAAATTTATAGCATGCAGGTTTTTTGTCTCCTTTTATTAATTGGTTTTCATATTAGAATTCTTTCCCAATTCTCCTATTGTGAGAATATTTTGCATCATTATACCGAAGAAATGGTTCTAATGTTTGTTTTGTCATATAATGGATAAATTTTGGTTTGGAAAATTCCTCTCCCTAATTCCTATCTTTAAAGTCTTTGTTATGATTCTAATTAGTAGGTATTAGCATATGTATCAAAATGCAGAATATGCAAGTACTATTTGGAAAACTAAATGCTAGGTTTAGCTCATTTTGTATCATTGAGATTTATTTTGAACAAAACATTAGCACACTGAAGTATGAAAAGTATAAAATTACGGCATAAAATCAACATCAATAAAAATATGATTTGTGTACATAGCTTTTCCCTCGCCTAGTATCCATGCAGCTGGGCAGAAAAAGAGCAGTCTAACAAATGTGTTGCTACTCCTTATGACTGGGACAGGAGGAGGTAAATGTGGAATTCTCAATTTGGAGTTGAAAATTTAAAACCATTAAATTGCTTTTATAGTATTGAGAAGCAGGAAATGGGGTGGATTGCTTTGAGGAGGAGGAGAATTTTCCCCTTTGGACAAAACAAGCATATATTTATTTTGTCAGTTGCCACCCAGCATAAATGTTGGTACCACTAGGTCTGTAATAACCACAGCCACGGGCTGGAAGAGCCTCAACCCATGAGCTCTTGCTACACCAGGAGTTGTGCCCAGTCACTCCTACGTGATTCTTTATCAGTTTTGAAAACCTTCTCTTCTGGAAAGGGTGAGAAAAGAGGTGACAAGAGCTGTAGAACTTGCTAATTTTTTAGACTTGGCATCAATATCTCATTTGGTATCCTGTTCTGCTCACAACACCTTGCATTATTTCCTAGTACATATACTTTACTTTCCCTCCAGAAGAGGGGGAAAAAACCTGAAACAACTGAAATTGAAGCAACGACTGAGGAATGTGTAAAGGCAACCTTGAGGATTTTCTGTGTAACCAAACTTTAAATATAGTTTTCCAAGGAGGAACAGTTCTTAAAAAGCACCACAGTATCGTGTAAAAAAAACAAACAAACAAACAAACAAAAAAAAAACACAAACAACTTATCACACTATGTCTTTTATGCCATTTTGGGACAATAGTGCCCTATTCTCACTACTTGAACTGTTTATTCCTTTCTCTTTGCCAGCTCAAGTGCTTGAGTGCTTAAGAATTGGATCCCACTAGTGATGCAGGTTAAAACTAATGGAAAGAAAACAGCATTTTGGTTCAGCTGGGATCAATTCCTTATCCAATTCAGCATCCTGCTGCACAAGTACCTCTGCATGGGAGAGGCACAGAGACTGAGAGATCAGAGTGATGGAGGGGGGAGCGTGATCAACTCTACTGGTGGTAGTGACAGTTTGCTGGCTTGATGTATTTGTGGAACTGTGTCATCTCTCTTGGAAACTAGTTATGTACTAGACAAGATGAAACTTTTTTCCTATAAAACAGGCTACAACAATCCATTTTCAGTTAAGTAATATGTCTTCTGAAAAATAAATAATTGTTCAAATGTCTATGAAGTTGTTGTTCTCGTTTGCTACAAGCGTGAATCCAGAAATGTCACCATGCTTCTGTTTGGTGGGGGAAAACCAACTCCAAATCTAATATCAAAGTGTTATCAGTTAGGACAGCAAAGTCAAGCTGCCTTGGTAAGCAGAGGAATGGAAGGGCCAGGGCAACTGCAGAAACAAGCTGCATGTCAGCTTGCTGGGTATGCTGTTTAATTGCTGCAGATGTCATGACGGTTTGCGGTGTTGGTTTGTAAAGACTGTGTGATTTTATGGGGGGATATGCTAATTTGGTTGATATGCTTCAACAGATGCTTTAGCGTGCTTTCCATTGTAGTCTTTACTTGAGGTTTAGCCTTTCTAGCTTGATTATCATTATCTGAAGAATAGTTTGTACATCAGCTTATTTTCTGCTAAAATTAGACTGGCTATCTTTTGTTTGCAAGTTGCATTACTTCAACCAAGTGAAGGCAAATTGGTCTAATTCTGTACCGTTTCTTTTGTGCTCTGTCACCCTCTATGGTAATAGCCAGTAAAAAGCTCAAATCTAAGGTATGTGTCTCTTTTGCTCATTTTTCTGCTGACATAATACTCCATAACTGGGACGCCATGTATCATGGGGACAGAAATGGATTCCTTTTGTGGATAGTCTCATGTAATCTTTCGGTAAAGGACTGACTTAGTTAAAACACATTACCCATTGCTGGATGCGGCTGTAAGGTCTGAAATTCCATTTATTGAATATGTGATTAAAGAAGAATAATGATAAATGTCCTGCCTCTCTTAGTGGCACAGATGGCCAACTCACGCAGACCAGGGGACCAAAGGGAAGTTAGGAAGTGGGATATGCATCACATACTGTCTATTGCCACATGCTCCCAGCCAGATGTTTTGTTATGTAAAAATCTAGCGTGTAACTTGCAAATCAAAAAATACGCATTTAATATGAAATAACACGAAGTTCTTGACTAAAAGCAATTATAACAGAATGTTCTTAATTTGATATCTTTGCAAATTGTACTTTGTTTTGTGTGACTCACTGAAGATGAGTAATTTTGTTCACCCTGAAGTTACCTAGCTGTTCAGAGTACATTCCTTGTGACTCAGTTCACGCTTAAAATTTCTGATTTTGTGCACTTTTCCACAATAATATTTGTGCTTCCAGGATGCGAGGGGCCGTGTGTTAATACACTTGTTACAGGACCAAGCATGCTGTGCTCAGGCACAGTGCTTTAGAGGTCTCCAGAGTATTGTAAAATGCAGCCATGTAGGTTTATCAGGAGCAGCTGGTTTTGTTCTGTGGATAGATCCATTTGGGGGGAGGGTGGAGTGTGCTGGTGGCTTTTAGAGATTAGCTGGTGACAGTTTTGCTTGGGAAGTGTACCAAGTTTTAGCAGAGCTACTGTAAGAGAGATAGGAGCTGGAAAGGGACAGTG
Source organism: Empidonax traillii (assembly GCF_003031625.1). Taxonomy (NCBI): domain Eukaryota; kingdom Metazoa; phylum Chordata; class Aves; order Passeriformes; family Tyrannidae; genus Empidonax; species Empidonax traillii. The sequence continues at coordinate 514,783 of NW_020955438.1, read as the reverse complement.
AAAAAACACAAGCTCTACTAATCTTTTTGTATCAGAAGAAGCCTTCAGGATTTGGTTATCTGCATGTGGGTCTAATTGCAGCCTTGATTAGAGAAGTGTGTAATACTTCCTACTGAAATAAAGATCTGGCTGAGCTGTTGGACACACAAGGCCTAGATGAGGCATCAGAGCAGCTGTGTCCTTGTGCAGGCGAGAAGGAGGCTGTCCGGTTTATTGGATCTTGTCAGATCATGGCAGTGCATGCTTCTTAAATCCCTCAGGGTAGGGAGGGAGTGTCGAAGCAGGGATGGCTTATTTTAGGTAAACAGATTTAGGCAGCATTCCATTTTCTCGTTCCTTTCCCACTTGAGAAATGCGGGAACATCTCATGAAAGGGTTACGTTTGGTCTTCAAAATGTTCTCATCTGGCCTTGTGGTGGTTTGTGGGCCAGAGCTGCGTGACAGGTACAGCTGGGTAGGGAGCCTGCAGTTCAGTTAGTTTTGATGCCTTTTGTTTAACTTCTGGAAGTGGTGAATGTTTGCTTTAATGCTATTCCTACTCTCCTGCTTCTCCTCTCGTTCTTTTTCCTAAGCTTATATTGATTCAGTATTGACAGAAAGCTGAACTTACTCCTTCCGTTTGTATTAAAGTGTACCTGTGAATTCTTACATAGCGAAAGAGCAGTGGAGGATTTCTGGGTTTATTCTTGGCTGTTGAAACTTCATGTATTTGGAGGAACTGAGAAGGGTTTTGTAGGATCTTCAGCATTCTTATAGTCTGTAATAAAGTTATTGCTATGCTGGGGTCTTCTACCTGTTTTTAACGTATGAAGCAAATGCTTTGCTCTCCAACTGAGTAGAAGGGAGTTGAGAATAATGCCTTTCAAACAAGTACCATATTCTGATTGATTATCCTTATCTTGCATGGGACAGCCTTGCTCCTGCATGGAGCATGACATGCTCCTGCATGTCAGAGTTGTGTACTGTCTCTTGCGGTGCTTGGAGAACTGCTTATTACACAGGAGTGGATTCTTCCTCGGAGAGGACGTTCCTTGTCTTTTGCAGCTTAAGACCAGTAGATACAATACTGACTGATTTGAGAAGTGGGAGAGTGATAGATATATTTTGGGACCGTAAATTAGACATAAGAGCCCAGTCAGTAAATTAAACCTCTTCAAAGGAAGAGGCATAGAACAGCTGTGCTGTACACGAGTAAGAACTTGTGCTGGGCATATGAGTGTGTGAATGCATGTGAGTGTGTGGCTGTGACAGTCAACTTGGTGTCCAGAGTTATACAAATGAGGTTTTAATATTGTACTGTAAACTTTTAAGCTCCCTCAGAGCAGAGTCATATGAAAAGGCTGACTTAGGCCGTGGTGCCACTGAGGAAAAGGAGGATGGGATTTTCCCGAGTCAGGTCTACCACTATCAGAATATTGCTGCTTGGTTAGTTAGAGATGCTGCACCGACGTGTGTCTGCACTCAGTGAGTGGGGGACAAGAACTTTGTGGGATGAGAGAGAGAGTTAATGGGGCCAGAAAGATACAAGCATGCCTTTTCATGTTGATAATAACAAACTGATTCTAATTTTAGAAAATAGTAAGTAATGTATTACATATGACTGAATAGTCCTAGATCTAAACATAAAACTTGCAAGTTTTGGAAGTAGAAGATCACTAAATGAAGAGGCACTTGGGTGATTCTTTAACAAAAAACTTCACCAAAAAATTTGAAAGAAATATTTTGAACAAGTGATGTGTGTGGATTTGAGCACTTAGGAGAGAGATGCTACATCCAACTCTCACCTGTTCCTAAAATCAAGGCTTATAAAGTCCTCTAGTTTCATTGTAAACGTTAAAGATTTTTTTTTCCTCCTCACTGTAGCGCTTTACTCAGTGTAATTGGGAACATTTTACAATAGTAATGAACTTGGCAAGAGAAGAGCCCTTTGCCTGCTGCCAGAGTAAAGCAAATAAACAAATAAGGAAAACAAAAGAAGATCCCTCCCTGTCCCCTCTGCGGGTTGCAGGAGCGGCTGGCACCGCTGGCTATGCTGGCGGAAGGGTGGAATGTCCTGCCGTGCATTCCACGCAGATGGCCTGGACCCCAGCCACCCCAGCAGAGCAGAAAATACCATGCTTTCAGCCATGCCACTTGTGATTTAATTGGAACTGAAGCTAACTTTAAAAAGTAGTACATCGTCAATTAAAACTGTTTTTCTGTGCTTCCAAAAATTGCACAAGGCTTTGCTCAGGAGAAGCTGAATTCTTCCATCATACGAACACTGCTTAGATCTTCATCTTAGGGATAATGTTTTTCCTTTTTGGGGTACCTTGCCACTAAGAAAGTCCCTCATCTGAACAGAGCACAATCATCACCTGAAGAGAGTAATTTTTCTGTATTCCCCTCTTCTGGTTCTCAGCAAAATATTGACCTTCTGCTTTCAAGAGTGGTGACATAATGCTTCCCGTATTGCAAATACCACTGCTGTTGCTCAGGAGCATTTGGGACTGCTGGTTGTGTATATATAGTTGTGATGATCAGTACTGACTCCTGATAAAGAAAAAGCAAATACACCTTGTAGTACTCTTGCAGAAACTTGTGCTCTCAAGCTCTGAACTGGGGTCTGAGTATTTTTGTGTGTTAAGACTGACTGCAGAAGAAATGTGCTGGTTGTTGCAAGACCAGGTGCTCATCTGAGCTTATCGTGCAGTTTGCTGTCTGTAGCACTGACTACCACAACAGCTTACCACTAATCACATCTGCAGGTAGCATGAGAGAGGAATGACGCTCTTTTCCTGTCGCTCACGTATTGTTTGGTCAGTCACCATTAAGGAAGCAAAAGACTATAACCTTAACTAAAGGATGCAATAATGTTGCTTTGTAGTTATTTATCAGGCAAAATCTGGCACCATTAGGGAAGTAGAACACCCTATTCTTAATTGAAGGATGTGATAATGAAGCTTTGTAGCTGTTCAGTGGGCAAAATCTGTGATTAGTGTCACGTATTGTTTTAGAATCTGGAGAAGGAATAGCTAATGTTTGTGGGATGACGTAATTTTAGAAAGAACCTGGAAAACTATTTCACCTAATTCTACAGTGAAGTCTTTGCGCTGCAGAGTGCAGGCTGGTAGTTCAGTGCTTCCTGATGTTTGGTAAGAAATTGTTCCTCTCAACTGACAGAAGTAAAAAAGCTGAAGTATGGTTTCCACTAAGCATTTAATGATGGGGAGGGCAGTGCTGTTTAGAAAACTGAAGTTCAAGTTGTCTGTTTACACAAAATATTTCAAGAATGCTATGCAAATCCATATATTAGAATAACAAAGCACAAATCAGACTGCCTCCTTGAGGCCAGTGGCAGTTTAAGGCCAGTGCCACCTCACAGCCGTGGGAAGCCTTGTGAAACCCGGAAGCACCCAGTGTGCAGGTACCTGCCATCTGCATGTCCCCACGGCAGAAGTGCAGAGGGAAGGGTGAAACCCCAATATTCTTGGGCTTGCAAGTTTGCGCTGTGGGCTGCTGTATGAATTCATGGGGATTATGCAGCTGTGTAAGAACACAACTGCAAACTAGAGGTATTTCCTTGTGTGAGAACAGCCAGCAGCTGTTGGATGAGTGTCTTTTGTTGGCCTACCAGAGTTTGAGCCAAGTTTGATATTGCAACATGGATCTTTTAAAAAACTTTGTGTTGCACCGGAGCATTTTTATGTGCAGGTGAGTTCATTGGTAGTTACCCCTGTGTTATTTTCAAACTGAAAATGAAAATGCAGCAAAGAGCTCCAAAACCAGCAGTGCACTGTAAGATTTGGTGTGTTGCTTTTCCAGGGTTTGTACTTCAACCTATAGCTCTTAAATTCCTGCTTATAGCATTTTACAGACCTTCACAAGACGGTTGTACAGATCAGTTTGCTTCGCTTTTCCACAAACATGGTTTAATGGTACAACTCCCATGCTACTGTTGGCTATGACTATGCTAGGCCTCTAATTTACTATGAAATGTTTTTCCCTCAGTTTAACATTGCTTTCAGGTACAAACAAGATGGCAAATTACTTGCAGTACCAGATAAATGTGTACTAGGCTGTCTGACGAAAAACTGTCTTTTTTTATCTGTATATATTTCATAATGTCTGTTGTTCTAAAATGTCCAAAGACAATTACCAAAAGCAAATCAATGCTGGATAATAATTATAAGAGAAATGTACTGCCTGGAGCCATTTATTCAAATACTGCCTTCCTGCTAACTACAATTGGAGAGAAAGGATTATGTTAGCCACTCCAAAAGGACAGCAATCCCTATTTTAACAAACCATGAAACTTTTTCCACTCTTCTCAGCATCCCTTGACCTGCTCAGTCAAGCTCAAGAGAGAAACCTGAAAGCACACTATACATTGTGTTGTGAATTGCTGTTTCTTTGTTAGCCAGAGCTCTTCACCAGGATTTATATTTGTGGTGCTGTGAATTCTGTTAACTAATTAATTTTAGGTTCTGTTTAGTTTAGCAATTCTTCTCAATGATGAAACAGTTTTTCTTACCTGAGGTGCTTGAAGGAACATTTGTGTACCTACTCTACCAAGTCCTTTCAGGAGGAAACAGTCTCTTAGTTCCCCTTTTTTGGGCTGGACAGGATGGTTGTGGACACAGTAGCTGACAGCTCCAAATGGGAGTGATACCCACTGAGCAGGTGAAGCTGCTGCTGCCACTTGTGCAAGCTTCATCCAGCAGACCATGGAAGACCAGTGCTAGGGGTGCTGTCTGATTACTTAAGGGTTATCCTCAAGGAATAGAGGTTTTTCAGCTTTTTGTGTGTCAGTTTAGCAATGTATTTCTCAACACTGGAAAATCTATGAACTTTGCTTTCAAGGGTAAAATAAATAGAGCACCACACCATCCACAAACACATGCACTGCTGCAGTTACTACAAAAGAAGAGCATGTGTACAAGGGCACATGATATCCCATTTAGTTAAGGACTGGGGGCTGTTTGTGCACAAGTACCACATGTATTTGAGGAACTTAGGCTGATCCAAAATATTCGTTTAAAGTGTTAAAAAGTTTTAAAAAATACCTATGATAAAGTTTACTAGTTCACTGGACTTTTTTGCAAACTGATGGTCTTAAGTTCTTGAAATAACTTGCCCATGTGAATAAATGAAAGAGGAAGTATTTCACAACACATTTACATCAGGACTTTCTTATAAGTGTAAAATAAGAAGTAACAAAGTAACCTCAAATATGAAAGTGCAGATTGCCTCTTAAACCTTTTTCTTAAATAACTGAAAATAGAAAAAAAAAAAGGAAATAGTTCATATTCAAAACATATACATTCTCCACAGAAATGTCTGAAGCTGCTAAATCCTCAAATCAAGAAATAAGAAGGTGAGATGTAGAGTAATATTGCTAAAAGAAGAATGCTGTGCTTTTCACTGCTGATAATGTATGGTCTTCCAAGCCCCCCATCCCCAGTGGCTCCTTGGTTGCCTTTAGGTATTGTAGTGCACCAGGGCCAGCACTATGAAAGAGAAGAAGAGAACATTGTTGATGCCAGAGAACCCTGACTACAAGTAACTGGGGATTTGCAGAGTAGGAAACTGTGCAGACCAGAACCTCAGCAATCCCCAAAGTTGGGGAAATACTGACTAAGAAAAAGTAATAAGTATTTTATAGAATATTGGACAGTATTTAACTACTTTGTTCAGCAAAACAAATAAAAATCAAACCCAACAAACATCTGGTGTTCCTGGAAGTTGTTGAATTCATGGTTATAGAGCCTGAATCAGGTGCAAAGCAGGCATCGCGTAGGTGGCAGAAAATACAGTCTGCTTTTGGTTGTGATGGACATGTTCCGTAACCTATCACAGAGACATGAAGGTGAAAAGTTATCTAGCTTTCCACCTTCATTGAGTTCTCGAAGAACCGTTTCTGGTGAGGACGATAAAATATCTCTAAACTTGCTCCTTGCAATTAAGTCCCCTTGTATTTCCAGATTGGGTAAGGGAGAGAATTCTGCTGTGTCGATATTGTTATAGATATCTGCTGGGAGAATTTACTAAGAACTGCTGGTGAACGTGGAATGAGATGCTTTTCTTAGAAGTGAAGCTGCTCTTGATGCGACTAACTGGATTCAAATTTTTTTGCTGTCACTACAGAGAGCTCGTTTAGGACTCTTAACAGAGCTGGATTTTTATTTTTAATTTGGCCATTAATGTGCCAGATGACTTCAGATACATCTCTCCAGCTCCTTTGCCTTTCACTTCCCATTTTGAAAATGGTAACTTTCAGGTAAGTCACTGAGATCTGCTGATAAAATTAATTTTTGAAAACTCACATATGGTTATATCCTTGAGATATTTAGTTTGCATCTTATTAAGCTGGTAAGAGGACTGAAACATTGGTAAATATGGTAATTATCTAGATGGACTGAGGGACAAATGGAATTTTTTGTTTAGTTTTTTCCTTCAGGATGACTTTTGTATCAACAGAGGCTGTGGTACCAGAAGATGCAGAAGAGCTTGAATGTTAGGGAAGTGTTGCCACTAGTAGATCTAGATTGTGGTTGAATTTCAAGTGTGCCTTCCCTCCCCAGTGCAAGACTGGGCTACACTGGTTGCAGTTTGTTTTCAGATGGTCAATGTGGACAGTAGTTATCTACATGAGCTTTGCTCTCACTTGTTGATTTTGGAGGAACTTTGTAGGTGTTGGTTCTACAGTTATTGTTAGCACAGCACCTAAGGGATGACTGATTACCTACATTTACTGTAGTAGCAGCACTGCCCTAGGCCTGAAAAAGGAGCAGAAGTCAGGAAAATAACTTAGTTTTCATCTGCTAGAATTAATCTTGCAAATCACATTAATGATATGTTTAATTTTTTTTTTTTTATTCTGTGTACTTTTCACACTCTTCAGTCTAACAGGGAATCTTTTGCTTGGGTAATAGCCTAATTTGCAGGAACAGTGTTGTGCAGAGTAATGAAGAATCCTGGAATTCTTGATTCCAACTAAATGAAAAAATTACCAGCAAAACATTTGAAGAAACAAGCTTGAAATTTCTGTACCATAGAGATGTATTTATGTGGGTTTCTGAAGAATTATATTTTATAAATGGAATATTTTCCCTGAAATAGCAAAAATAATGAGTTCTTCTTTTTCCTAAGCAACACTGTCAAAAAATGTTTATATTTTGATTAACTGGATAATAAGAAATGACTGTACTATTGTAGCCTATAAAATAAGTGATAGTGAGGATGGTGTTTTGAAACATAATGATTTCAATTCAGCTTGGCTTGTTTATGTATTTTAAAAAGTAAGCAAGAGTTTGCAATAAAAGCTACTGTTGTATTTTGTTTCTAAGTTATCTGTGAAACACTATCAGGAATTTAAGATACATCTGGCATTACAATAAGCTGAATGAGTTCTGGCAGCATTTACAGTTGAGAGCTCTAAACAGTGTTTTGAGTACTTCACTTTTCAAGGTTGATAAATCTCCTCCTTGCTCCACATTTTCAAGGGAGCCTCTGAAAAAGGCAGTGATGCAGCAGGTTTGTCAGAGAGGCATATTTTACCATCCTGGTACATCCTGAGTTCTTTTTTTTTGCTTAGGGTGTCTCCAGGCCTGAGTCAGAGGGAAGGAAATGTGACACTCGGGTCCTGTGGCTTCAGCTTAGATTTCCATCTACACTGTTGCTCAGGTTTTGAGTTTCTTATTGTTGCTTTACTGTGGTAACATGATAACTATGGACACATTTTTCACTAATAATTTTTCCACAGTGGTTGGGATGGCTTGTCTGAGAAGAGGGATGTAACAGCAAACACCAAATTTAAAATTAGTTTGTCACTTGTGTTTAGTCATGCTCGGAAAACATAGTACTCTGATTTTCATTAAAAACCTTCTTACTTTCACTGTCAACTTCTAAATCTGCAATGCATTTGCCTGTTAGATAATATGTAATTTAAATGTGTTGTTCACGACTGAGCATTTTCAAGGGTGATTTCCCTCTGCTGTGGACTACTGCATCTTCACAAACAGCCTTTGCAGTCTCTGAAAAGATAATTATTTGAAAGATTCCAGTATTCAAAGAAGTGATTTGGGTCTGAACTTTATTTAAGAGGAAGGCTACCACTAATGTTAAGGATCTGAAATATTCATTCATCTCTTCCTGACCTATAGATGAATTGGGCTTCAGTTTTTGGTTTTTTTTTCATTTAAGGCCATCTTTTTGCTGTCAAGTAAGAATGCCACCTGAGATTTCTGTGAGAGAACCGAGACCTCTGTGAAGGGGAACCTCTCACTGCTGCCCTGTGTTTAAGCTGCTGCCCTAAACTGACAGCAGTGCAGAGCTGTGGAGCTTCTTAAGCTTAGCAAGTTATAAGTGGTATTCATAACGACCTTGGGAGGTGAATATTGTGTGTCCCAGGCGTACACAGAGGAGATGGAGGGTGTTGTGCTTTGGGTCTCTTAGTGGCATATTTCCCAAGGGACGTTGTGCAGCCTCAAGTGAATCAAGAAGATACATGTTTGCATGAAGGATGCTGCTGCTTCTATCACAAGCATAATTCTGGAAGTGTAATGAGAATGAGAGGAAGTGGAGGACTTCCTGCATTAGTTTTTGTGGCTGTGTGAAGGGGCTGACTAAGTTGCAGCTCTGTTGCACAACTGAAAAAAAGTTATGTTAGGCTCAGATAAGTCTCTTGAGATGTGAACTAATATACATACCTCTTTGTGCTGCGTGCATCATGGTCAAATTTTTATTAACCTGGAAGTCAGAACAACAGTAGTAATGACTGAATATGCTACTTGTCTCTGTATTTTACCTTAAGTCAAGTACTTTTCCACAAAATGCATTAGTGCTAGAATATATCTTTGAAGTACAATTCACGCCATTGGGAAAAACTTCCACAGTAAACTAAGTATTTAGCATGTAAGTAAAGGGTCTGTGTAAGTTGGGAGAAAGAAAATGGTCATGGGGGACCTTTGACGTAGTGGTGATATATCCCTCTTATAGGTCTCTAGGCAAGAGAGGAAGAAAACCTAAATGAGAAAGGATTAATTTTAATTGGGAAAAGCTCAGGGTGTATGTGGTGTGCTGGAGGGAAGATAATTTCTTAAATTCCATTCTGAAACATCCAAACTACTTTTAGCTAATTACTAGATTTTGGGTTGTGCTTAATGCTATGCTGAGTGAGACTACCTGATGAATGATTGTATTTGACTCCTGCACTATGGAGTTACAAAGCAAATTGATGAAATGTTACTGAATGTATTTTATTTGTTGTCATTTTGGTGATGGCTATTAAAATGTATGATTTTTTTTTTTTTTTTTAAATTAACATCTGGGACCTTGATGAACTTTACTGCAGGGTTGAAGGGTGATTTTGAGGCCAGTATGTGCGACATTTATTTAAGGTGTAAGGAGAAGTGAAGACGATTTCTCTTCTGCCTTTGACCCCTGTGCTTTGTGGGGGGTGGTTTTTGTGCACTGTACATGATGCATAGGAGAAGTGCTTTGGTAAGTGCATGTTTTGGAAAGTGCTTTTTTCCTGGCTGTTGATGAGAAGGATTACTGGTGCTGGTCACCTGCTCAGTGAGAAAGCTTTTCAGAAAGAATAAGGCATGCCAGATTTAATTAGCTCAACCTCGCTGGCTAACACTGGGGTTTTTCGGGTGGTCATAGCAATCACTCAAATAATTTCCAGAAACAAATATACTGTAGTCATGGGGGGAAGCAGGGGGGAACCACAGGTGAAAATAGCTTGTTGTATCTGGATATTTTTTGTCAGAGAAAAGAATACTTTCTGAAAATCAACTAGATTTTCCTGTCATTGTACTCTGCTGCAGGTGTGTATATCCTGTATTAAGCCAGGCAAACTAGAACAGTCCTGGTTCCCAGCAACCCAAAGGGTGTGTGTTTGCCTTTGATAACTGCAGTATGTTTAAAATCACATATTCGAAGGTAATTGAGGAGTCCTCTATTTTCAGTGCAGAATAAGATGGATTAGGTCATCTGTTAAGGATATAACGCTGACGTTTCCAATTAGCTAGACACAAAAGGTTTTATGATGAGATACTGATCTTGTGGTTCAGGTTACTGTAGAAAAACAGAACTCTGTAAAGCAGGGACTGAAGACAAGGATGGCAGTCACAGTTTAAAAGCTGGTCCATTATGTAACATTAGGATGAAAAACAGCAAGGAGAAGCTGAATTTCCAGAGTCCAGGTGCTTCCCTGTGTACAGTGCTGTAGATAATGCAGGAAATAATATAAATATGCATTTAGAAGAAAGGCTGAACATTGTTTTTCATAATCGTTGCAGGCCACATATGTTTACCTTTTTTGTGTGTGTTGATGTCTTTCCCAACAGTTTTACTCAGAGAATCAAAACATGGATTTACTTTTCTTTAGAAGGAAACTAAGTTTCCTATCAGTTCTTCTTTGTCTGCCTTTAGTTATCGATGTAGGTGTGAAAGTACAAAACATGAACTGGTCTGCCTGTTCAACTACATGTATTATAAATCTTCTCTAGCATTGGATGAGGATGTTTCAGAGTATGTTGATCTCCTCAAGCTTCATAAAAATCTCAAAGGTCAGAGGGAGCATGCTAATTAAGAACAAAAATGTTTTCTTTCTGCATGTTCTTATACCAATAAATTAATACCTTCGGTTACTTTTATTATAATGTCTATGTATTGCATGAATGTTACCTTCCAATGAAGTGACTGAAACTACCAGTTAGTATTTTGTCCAGATCCTTTTATTTAGGAAACTTGTTCTGATTGGCTATTTTAAACTGTAGTCGTCAAGTTTTGTCACAGTATTACAAACAAGGGCTCAGGTTTTTTAACTGTGTACCCTCCTCTGCAGGAATGGTGTGGTCTTCCTCCTTTTTTATAGTTGAGAGCTGCAGACACCACAAGCATAACTGTATTTGGCATGAAACCTCAGACCAGGAATATCAGTCAGGTACTGGCAACAGAATTGTTTGATGTCTTTGGTTACTAAAGATATGAAAATAATGTAACACATAGAAAGACTTGTCAATGAGTGTTATGTAATCTGCCCTTGCAGACCACACTTCTAACTTGACTTCCTTTTAAACGTGCAGAAGAGGCCTACATGGATTAAAGGTCATGGTGTGTGCATTGCTGTCAGGGGGCATCATGACGGCAAATTGATGCATTTTGTTCCATGCCCTCAGCCTCTATGGGTTGTAATTTCTGTGAAAGGTGGAGATGAATAAACTTGCCTCATTTTATTATTGTGAGGTGAAGCAGGCGTGAATTCTCATGGTTCTGAGCTTTCTGCCCAGTTCTTGTACTCTGAGTGAATTATTGACCTAGAACACTCTTCCTGTAATCACACCATTTGCATGTAGTTCTCTAACACATCTGGGCAACCTGAGTCCAGCCTTATTTGTTAGGAAGTTTTGCTGTTTTAACTATTCACGATGGAGAGGATGTGCTGAAATGTGCATTTGGAATATGATTCTGTGGACAGACAGGTCTGTCCTGTGGTTCATTGAAGGGATAAATCTAATTGAAGTTGTGGATTAAAAAAAAAATTACATGTGAGTTCCTGCTAGCCCTTTGATGCGATGGATGCTTTTCTCATGCTTGCAGACTAAGTGGTTCAGCAGGCACAGTATCTCCCCACCAAAGAAACTAAGCCTGTGGCAGCTGAAGTAAGAGAGTGATAAAGCACAGTGGGCTGCCAAGCAGAAAGATACTGCCATGATGGCAAAGCATGTGGCAGCACTGGGGCTTTCAGAGAGATAATTGAGCTGTAACGCTTTTGATTTCTATGGAAGAAATTGCTAGAAACATGATACAGTTTCATCTCAACAAGACTGACTAAGACTAGGCTTGGTATGTTGTGGTTGGTTGCATCTCTCTCTCTTTTTTTTTTTTTTTTTTTTTTAATATAGCCTTTCCTCAAAACACCCCAAACCTACAACCAGTTTACAAAAGGTGTGTCTTTCTTGGCTTCAGTGTGTTCCTTCAGTTGTTTGATGATGGGGTTACGTAAGTTAAACTGGGTCTGTCTACTCTTGAAAGCAGTGATAAGTGCTCCAAGTAAAGTAATCCAAACCACTGCATCTGATAGGTGTGCAGAAGTGTAGCTGAAGCACTGTAGAGGGCAAAGGAGATTATTAAGTAAAAAAAGATAGTTGAAGGTAAGTAACCTTTTTAATAGGTTCATTTGGGTGCCAGAGTGAGAACAGTGGCTTTGAAACTTTTATGTATTGCATTAGGTATCAGTTTTAGACTAAGCTTTGATTTCATGAAGAGTAATTATCAAAGCATTATTTACACAAGGGATTTTCACTTGCCAGTGACAACAGGTACTTTTGCTTCAGAGTGCCATTTTTTTAAGGTCTTCAGGATTGTTAATACACAAATGGGTCTTTGGCCTTCTGTCCATACATAGTATTTTTTACTATTAGCAATTTTGGTTCTGCTCCATGAACTATAAAAGTTAAAATACACGTCTGCATTTTGGAATAAGGACTGTATGAGTGAGTTGTTTGTTTGTTTTTTACTTAAAGACTTGACGGTTTTTTTTAAAAGACTACAATGGGCAAAGGTGAAGTAAATTGTTTCTGGTTATGTGCTCGGGTATGTTTAAGCTCTTCGTTGGTTTTAAAATCTGTTAATAAATTAAATGTTTTGTTCTGCTGTATCTGTGCTCTTTTTTTGGTAACAGCCATCAACAGTGAAAATTACAGAGGACTTGACAAAGGCTGTAAACATTTTTCTTGCCATAAAAGGCTGCCTTTTTTTAAAACAAAACAAAAACAACAACAACAAAAAAACCAACCAACCAAAAAACACACACGAAAAACAAACAAACAAACAAAAAAACAACTAAAGAAGGCAACCAGAATATTTAACTGAAAAACCTAGGATATGTTATTTTCTTTAAAAGAGAGAGCCTGTCCTTTACAGAAGCTCTGTGTAAAGTGAAAGGTCATTCAGAGTCAGAGCTGAGAGAACAGGAAGAATAAAACATCGAGTGTAATTTAAAACAAGCACCTTTTTTTTAATATACAGATTCGAAGGGTATGGCAACAAGTCAAACCCACTTCTCCTTACCAGCTGAGTAATCGCTTTTTATTTTTTTCCGATATGATCATTGCTGAGAAATGAAACTGCGACCGGCCTGTGGGCTGCGGTGAGTGACATGATGGTCCTGCCTCTCCGGGACAGGGAATTGAGCAGGCAGCGGGCTCCCTCTGCAGCTCCGGGGAGGAGGGCGGTGCTCTCTGCTGAGCTCGGGCGTTCTGCATGATTTTGAGAGGATGGAGTCAGCCTCCACCTATGGGCGCTTGCTTAAGTGCGCAGTGTCCTCACAGTGACTTCGAAAATCTTCTGGCGACTGCTGCCAGGTGGGGATGCAGGGCTGAGGTCTGGCTGGTCCAGCTCGTGTGTGTCAGAAAGCTGATAGTGCTTCTGAAGTGGTGCACTTTCCTCTGTTTTGAGTGGCATGTTTACATTTTTTTCCTACGTGTTCAGGTACCCTCCATTCAACCACTTTAAACTTTGTGCTCCTTTAGTGTTCCGAGTAAACATACTGTTCAACCAAATTTTATTTAGGTTGCTAAAAGCACTTCATTTTCAGATTGGGTACAGTATTTCAGTCAGTATTCAGAGTTTTGGATTGTTATGAATGTTTAAGTCTCAAAGTGAAGCAACTGACTGGAAACGGAAACATTGCAAGGTTTATATCAGAGAAAGTACAGTGATTACTGTTAGTAATCAGTTAATTATTATGGTAGTTTTATGAATTCCAAGTATTGAATGGACATGGATATGTGTTCTTTAAGTATCTTGGGTTTACTACTCAAAAGAACATCTCACGACACTGTCGTATGACTGCTGTACTGTAGGTGTTCTTTTTTAATTTATTTTTTATCTATTTGCTCTTCAAGTGCTAAAAACATGAGCTGTGTCTGTAGTGCTTTAGTGCAGCAGCTCTTTGATTTCTGGAGTCTGTATGTGCTGGAGTGGTATTACAGTATATAAACTCTTTAGAAACATCTTTGTAGCCCTCGTGGGGAAGAAGCAACATGAAAAAAACACGATAAGACCAAACCCTGGATACTGTAAAGGCTTACAGGGAAGAAGGAAAAACGAGGTACATATATGATGCAGAAAAACAGGCTGATAGAAGAGAAGTTGCTGGTTTTCCCGTGCAGGCTCTTTCAGCAGAGGGCAGTACTGGCTCAGTTGGCTTTAATGTCCCCAAGCTGCACAGTCATAGACAGCAGAGTGGGGGGGCCAAGCTGGTCTCAGTACAACCCTTTAGGAATGGCAGAGCTTGGAAATTCAGTAGAGTGAGTTTGTAATAGGTGGCTGGAGGAGGACTGTAAATAGCTTTTGGAATACCTGTGTGAAATTATGGTCAATCTAGTATCGCAAGATGAAGTTCTGTTAGTCACTTACCCATTCTTGATGGCAGGATTGCTGTATTCCTTAGTTGTCTGCTCCTCATCCAGATGAATCTCTGTGATTCCTTGTTTTCCTGCTTACAGAGAGAGTAAGCCCAGTGCACAAGAACCAGTAAATGAGATGAAAGCAATATCTTGTCTGGACTGCTGCGTTTGCTATCAACTGATTCGATTCAGGATGATTATTCCATTGCCACAAAATAAAACAGCTTTTCACAGAATCATTCAGATTGGAGGAGGCTTCCAAGATCAGTGAGTACAACCTTCATCTGATGACCACCTTATCAACTAAACAAACCACTGCACTTAGTGCCACATCCAGTTGTTCCAGGGATGGTGGCTCCACTTCCCTGGGCAGCCCATTCCAATGCTTAACAGTCCTTTCCATTGAGAAATTCTTCCTGATATCCCACCAGAACCCCTCCTGATACAGCTTGAGGCTGTTCTCTCATCCTGTTACCTGCTACCTGGGAGAAGAGGCCAACCCCCACCTGGCTGCAACCTCCTTTCAGGTAGTTTTAGAGACCAGCAGGGTCACCTCTGAGTCTCCTTTTCTCCAGGCTAAAGATCCCCATATCTCTCGTCCACTCCTCATAAGCCTTAGCTCTGTAGTCCCTTCACCAGCTTTTTTGCCCGTCCTTGGACACGCTCCAGCACCTCAATGTCTTTGTTGAGGTGAGGGGCCCAGCACTGGACACAGGACTCGAGGTTGTGGCCATCTATTTTCATTTTATTGGTAATCCCTCACGGCTTGTTTTTCTGCTGGGGTAGAATGCATTTAAGAGATTATCTTACTGTGTGACTGATGACAAAGTGTCAATATCAAATATATCACTAATTGTAAGCTCCGTTTGAAGCCCTTTGCCCCTGGAGCCTATTGGAATATTCTAGGCATCTTCCACAAGGTGGAGCTTTAAGGCTCTGCAGCTGGGAATTTTTCCCTCTTGACTAATAAGCAGAAGGATGAGTGGAGTTTATGAAATCTCATAAAACAGGTATAAAATGACTGTTTCAATGCTTTTCAAGAAAGCGAGTAAGTTTTAGAAAAAGCAACAGACTCGAGATATTTTGGACTCTTTAATATGTCTGAGTCACTGGAATTAATGTTGTGAAAGAGAAAAGAAAGGATTGGAAAAAATAGTTCTCATTACTTATTTATTATTTCGGTATTAATGTTTCTTTGCTTCCGAACTGACTTGAAAGGTAGGCAGAACTAGATAGAGAAAAGCATTATCAAAATACGTGCTAAGTCGCTAAGTCTTCATATACTGGGAGGAGATTTTTTTTTATTTTTTACTTTAGGCAGTCCTACTCTAAGAGAAGAGGAGGAAACTTTTAGATAACAGCCATTGTGATAGATTTAAAAAAGGCAGAAAGCCTATTTCTTTCTTTTGTACAGCTGTCTTTTCAAGAATGAGCTCTAAATGCCCTTTCTCTGGAGGAGTACCTTTTTCTGGTTTTCACTCTGCCTGCCAGAAGTTGCATCTTGCTGAATTCTGGAAAAGCACTACTGGCATTTCAGGCTGTGTTTCAGTAATCAGTTATCTTGGGCTTCCCATGTTTCTTTGAGCATCTGAACTGTGTTTTGCTCCTTTGCCATCTTGTCGGAAATCCCCTGCTGTTAATTTGGTTGGAATGGAATTCATCATCTGCTTGCTGCGCTGCTGCTGGTAAGACAATTTTATACATTAACTAGCACAGACATGTGTGGACATGAACTGGTACTGTGCATACAGAAGCTGGGAAAGAGTTTAGCTGGAAAAGGGGAAGGAGAACTGGATGGGGGGTAGCAGCAGAGAGGGAGAAACCAAAACCACGGGTATCTCTTTCTTGTCCAGATTTTCTGCCTTGAGCTAGCCTCTTCTGATAACAAATGTTAGTAATCTATTTTTGCCACATGTCTTTGTATGAAACAAACCTTAAGGACAGAAGCAGTTTACTGAACACTTGTTACAAGTGCTCCTTCCCTCTTACCTGTCTGCTGTAAACTATGTTACTCTCAAGGTATTTAGACCAAGAGACTTTATTAGTACTTTCTGCAGGGTCTATCCTGTCACTCTGTGTTTAACTGGCGTTGCAATTGAAGTTGTGAAACATTTTTTCCCAGTAAATTGGGTTGTTTCTTTAATTCTTTGCAGGTGGTGTGTTAATATGCAAGAGGTGAGAAGTTTTGGTTATGATTTTTCATTCTGTGGTTCAGGAGTCTCCCTAGGTTACTAATGGGGACCCTTAAGAACTTGAAATAGAAACTGCATGTCAGGAATCTACTTTCTCCCTTGCTAATGGTGTTAGAGCTCTACCTGATGGCCCTCTCCAGTTTTAGACATAGAAAATAGCATATGGCAAATGCAATAAAAACCAGATGTACTTTATGCCTAATTACAGTGAGTTAAGAGCCTCTATGGACAGAGTGACTGGAACTGATTTCTAGACTTTGTGCAGGCCAGTGGCTGAACTATTCTGTAATGCTTCTGCATCTTGCTGGATCTGTTGCAGAGCCAAGTTTAAGCTTCAGTTTTCTGCAGATGCTATTACAGTCTTGACATGTTAAGAACTGTCTAATTTTTTTTTTCTCTTGGTTCCACCTCTTTTTTTCCTTTTTTTTTTTTTTCAGGTGTCCTTGTCATTTGGTATGTTCAAGTATCAGTTTGACACTGGCTGAGTAGATATATTTGTTTGTATGGAGGATGCGGGGGGTCATTTGGATAGTTTGATGAAGAGCCCTACTTTGTAATATAACGTTAGATTTGATTTCTGAGTGACAACCTCAACCTTGTGAAAAAATTAACATGAGTAGGGTGGAGGAGTGAGCTTGAAATCATGAAGTTTTGGGTTTTTTTTTTCCCCAGGTATTACTTGACACATGGTTGTTTATGGGCAGAAATTCTTGCCCTTCTTTCCCACTGCTTCTCCCAGTGTAAATGTCCATTTTCCAAGGATTCTAAGTATTCTATCCCTCCTCTTTCTTTGCAATAGCAGAAATACCTCTCTTTTCTGAAAACAGCGGCAGTATCATTCACTTAAAAATATTGCAGATGCAAGCTTCTGCATAATCCATAGTTTTGTAACAGTGAGTGGTTCAATAGAAGACAGTTCTAAATTCCAAGGGCTGTCTATGGAGTTGGATAAAGAATTACTCATTTTCTATTCATAGAAACAGTGATTTTTGACAGGGAGTTTCAGGGTGAGTAGAGATAATAAATCCAAGGATATTGAGGGTATATTTACAGGAGTAAAATATAAAACTTTTAAAATAAACTTTAAAAATAAAACTTTTTTATATTACACAAGCCAATGCGCTATTGACAAAAACACCCTAAGCAGCCAGTTCAGAGACATTCCTCTGTTGGTAACAGAATACAATCAACTCAGAGCAAAGATTTTCTTATCATTTACTAGCCAAAAGATTGTAGTTGCGTTATTTAAACAAACTTTGGTATGAAGATGTCAAAATAGGAATCTAAACCAGGTGCTTCCAGAGAATACACAAGGAAAAGGGGCTAAAAGTGTGGCTTAACCACCCTTAGAGAATGGTATAGGCAGTTGATGACTATTTAGTTGGATTCCCTTATGGTCCCTTTTCACTGTAGGTCCTATTTTCAGAATAGAATGGGAAAGAAATCCAGTGGAGCCATTTATTTAGTGTCAAATTAGTGTGAAAAATCCCTGTGCAGCTTACAAAGAGAGAAGGGAGATACAATGAGTTTTTAGGATGATAGTGGAAAATGTCATTACTGGGAAGATGGATGCTATAATAGTTGCCTGTGGCTTCAGCATCTGTTTTTTTCAAGTTTACTGGTCCATAGGGTTGGTGTCCCATCTTCTGTATGATTATCTTGCATTATTTTCATGTTCCTGGTGGACCTAGATGCTCATAAAACTGAGAGATTAACAGTATAAACTTTACCCTTTTGTTCCTGCTCTTCTTGCACTCTTGTCCTGGGCTGTGATACAGTTGCTATTAGAGTTTTTTCTGCTGAGTTCCAAGGTGCCGAGATGCAAGGAGAATGGTGGAAGTAATGCTTACGTTCCCATACAGCAATCTCTTTTATTTCCTATTAACTTGCCAAAAATAGTGCAAAATTATTTGTCTATTTACTTGCCCCTAAGGCTATTACAGCTTAGCTGTAGCTGCTGGACCAGGCATGTGCACTTCCTATCCTACTTTAAAAGCAACAACCTTTAGAAATTCACAGCTAAAGCAGTTGTCATCTCCATTAATCATAATATGTGTTCATTTGTATTTGTTCTTTTGCTCTGTGGGTGTATCCTGATAGATGATTGTCTTCCCCAGGTGTCAGGGCAGTCATTGTCTTCTCTACTTTCCCTCAGCTACCTCGGCCTCCTCTGGGTATTTAAATTCTGGGGGCGGGGAGGGGGGGTTTCTAGGTTTTCTTCAGAGAATGACTAATTGTATGAGGTTTAAAAGGATTATACTTTTTTTTTTTTTTCATTCCATACTCTTACTCCTCTCAAGTTTTTCAGACAGCTGCTGGCTAGAGAGTGAATGAGGGAAAGGTTGGTATGAAAGCTCAGGCCAAGGGTGTCATTGGATGACATGGCTTCAGGTGAGAGGTCAAATGTGTCATGCCACACTTGCTGGATTTTGGTCTGCCATCTGTGAATCATCCTCACAAGTCTCTGGCTTTTGTCTGCATCTGGTTAATAAACCATCGACTTAAGAGAAACCGTCTTTCCTGCGGCAAGGGGTGGGAGTCTTGGATCATTATGGGCATGATTTACTGTGTCCTCTTATGTCTCATTGACTCTGTAGCTGATCGTCTTCATTTTCTGTGATTTTAGTACCTGGTTCACTCCAGCTCTGTCTGATGTAGCTCATATCAGGTAAGGTTTGTAGGACTGTAGCTTATTTCAGTTCTAAATATCATGATTTCTAGGTCAGATTTTAAGTTGATGCAGGTGATGTTTTAGTGGTAGCCAGCCATTGATTGTGGATGTATATATTGAATTTAAATAATTTCTGATGAAGCTGCACCTTTTTTTTCATCTACTGAGAAACTAAAGAAGGGAAGAGAGAAAACAGGAACTTAAAACCAGTTCACCAGCTACAGCTATTACACAGTAAATGACTGTAAATCACACAGTGGATATTTCATAAGAGCAGATAAATCTCAATTAGACAACCCTAAATGTTTGTGGGAGGAGCTATGGATATTGTCATGCTAAAAAGCAAATAGATCACACCCCTTAAATGAAAGGAGTTACTGAAAAGGATTTGAACTATTTTGAGGCTAGTTAGGAATTTTTTATGCATATCTCTGAAAAGGATGGTTTTCTAATAGTGTACAAATGCTAAGGAAGATAAAAACATAGTATAAGTGACAGAAGTCTGGTCAGGATATATCATGCAGCTTATTTATAGCATTTTGTTTTCAAACAGTCCTATAAAGGAGTAGTGATTTTTTTTTTCTTCAAGATAGTTCTTATACAATTCTTTTTGTTTCTGTCAAAGCGAGACTAAAGAGATCACCTCACAGGCAGTATCATGACATGTAAATGGTGAAAGCAACAGAGGGACATAGTCAACTTCCTTCTAAAATCAATGGTAAACCTAAAAAACAAGAATTTGACTGAAAAAATACCATCACCAGTGTGGTAATGGCACTGCGGTGCTTGTAGATTGTGTTGCTTTTCCCACTGTGCTGGGTTTGGCTGGGGAGAGAGTTAACACTCTTCACAGTGGCTGGTATGGGGCTGTGTTTTGGATTTGTGGTGAACACTGGGCTGATAATATAGAGATGTTTCTGTTATTGCTGAGCAGGGCTTACACAGAGCCAAGGCTGCTTCCTCATTTTGTATTGCCACACTGGCAAGAAAGTTGGGAGTACCCAAGAGGTTGGGAGGAGACAGAGCTGAGCCAGGTGACCCAAACTGACTAAGGAGACATCCCATACTGTATGACATGTTCAGTATGTAAAGCTGGGGGGAAGAAGGAGAAACGGGGGAATATTTGGAGTTAAGGTGTTTGTCTTCCCAAGTCACCTTTGGGCATGATGTGCTCTGCTCTCCTGGAGATGGCTGATCACCTGTCTGCCTGTGGGAAGCAGTGAATGAATTCCTTGTTTTGCTTTGCTTGTGTGCATGGCTTTTGCTTTTGCAAAAATAACTGTGGTTATCTCAACCCCTCAGTTCTCCAGCTTTTACCCTTCCAAGTTTCTCCCCGATCCCACTACTTCACTTTCCTGATCGTTTCCTTTCAGGGGCTGAATTTTTAAGGTCCTTTCTGAAATTGGGAAATTTTCTGTGCTGCTGCATTTTCTCTGTAACTTCTACTTTCCTACCCCAGTTGAGTTTTACTGAAGTTCAGTGATTTGTTCTTTCTCTTGCACTTCATTTCCTAAAGTAATCTTTCTAGCCAAGAGCTACATTAGAGTCTTCCTGATAGCTCCAGTCTTTAAATGGGGAATTGGCTTTTCTTACTGCTCTTGATTTTAGAATAGTTTATGCCTAAATATATTCTACTCTTAAGCATGCAGCTTTATTTCAGTTTTAAACCCTCTTGGCTCTTGGAAGTATTGCTTTGTTACATATATAATAAATCCAGTAATGTCATTGCCTTTGATATTAATAGTTAAAAGAATCCTGTACAGATCTTAATAAAACTTAAGAAACTGTTCAGCGAAGCTTCAGTTGGAAACAGAGAGAAAGATTTAAAATTTTTTTAAAATTTTTATTTTAGTGAAATTTTTACTTTCTCAAATAAGGAATGTCAGTCCCTCTCTGAAGCTTGTATATGAATGGATAGTGTTGGTGATGAAACTGTGTTGGTCTTTGTGATTACAGAATAATCTGGTTCTGTTGTCTCAGAGATAAGGACTAGTGATCTGGGAGAGTCATAGGTTTAAAATAGTTCATTGTAGGGTGATGGTCCTTTGTGAAATTGAGTACATAAACTTGAATTTCTGTCACGTTTCAAAAAATCTCCTGCAGATGACAGGGATCAACAGGACTCAAACCTATCACCTACCTTTTTATTTTGCATCTGCTTGTCAAAGGAGCATCTGCTTTCTTTGTAGTAAAAACTTGAGGCTCTGGTTATCTGTTAGAGTGTTTCTTAAGACCCCTTTCCTTTGCCCTTTTATTGGCTTTCTGCAGCTTTGTAGGGAGTAGATTGTATAAAGCATGCCCCTGGAAAGCAGAGGCCGTTAAAAGGTTTAAGACAAATTTGTTTGAAGACAAAGAGGGCATTGAGGAAAACTGTGGAGAGGGATTGAAGGGCTTTTGCAGCGCAACAGAGCCTTGTCTGTGCAGGACTCAGCCTGCCTCTAAGTTCCAGCAGGCTGCTGAGAAGCAGGCCAAGAAAAGACTCTCCAAGACCCTGTTCCCTTCATCTGTAGTCTGCCATCTGGACAGAGGATGGCTAGAGGGTTCCTGGAACGTATAGAAAGGAATCTTGAGGGCTGAAAATAAATGCCACTGGAGACAGGAAGTGTCTGAGACTAGGAGAGTTGGAGGAGGGGAGCTGCTCTGTGGGTCGCAGTACTGGTAAGGGTGAGGGGCAGATAAGGAGAGCTGCGGTGCTGTATTGGAAGGTGAACAGCCTTTCCTTAGATGCCTAAGCACTCCTCCATTTACTGCTTTATATACATGAGGGCATCTTAGTTGTCTGTTGCAGGCATTCACCTGAGTGATTTGGGTCTTTTTCCCTTGTGCAAGGGGTCACTTAAATTTGTAGCTCTTAGCATATTAGGGATTTTGAAATTAGAAAAGTTTATAGAAAGATAAAATGGTGCCAGCCAGTCTTAAATTTGACCTTGACTGTTGTCATGAAGCTGTGAGTTACTTCAGTGTGGTGTTTGATGGGGTCTGTTGCAGTCAGGTGAGATGATGATATGAGTGGGCTATGTTCCCCTGAATTATTCTTCTCATGTACTGAAGTCAGTGAGCTAAGATATTTTATTCTTTTAGTGTGCTTTAATAAGTGTTGAAATACTAGAGAATAATATTCTGCCTTTCTGAGTTATGAGGATGGCACAGTCTTTCTATTCTTCTCGGAATGGTAATGTCAGCTAATCATATCACCCATCGTTTTTTTCCTATAAGAGCCTTTTAAACCTCCAGAGAAACCTTAGAGTGAGAATTCTTTGCATCACCTGTTGCTCATTTTTAAGGGTAACCAGCCAGATAACTGAAAATGGTTTTGCTTTGTGTGCTGGCCTGTGAGTATTAAGTTGAAATGAGGTAAGTTTTCATTTCTCAAGGTGTTTCAAAGAATGTGGTCATGAAGCAGCTCCTTTTTATTACTGTGCTTTTCAGTGCACACAATAAACATCTCTTTCTGAGATTTCAGGGCCATTATCCTCTAAAGGAGCTCTCAGAAGGCCCAGACTTCCTGGAGAAAGTTGGATGCTATGCATAACTGAACTATTTTCTCTCACTTAAGACTTCTGAAAAATAAAAAACCAAAAATATCCTCAAATGTTTATTGTATATCCCATGTGAAAGTGTTGGTGTGTTTCTTATTACTGACCTTGGCAGTGGAGTGTGCCTTGTGTCAGCACTCCCTGGCCTCCTAGAGCTGAGCTGTAGCTAAAAGTCTTTTCTGGGTAAGAGAGGAGATTCCCAAAGCAGTTATTTTATCACCTACATGTGTTGGCAGCCTTCTTGGTGAGATCACTGCAGGTAGTTTATTATTTGATTGAAAATTAATGGGGCAGTTAGAGCATGAGACCTAAGAGTAGAAGATGCAGGTTTGGAATGAAGATCATGTCAATGAATTAACAGTAATTTTCAGGTTCCTCACTGTACTTGTTTGGCAAATAAACCTCTTAGCCTGATGTTTTAGCACACTTTGCTGGTAGGATTATGTAGCTGAAAGACGAACAGAAATCTTAGTCTAGAAATTCTAATTTACATACTGATTAATAACTCCAGATTTGAAAAACAGATGAATATTATAAACTTCTTCTGATGGAAAAAGTAGATCCTTCCACAGCAACATCCTTACTGCTTATAAGGCTTGTCTTATTTTTGTTTCTCTCTAAATTACTCAATGTATCATCACTTACAGTGTATCAGTAAGGACTGTAATTATTCCAGAGGCTCCAAACACAGCTACCATTTGAATCTGTAATTAGGGGGGTGCAGTGTATCTGTGCTCAGGGTATGTTTTTCTCCAGCTGCAGTTTGTATTTCTGACTCCATAGCACAGAGTACAGATGCACAGTGTTGCAAAGTGCAATACCAATTTATAGGTTTAAATGCATCTTTTTCTTGAGGGGGAAAAACCCAAATAAGGGCTATGATCCACGTGCCAGCTCATTAATTTGCATATGATTGTTTAAAATAATAATAATAAAAAAAAGATAAATCCAAGATCTTCAAATGTTTTAGGATTGAATACTAGTAAACTGGATTCTTTGCTAAGTTTGAGTGTGGCTTGTTCTTTGCATTTGCAAACTTTCCCCCATATGTCAGTAGTCCTTCCTTAGAGCAGCAGCTTGCCAGAAAAGGAATTTCATTGGCTTGCCAGTGTTTACATGAGTCATTGCTGATTCTTAGCTGGAAGTATTTTATGTTGTCCATATCTTGTGTTGTTGTAAATGCCGTGATTTTAGGTTGCTGTGGGACAGGTCTGCAGCAGTAACTTCAGATATTTTGTAACCTTTCTTGGATTCTGGCATATGTAATTGTAGCATAGTGCAGTATAGCAACATGGATAGGGCAGATCTTTCTTTAGGTATGAGGAAAGAGCAGACGAGTGATTTAGTGTAATTTTTTTGGAGCCAGGCTCAAAAGAAAAAAAATTTTTAAAAGCCTGTCTTCTGAAGAAGCTTTTTGAGTTCATGGCAGTTTTTTCACACCTTTCTGTCACAAATAAAAAAAAAAAAAAAAAGAAGACCATTTATATTGATTCTTTGCTCTGTCTGTGGAGAAGGACAAACCATAGCTTAAAGATTGACACATAATTGTTTCTAATATGCTTAGTCAAAACTTACTGCAGTCATTTTTTCTCTTAAAGCATTTGCTGTTGCACTTTTGCGGGGTTTGTCAAATTTGTGGTAGAATTTTTGGAGAGCACAATGAAGGAATTTCGTTAAAATTTCTCCAGGTGAAAGATGGGATTTTATGTAAAAAAGTTCATGCAAACACCTACGCATATGCTTTTGGTATAGCACGTTATTGCTTTATGGCGACCCATACCATGAACCATCTTTTTGTTGTCATGGAGCCTCTGCAGTAGCAAGGTCACTGCTCCCACTGGAGCTAACCAACTGGGTTTTGTGTGAGTGCACCAAAATATGTGCAGTGGGAGTGAAAGTGAAGGAAAAGATGGCCCTGGCAATAAGCTTGATTCTCTGTGTGTGGACATGAAATTATTTTGGTTAATAAAAATTGGAGACCTGTATCAGCAGTGTTGTAGTGATGTTCCCCAGGCCGGGTCATGAGTCTAAAATATCAACTGTTCCTTAGGAGATGGAGGAACTGGAAGGGGCAGAGACAATAAAGGGGTGAGACAGTCACTGACTCTGGATTTATAGTGTTTTGTGGGTGCTTGAATAATCATTTATTTGGCACTTGTGTCTTCAGAGGTAGAGATAAGGCATCTCACATCATCTAATTATCTGATGTATGTATTTTTACAGAAGTGCAGTGTAAGGGTAAAAAAATGTTTGGGGGGGGGGGGGGAAGAAATAAAATACAGACAACCTGCAACAAAGCTTTATAAGAACTGTTATGTCTGGTACGGGACCAAAACTGGCTTGTGCCCTGGTAATGCTTAATACAAAACTGAATAGCCTCAGGTGTTTTACCACTTATGAAGAATGAAGCTTTTTGGCACCTAAACTTCAAATAGATGTTTTTAAAGGTTAAAGGCAGAAGTATTATAACATCCTTTTCTAGTTCCCTCTACTCTGAGTTGACCTTTATCTTACTTTATATCAATGTAGTGAGGGGGTTTTGTTTCTAAACAAACAGATAAACCATTATTGTACTAGGATATGGAGAGTCTGGTCATATATATCAAAGGACTATAATTATTAATTGAATTATTTGTCAGAAGGAAAAAATAGGAATGACTTTCTGAATGATGATCTACCCCAGGTTTTAAAATAAGAAATGGGGTTAGTGTGCAAGTTGACTTGTAAGTGGTGTGTGGAGTTAAAGCATGATGAAGATTTTTGTTGAGATTTGGAGTATCTGGAAAAAAGACATGAGGGTTGCAGGCTGGAGTGAAAGGCAGATCAAAGCTGGAGAAGCCATGCATGTTAAAGTGTGCTTTGTACTATTTTTTCATAGGCCCTTCCAGTTGTCAGATAAGCACCTGAAAAACTGAAGGCTGCTGTGCTGGTGCAGGAGCTTGATGTAAAAGAGAGTATAGTATAAAGGTTAAATACAGTCATGGGGAGTGAGTATGGCTGCAAATTACAAATAAGGAGAAAGCTGGATGGGTAGGGGAAGAACTGCCATCTCCTCTGGAGGCAGAAAGATTTCCAGTTATTAGAGGTTTCCCTCTGCCCTCCCCTGGAGCTGAACCCAGCAGTGTCTTTGTCTAGTTCTCTTGTCTAGGCTGGGCAAGTGCCACTGTAAAGGTGCCCGCGTGTATCCTACTGAAACTGCACATTTACCGTCTGTGTGTGCAGCAAGGCCTGCAGTCTGGAATTGCTGTGTTCTGAAACTTGACTTGCTTGACATTGTGCGCCCAAAATCACTTTAATGGACATCTTTTTCAATATGTACCATGTAGGACATATCTAAAATCCAGAGGGGAAAACCCATGCTTATTTGTTACCCTGGTGTTATCCCTTAAAAGTTACTCTGACTATATACTTTTTAAAGCTTTGGTTATTGAACTAGAAACAGTTTTAGGACAACCTGTACTGTGTCTTGTGTTTTGTTTGTTTGTCTATTTTACTTCTAGACATGGTGGTGATAGGTGCTGATTATACTTCATGCTTTTACTTTTAAATTATGTGACTGTGGACATACAACGAGGCTTTTTTTTTTTTCTAATTGGTCTTTTGTTTTTTGTTAAGGTAAAGAAATTAGATTTACTTACAGTGCAAGTGGATGTTAACGTTGCTTGGAAGATATGCTTGCCCTATCTCTTTAAGCATCTGACAGAAGAGGGTGTCAGAGGGACAAGGGCATAGTGTGAAAATGGCCCATTATGAGCTACTCAAGCTACTGGAGTTTAAACTCTTGCTCATCAACACACTGTACTATTTGACCCTAAGCAATTTAATCCATTTTTGCCCCATTCCACTGTCTAAAACTGGAGAATATTCCACATTGCTGAGATGTAAATGGCTTGGCTAATGATGTGGTAATTGACCTTTGAAAATTGCATTCTAATTAGTGTAGTTTTTGCTTGAGTCCTGTTCACAGCACTGCAGACAAGAATGCTTTGATTACTGTAGCTTAGTGACTTTAAGCAAAAATACATGAACTTGCACTAAAAATCCAAGCACAATAAAGAAGTAAATAACAATAGCATCAATAAAAACATTAGATAAATAGTAGATATTCCAGAACAACATGTAAGGAGAATTACCCTTCTTAATTTGCTATATGGGCCTTCTTTTGTCTCTCTGTTGGGAATAAAAAAATTATCTTTAGTTTTTAAAATTTAAACTGAGTCACTGCTTGATTATTCAGAGTTTTCAACCATAAACTGGTTCTCATCTAATCTGTGTCTTCACAGCAAGTTTACTTATTCTCCTTACATTGTTCGTCTACATAATTGCACAGTAGAAGGATAAGAATTCCAATGGCAGCTTGGAAATTCTGCTTTTAAAGTTGAATTAATGTTTTATTCTCAAAATAAGATTATTTGCTATGTTCTCCCAGATTATCTGTTGCTACTGAAGAAGTATATTGTCATACATCTGAAGGCATTTAAGATCAGCTTTCTAAGCTAAACACTTTTATTGCATAAGAATGCATACAGGGATGTGATACAGTATAAAAGTAAGGAGTTAGGGATTGCCTTGGATTGCAGGTTTTCCCATTGCATAGGCTTGAGGGACTGCTTCTCAGTGGAAGTCTGTAAACCCAAAAATGGGACCAGACAGTAGTTGGGCAAAGATTGGATAAAATTTAGTGGCAGGTATACAATTTTTTTGTTGTAGTTTTTCGACTTGAAAATGGTAGCATATCAAGTAAGAATCCAGTCTTTGCCTACCATGTTGTTATAAGTTAGTTTAAGAATTTAGACAACTCAGTTCCAATTAAAAATTGATAAATTTATTAAGCAAGCGATAATAAAGCAAACAGCGCTGGGTGGCCTGGGGGGCCAGCGCCCCGCCAGAGACACACACAACTTGTTTGAAAACTGGGCTTTTGTACTCTTTCGATATCAGTTGTTGAATATTCATTCATTGTCCGTTTGTTGCCTTAAAAGGTA
>NW_020955438.1:471647-486508 GCF_003031625.1 Empidonax traillii | reverse complement strand
TTGTTGCCTTAAAAGGTAATTCCCCTGCTTTGGAGGTGGATGTTACCCCCTGGTTGGGTGGATGTTATCTCCCCTGGGCTTGTACAGGGGGGGTCTTGCATCATTTTCAGCTGCAAGTCCTGGAGGGCCTCTCTGTATCCACATGGTACAGAGAAATATATTTTCATTTATAATTTGTTCCCTGTTCCCGGCCACAAAAGATTCCCTGGTGTTAGGTCCAGACAGGACCTTTCACCTTACAGACTCCACGGTACGCCTAGAAGTTAGTAAATATACAGAAATAGTTTTTTGTTAGTATCCCCCTTTTATTTTAATTTGCTTGGAATAAAAAACTGGTGCCTTTACTTATCACACATGTTACCTTGAGAGTTCAGCTCTATGTTCAGCAAAAATCTTTAGAGAAGGTATGTGTGTGCTCACAGATGAGAGAATGAAGGGCAGTTATTCAGGAGTGAAATGCAGCTTCTCTCATGTAAGAGGTGTTTGGGAAGGCTGGAGGCCTAAGCACTGAGGTTTGAATTGAGAGCTGAGGATTTCTGAATTGTGTTATTCTTTCATTTGGTTCTTGGCCTTTTTATGAGTCACTTCATCCCATTAAACCCTAGACTTTGCATCATCTTAGATCCCGACTGTCCAGGTGCTTCCCAAAGTGTTGTTTTAGCTATTTTACACTTTGGGAAAAGAGATGCCAAAGTGGAAGACATAAGCTAGCTGGTAGATGTAGCAGATCCTTCATTCCTGGCCTTAAACTGTTTTACATATAAGGGAGTATTTTATTGCTATCACTGATCTGATATTGAAAGTCCAGTATTCTGGCATTATTAGAGTTTGAATTCACATTTGCTGCTGTGCCTTAGAAAGTGAAAACAACCAGTGCAAATGGTGCCTTGTGTGTCTTATCCTCGGTAATGGGGAAAGATAGAAACAGCACTGACTTTTTGATTCTGTTTCCAAGTAGTTTCCTTTTATCAGCTCCACTTTATAGCCATTTCCTCCTGGGTTTTTCCACTGTACTCACTGTAACAATCACCAACACAGGTTGTGGGGATTGAGGGTTTTTTTTCCAAGGCGTTATTAAAATTTCCAGAAGTGCTATGTAAATGCTAGTTAATGTTCTGATGTTCTCAAACGTGAGCTCCAGACTCTGACTAGGGTGAAGTATTCTTACCTTTCTTTGAAGGATGGATGACTAGGCTTATACCTGGGATTTGTCTACAAAGACTTTTTGTTGAACACTTAGGATCTTGCAAAAATGTGAATAGCAGCAACTGAAGTCAAATTTGGCAAGGACTTTGTTAGGATCACCTAAAAAACCCTGTGTTCAAATGATTTATATTTCTGCCTTTGCCATTGACACACATACTATTTTTCACTTTGCACTTCATTTCAGTGAAGCAGTTTCATTATGTGCATTAATTTAGAAGAACAAAATAATCTACAAAATCATACTGTATTTATTTGTTTTGAGATAGTGAATTTGCTTCTTTCTGAAGGTAAGGCAAAAAGCGTGTCTGATAAGTGACTCTACAAATGCAGGATGGTAATTTGTATGAGCCTTTTTAAAGTATTTAAAGAATTTTCCCTTTCTTTGTTAAGTTTTACTTGTGGGATACCAGGTTTCTGTATTGGAATCTGGGTACTGTTTCATTATTAACAAAACCAACCTAGTTTTAGACTTTTTTTTGTAAGTTGAAAAATTGCTTGTAGCTTTTAGCACCTTAGGGTGAGACCACTTGGCTAAATTAAAAAAAAAAAAAAAAAGGAAAAGAGAAAAGAAGTTGGTTGTGCAGTAGAAAAATACTTTTTCTTTCTGCTTGTTTTGTAGGCTTCAGGGATTTGTATGTGCCCAATTGTGTTTAATTTTAGCTGAAGACTTTCTCAGAAATTTCTCTCCTGTTCTCCCTCTGTGGTACTTCCAGAGTTCTCCTGGATTGTATCATTAGCTAAATTTTGCAGCAGAGACTTTTATACCGACTGGGACTTGCTGGGTGGAGCATGTTGGTAATTCATACAGTTGTTTCCTGTTCTTGGGCTGAAGGGGCAGTGCCTGCTCTAAATTACCTGCTTGATACTCTTGCCAAGAGCATCAATCTTCTCTTACTGTTTTTTATGTTATTTTATGAGCCTTCCTTTGAGATGGAGAGAGTTTTGGGAACTGATCTGAATAGGGATCTTCAAGCTCTACAGCCTCTTGCCACAGTTACATAAATACCTGTTGTCCACGTGGCCGGTCTTAGTGCCCATCTGCGGGAAGCAGAGCAGCTTTCACCTCCCACTGAAACATTAATTTTACCACAGTGCTTTTGTTAACTCTGTGTAAGGACCTCTCTTTAACACCAAAATTAGTTATTAATTTCTACCTAGCTGCTTCTCTTTTTAAAACCTAAAAATCATTTAAAAGAAGTTGAAAAGAATACACTTGAGCACTGGAGAGGTCCAATATGAACTACATTACATTAACTCTTTTGGACAGCCCTTCCAGAGAGGGATCTGTTCATTTGCTCCAAGCCTACCTCCAGGAGACTGCCCCAAGTCGGGGTTCACAGCAGGCAGAGTGCCAGAGGTTTCAGACAGTTTGGCACGTGCTGAAAGCTTGGTTTTTCTTGTATTAAGCCATGGGCAGATGTCCATTAAGAATGATTAGGCAAAATTTATATAAAAGCCTTGTAAAATGGTGTGTGTGTGTTTTTCCTTTCTTTTTTTTCCTCTCCTCCCCTACCCTCCCCTATCCTCTTACTTGAGAAGTTTTATGTGGGTGTGTATTTTTTCTAAATTTATAAACCCTGGCTTTTGCCCTGGTCCGGTAGAAACTGCTCACCCACCCTTTTCCGTTTCCAGGCGGATTGCTGTTCTGTTATTTCAGTTCTGTAACTTTCTCCAACACTGTCCTGTTTTGCTTATTATAAAGTGCTTGCAATAACCCTTTCAGTGCCGCTGTCATCTTTGCTTTACATCAGGACTGGCTGTTGTAGTCATTAAAAACCAAAATAAAACAAAGCAAAACAATCTTCAAAAAAGCAAATTAAAGAGTTCTCCCCTGTTAAGGCTTTCTGTTTGAATGTAGGAAATGTATTATGGCTTTTATTTGTATATTGACCATATTGTATATTGTAGTGTCCCCACACAGGTTTTTTTCTTTATTTTAAATACTAAGCCAAAACCTTCACTGAAATAGGATTTCTTTACAGCTCTGGCAGAGAAATCCCTTCAGCTCTGAAGCTGAGGCAGCTCTATCTTCATGTGCCAAATGAATTAGAAGAATTTGAGGAAAACATTTACATCCAGCTATGTCTTAGAGTCAGTTTCCCTGTTCTCATTCACCTCTTTTGCTTCTTCATTCCTTATCTAGCAACAGTTGATATTGACCTGTAAGGTCTTTGTTTCTCTAATATCAGTGTTTAAGCCTGGATTAGATAAGTAGTTAGGTAGAAGTAAAATGAGCCTGACTGACCTACTGTTTGGTGCGGTGCTCTGAAGTGTATAATCAGACCAGGAAAGCAGCCTCAGATTTGTTTCTTGTAACAACTCAGTCTTTCATTGATTATCTTGGGAATTAACTTGGCCGGCCCATAAGTGCAAGTTATGATGCAAGACAGTAGAAAACAAGGTTAAGCCTTAGGTTAGTGGGTATTTTCCAAAAGAAAGAGTAAATTGTTCTCTTCAGTAGTCAAATAGACAAACTCAAATAGATTTTTCAAAAACATCGGTCGGAATGGGTCAAGGATACATGTATAAAATAACACTAAATGCTGCAGAAGTAACTTTTTAACACTTGTGAAGCCCCTGGCTCTGGAAAATAGGCTACATATGGGCACTCTGTCTCCTCTCTTTCCTGACCAGATGTGGAGAACTGAAGTTGCTAGTGAGTGTTTCTTTTTAGATGTACAAAGATGTTTCATTCATATGCAAAGCTCCCCTTGGATGAATAATTGAGCCGTCAGTGTACTGTAAGACTTTCCAAGTAGTAGAGGACTGACTATTCTCTTCTGTACCCAGCTTTTTACTTAAAATGTAAGTTCCCTTATTAAATGGGATTTTTTTAATAGTAATTGAAATAGATCTTTTAATGCTGTTTTCAAAGCTCGAAGTATCTGGGAGATGGTTGAAAATGGTAAATCATCCATACTAATTTCTGTTATCTAAAGAACTGCTCTTTGAGCTAAGGTCCGGAATAACTGGGCCAAATGGTCCTGTTGAAATTCCCCTTGGAAGCAGGGAAGTAATTGGATGAATGTTTAGCCTGGGAACAAATAATCCATGCTGAAGTTTATGGATTCTGCTTGGGAACAGGACTAAAAGAAAAGTGGGCTGTAAAAATGCTTTATTTGTCAGAAGGGATCTTAGGGAGACATAAAGATGTTTTCCCTCCTCCCATGTGTCTTTACCACAGTGACAATGATTCAGCTTGTGTGTGCTCTCTGGAATGCGTACGTGTAGGGGGAGAGAGGAGAAAAGAATTTCTTTAGGTGCAGCTAACTGAAAGTACTGTAGGAGATAATGTGTACAGAACATTGCCTCACTGTAGAGTTGCCTACTTCAGCGAGTTTACCATCTTTATTTTCATGTTGACTAAAAATAAGGGGCTTTTTATCTTTGTTAACAAAACACATTTCTCCAGAAGACCTCTCTGAAGCAGGAAATCCTTGTTTCTGAAGCTGTTGTGTTGGCAAGTAGGCTTTAGCTTTGTTTCTGTGGTAAGTCTTTTTGTCCATTATAGCATTTTGGGATCCCAGCATCAATGTGGCTGACTCTGGCTCTGATTGGACAGTTTATATTTAGTTGCTGGCTTCCTATAATAGTTTTCAGATGGGGATGTTAAAGAACACATACCCTAGTGCTGCTGTAATCCTAAAGGAGCATGGGGGAGTGAGAAAGAAAAAAAAGCATCGATGTCTTTCCGCAGAAGTAGAGTTTGGAAAAAACCAGCAGCTGCTTACAGCCGCAGAATGCTGAAATTAATTAATTTTAAAAAAATTAGGTAACCAGTAAAGCCAAAGAGCTCAGAAGGTCCATGGGAACATCACTTGAATTTTGCATCCAGAAAGGAGCTTTAAAAAGCTATGGGAAGGTCTGCTTTCTTAAAAATTACAAGAATTGTGATTCTCCAGTTTAGAATAGTAGTCAGTAGATATTAACTAATAGCCATCAAACACCACCTCATGACAGCTACTGTGTCCCATATTGCTGGTGCATTTCCAATGCAATTTAGTAGATGCCCAAAAAAAGCCATGTCACATGATTCAGTTATACTGTCAGAGGCATCTTTTATTTCAAGTAAAACTGAAAATGTACCAGATTTACTCTGAGCCTGGGTTTAAAATGACCTCTCCAGAAACCTTGACCTCTGAGAAGAAAACCAAGTTCAAGTTTTCATTTGAGATGGGTTTGCAGAGCATTTGGAAATCATCTAATCATCTTTACCTAACATTTTTTATTTATTAGCTTATTTTTTATTCCCTAAATTATTAACAAAATAAATCATCCTAGTTTTCTTTGATGAGCTTCCAGGAATGTGTCTCCTCTTGATCCAGTGCTTGTAGGTAGCTGCCTGCAGGGGCCTAACTTCTAGCTCTTCTGTGGTCATGGTGAATCTTTACCAGCTCCTGAGGGACAGCAGGGCCTGACCATAGCACCTGGAAGAATTAGGCCCTGGTGCCAGCCAGTACATAGGTAGATCTTTGTAAAGTTGATGGTTGAGAAGAACACGAGGTATGACTCTTTCCCATGATGTACATGATAAAACCAGAGCAATGCCACCACTGTCCTTGTAACGTACATGACCTGTGTGGAGTCCTGGCCAGTATAACTGAGGAGGAAATTCTAAAGCATGCTGCAGCCTGGTGACTTGAGCTAGTTTGTTTCATGTGGTTATGCAGCACAATTTTCGTTTTTTCTACCAGCTAATAGTGGGAGCAAATCATAGAAAGTCAGGGATGGAGACACCTAGCTGTTCTCCAGATCCTGGAGCAAGATCATCTCAAGGGCCTTGCAGTAATGGGGACTCCAGAATCTCTTCCTGTACTTAAGAACCAAACACACACTCCTCTGCAAGCAAAATAATACTAACCCAGTGTATTTCTTTCTTAATTCAAGTCCCTTTGTGATGGACAAAGCAGGAAGAACATTTTGTTTCTTGTCTCTTTACAGCAGTGTTCTAAATTCTTGGAAGGTGTTATCTTGTTTTCTTCCCTCGGTTTTTGCATCTGTGAGATAAAAAATATTCTTCTTGGTGCTCTCTGGGCTCCAGCTAATTTTACATCTGTCTTCAACTAGGATGCCATGAGCTGGGCGTGGTGCTTCAGATGAGGTCTGATAGATGCTGAGAATTGTTCTCTGTCTTGTGGATGCAGCATATTTGCACAGCTCAGTCTCACTGCCTTTTATCAACAGTATGATGTTGATTTCTTCAGCCTGTAATTCACTGTAACTTTTTCCTTTCAACATTTGTGATCTATTCAGTCCTGATACAGGTATACTTGATTACACCTAACTGTATAATCTGGGGCACTTAGAAAGAAATTAAACAATTCTCCTATTTTTTGGGCTGTTTTTCTATGACTGTTAAATCATTTAAAATGAAAATTCAGCTTGACAAACATAGTCTTTAGACATTTTAGCCATTCAAATAAGAATAATGTACTCAGGCCAGAGTTCCATGGGGCCCTGCCAATTGCTTCTGTCTTTTTAGGTAGTGCATATTTTATCTTTATATTTGTCTAGTATGCAGTTTTCCCATTATCCTAAAATAGTTTCACCTAGGCCACAAGTGACAGTCATTTCAACATCCATTGATAAAAATGCTTTTCTTGTGATTTATTACTCGAGTCAGTGTTGATTTGCTCACAGACAGTAAATGATCAACAATTATCAGGAGTAATTTTTGCTTTGTGTGGTAGATTCACCCCTCTGGTCCAGACATTAAGCTGTGCAGCTGTTTGGTTCACAGATATCAGGGAATGGGAGGGTGAACAGAAAGGGGAGGAAAACAGTCTTGTCTGAGACAGTCCAATCCTGTGATTTATGCAGGGCAGCCTGCCCAGGACTGGACTGCTGGAGGATATTTTTCTCTGCAGCATTCGAGCGTGACTTGTTTGCCTGTTTTTAACCTACTACAAGGAAAATAAACCTTTTAACCACTAATTGTGTGTCCCTTTCCACACGTGTAATTTTTAACTTGATATTGGGGGAGGAAAAAAAAAAAAAGGCAAAATAGTCTGAGTATTTGTTATTTAGGGCTTCTTGTTTAGTTGCCTTGTGCTGTGAGGGTAGTGCTGAATACTTGAGTGATAGTCACAGCAGGGCTGGTGAGAAGGAGGGAATAGATCTGAAGCTGCTTTCAGGCTGTTTAGAAGAAGAGCAGCTCACCAATAATGTACAGCTTTCTACAAGATTTATTCTTCTTGCAAGTGCAGGGAAAAGTTCAGGTATTTTATAAAATCTCCTCTGTGAGTTTTTGCTGCTTTTCCTTAGAGGGCTCTAAGATTTTGTCAAAGGTGCATTGGGGAGATTTTACACCTCCAGACTCTTGTTTGGCTGCAGGCAGTTTCCTCTGGGCTTCCTGCTAAGTGGCTTTGGTGGCGGTTTCACATTGTTCCTCACTGATGACTCAGAGAAACAGGAAAGAGATCCCCTGGTGAACAAAAAGCGCAACCACCAAACAGGTGCCTGTATTCTGGGGTAGCAGAGGACAAACCACCTCATTCTGGACTTTTTCCTAAGATTCTTATCTGCAAGTATGAGACTCAAGAGGAATGGTTCATACACGCTGAACGGGTAAGAAAGAGCCTGCATCCTCTTTTGAATCTTCATCATTGAAAGCACGTGAAAACGGAAGCCTTTATTTTCCTTTCTAGTAACAGGGTACATGAAATAATGGCCATGTCTTTTGTCTCAAAAAGAACAGAGGATCACAGCGTATGAAATACGCAGCTTATTTAGCTTGTTTTCTTCTGCATTTTGCTGGATTTGCTTTTATGGCGTGTGCGTTTGGTGGGGGCTGGTTAGAGTTGTCTGTATGTGAAAATGAGGTGGATCTGCTCAGTAAAATCATTAAAACATTAGGAACTGTGTGACTCCCAAAGAGGTGCCTGTGGTAGTGATCCTAAGCATTTCCCAGCTTTTGGTACAAACAAGAGCTAAACTCTTAAATGTGATGCTCCCCAACATGGAATACAAATTGCTTCAAATTTACTCAGTATGAAAAATTAGTTTAAGTAGTTTCAAGTAGTAAAAACTAGTCTGGGTTACTTTACTAGCTTTGTGGTTTCAAAAATATAGATTTTCTTTCTCTCTGCTGTTGAATCTTCTCAGCAATAGAGAATATACCATTACTGGAAAGAAGATAACTACCTACATATTCCTTGTTTTAGGAATCTTGTTGTAATAACTGAAAACAGAAAAATTTTCAGGTGAAGGATTTTTTTTAATAATTGCATTTGATTTATGCTAAAGCAGATTCTTGTGTGTCTTAATGGATATAAGTTTTATTTCTTAGCACAACATACCTGATCTGAAGAGGATTTGTACTTCCACAGCTCAGTGCTAACTGTTTATTTGAGCTGGGCAGGTGCTTGACAATTAAAGGCAGTTGTTAGTCTTGGAGTGTCACTTTGGTGCTGCTTTTAACCTTCATAAGTAATGAGTAAGCACTGTGCTAAGTGCCTCGTGGGGCAGTTGCCTTAGTGCTCTGTTCCTGAAAAGCCCGGGTGTATTTCAGAGTCCAGCTGCAGACTCACCCCACAGTGCCCAGGTGCTTTATCTGTGCCATGGACCATGGGCTTGGCTGGAAATCTCTGCACAGGAGAGGCAGAGAGCAGTGCAGGGGGATCAGGCTGGGAATACTTGGGCAGTGTTGTTCGCCTGGACTGTGCTGGTCTGCACAGTGCTGCTTAGAAGGGTCCTTTGATTCACCAAGACGTGTTTAAAACTGATTTTTAAAAAAATTCTAAAATTTTATTGGGATTAAGTTTTCTTAATGTCAGAGTAGATGGGTGCTAGCATCTTCCTATATCTTCCTGGCATATCCTTAGTGCTTTTTTTTTTTTTTTTTAAATAACTGTAATGAAAATTCCACTGGCTGACTGCATACAGGATCAAACATAATGGGAAGTTATTATATTAGAGTATCTGGTTTTAAACTTTGACGTGAATTTGTCCCTCAGTGGGATTGAGTTTGTAATAGATAAAAACTAAGACTATATTATCATTAACTTGACCTTTTTTTGCAGAGGTTTTTGACCCTTTGAGAGATTATAATAGAGAGTAAATTAAGAAGTGGTGCTGAAAAGCAAAAGGTAATGGATATTGCTTGTGTTAAAGGAATTTAGATTTTAGTTACAAGAAGCACAATCTTTAATTGATTTGAGGTTTATTAAAAACTAATGTATGGTATAGAACTTAAGGGAAATACGTTGTTCGAGATCACCCTGTGCATCTGTTCTGCCTTGTTCTAACTTGCAAGGTGCTGCATAATCATTTTAAGGAATTTCACTTGTTGTGGCCCAATGCGTACCTGGCATTACATTTTACAGCAAGGATTTAACTGGAAGGTGTTGTATTACAGTGAGTTAAACCAGTGGCACCCAAATGCTTGCATGAAAAAGAAGCTTCAGCTGTGAGTTTGTGGGAGACTCCAATATTATCTGATTCTAAGATGCTGATGTGCTTGGCTTTATTAAACAACAGATGCTGAGGAGTGAATTTATCTAATTAAAGAAATTCCTTTTATGTTTATCTCTTGCCTAGATGGTTTAATAATGCAAGGTAATGGAAAAAGAGCTTCAAGTATGTTTTCCTGTTTAGCCTAAACTTTTGCCATGTCAGCAGAAAGGCTTGTTTTGATCTTTAGGGGTTTTTGTTTGGGACAGCATGTTCCACTTGTCAGGTGGAGCAGCACCCTGTCGTGTAGGTCACTTGAGGAGAGGGGAGCTCATTGGGGTGGAATGTTGCAGGGCAAATGCTGCATCAGGTACCTGCATATGGAATCCCACAGTGTGGGATTCCTCCTTACAGTGTAGTGCATGAGCTTCTCTTATGTAAAACAACGAAAAAAACCCCAAACAAACAAACAAACCCACACAAAAACAAACAAAAAACCAGGGTTTTTTGTACAGCCAAACTCTTGGGTACAGGCTTTATGTGAAGACCCTTACATCTTTTGCTCACTTGTCAATAATTCTATCTTTGACATCTTGCAGTACTCCCCAAAACTTAAGATATTTGATCCAACTTCCAGCAAAATCTTGATTCTTGCTTTTAGTTTTGCTTGTAAAGAAGGAACTGTAGCAAAAGTCATCACAATAATTAGGTTTTTTCTCTGTGTGTGTGTTGGTCAGGCCCTGATTGCACTTGTAAACTCATGAAGGAGGAGGAAGACTACAAGGGGAGCTAAGATACTTGAAAATATTTTCAAAACTAATACCAGCAAAAAGCTCCCCCGCCCTTGCCTTTCTGCTGTTCCATTGCACCTCAGTTGACAGTCATGTAAGAGCTGTACAAACATAAACTGGAAACACAACTAAAATCCAGAGTTTCACTTAGAAACGGTGATTTATGACTATTCTTTGAGCAGGTCACTCTGGACATGGGCATGTTCACTCTTGCTTTTTGAAGTGGGTAATGGTTACACATGTTTGTGGAGACAGAGGGATCTGGTGCTGAGATTCGTCGGAGGACACTGAGTTAGAAGACCCACCCTACCTTCCTGAGACTGAGGGTAGGAATCTTACCTGCCAGCATCTCTTTGACAGTGTTGTTAAGTCAGCTTTGCTGTTGTGTGCTAACCTGCAGTGTGCTAATTATATTTCTTTGCATTGCAAAGTTTCTTTTTATAAATTATTTCTTTTGAAGATCATCCTAGCTTGGGAGATATTCCTTTATTTGCTTAGTGCTGTGTTGTGGCACAGTGGCAGTGAAAAATGCACTGGCACTGTAATCATTTCAGCATCATTTTTTTCTCTTTGCAGTTGCTATTTTTTTCTTTTCCTTTAGTCCGTTTACCATTTGGAATTAGTGACAGTATGCAGGCCAGTAGGGTGTCAAATAACAAATATTGTTTATTGCACATCTATTTCCTCTTTTTCTCCTAATGACTTAAGTTTAAGGAAGGGTGTAAATCCAAGCATGGGTTTCACAAGATATGACCTCAACGCACCCGAAGCAAATATGCAGCTTGAACTTTGGTGGTGTGATCTAAGCTTCCTGTGCCTTTTGGAACCATAAGTTATGGGCCTACGCATTCCTAAAACCTTTGTAGTGATGCAGACAGAACTGTGCCCTTCTGGTGTACCTTCACAATGGCCATGCCCTCTGCAGGAAAGCTCTGCTGCAGTGGTGAGTAGGTTGTGAATTGCAGAAGTGAAACTTCCACTGGACAGCTGGGAACTTGCTGACCTTCCTTTAAATATCATAGGATATACTGACAAACAGTCTGTTGGGTAAAACTGCACCTGAATTGGGCTTTCCGAAGACCCCAGTCAGAGAAACACATGATTCTCTTCTGCTTGTCATGGCAATTTTGACAAGGCCATGCAGCCTACACTTGGTCTGCAATGTTTTCTAAACCAGTGCAGGTTAAACACTTGACAACTGTCTGAAGATGGCTGTTCAAGCAATAATCTCTGTGACTCCTGCATAGTGGGCATCCCAAACCCCCATGGTGATAGAACAAATACGTAGCACAAACTACAATGTTTAAGTGTTAGTTAAAGAATTTTTATCCTCTCGTCATTGCCCTACTTGACTGCACTGCTGAACAACTGCTGTGTGGCATGTTTTCCTGGGACATTTTTAAGTGCCAAAGGAATGCAGCTAGATGGTGCATTCAGAAACGTGGCAGGGGTGAAAGCTTTGAAAATGCAGTGTTTGCAGCTCAGCATCTCAGTGCCTGTGCTGCTGAAAAACCCTTGATCAATCTTCTTGAAAAGTTTGTGTTTAACTTGTAACATTGGTGTTTCACTTGAGAGTTGGAATAGTTTGACATTTCCCTCCTCCTGCTCAGTGCAGCCCTGGGCCCTTCTGCAAATGCTCTTTGAGTTCTGCTGCATTAATCTTGGTTCTGTGTGTACACGAAGGTGATTATGTATAATCACAGTCAGAACTAACCCATGCCTTGAAACAGATTCAAGTTGGATGGGGACAAAATACTTAGGAATATCCTAATGATTAATGGGTGCTCAACTGACTCTGATAAAATATTGTTGGCCCCAAGATGTTTCCTCTTCTCCAAGCCACTGCTTTAAACTAATGACTTTTGATTTTGAGCCAAGCACTGAAATTGAAAAAGAATTTATTTTTCTTGTGTGCTTCTGTCTTGTGCTGACGCAAAGCAAGCCGAGGAGAAAAAGTAGTATATCTTATGTTTGTTTTGCCCAAAAAAGTAGAAATCGGAAGGAGCATAGTGAGCCTGCCTCAGAAGGCGTTTTTTATTGTCTCATTGCAACTGCAGGAAAAATAGCTTTGAAGGATGTGACAAACGATTCATGAAAGCCTGTTGAAATAGCTCATCTGGCAGACAGAGGTAATATGAACACCCAAATATCTTATCTGAGGAGAAGCAGCTGTTAGAACTGCTTTACAGTCCTCCCAAATTACCACACTTTCTGTCATGACAAAAAAAGGGGAAATCTAAGGGTAGCAACACAGACTGTTATCCTTGGAAAGCACAGCATAGACTTATCAGATTAGGGCCAAAAATGTAGATTATCCACTTCAGTTTTTGTTGGACTGGGAATCCAGTTTTGGAGAGCCATCTTTAGAATGCTTTATGGTATCAGAAAATGTAAGCTAAGAAGCAAAATGCCAGCACTGCTGGCTGACCTCTGCCTCACTGGAGGTATCTTAGTACTTTCTTGGTCAGCTGTAGCCAAGCTGCTCATTTGTAAATTAGTTACAGGTTCACTCTTCCACTTTCTGAAACTGACAGTGATTTTCATTCGTGTACTTCAGTTACTAAGTGAGGTGGCTTCTCACACGTCATTAAAATGGCCTTATTTTGTTCTTTTTTGGAGGAGGAGGGTTACTGCAGTGTATGCAGGGGTGATATTTCAGTAGTGTTTGGATGAAGACTGAGGTCTGAGCCTGCTCTAACTGCTGGGTGTGTACAGAGGGAGAACAGTGCCCAAGGACAAGAAAAATTTGGCAAATGCTCTCATGCTGTACACAACAGAAGTTTTCTTTCTAAAATACTTTCTCCAGGTCTCCCACTCCACTCCCCTGCATCCCATATTTACCATCTGATTACTGCACAGTGACATGGCCAAATGACTGGGACAGGATTTCAGTCCAGCATCATTTCCCACACGCAGAAAGGGCTGCTGGCTGTTTCTTACCACTGCTGCTCCTCTCTGCTGTGGATGTTGATCACTGCAGGTTCTGGCTGCTGTACTCTTCCCCATGCTCTGCCTGAGAAGACCCCACTCACTTTACTGTTGGCTCTCCTGTAGGAGCTATAGAGAAGTGTATGGATCCATCAGAAGTTGGAGAAGAGTGACAATGAACACAAGGGTCTATCTCCACCTTCAGAAATGTTGTTTCTTTTATAGAGGGTTGTGGGTATTGGTTCTTTTTAAACTATGTAAAGTATTCAGGCTGAGAAAGTTGGGTCTGTTCAGCCTGGAAAAGAGAAGGTTGTGTGGAGACCTCATAGCAAACTTCCAGTATCTGAAGGGAGCCTACAGGGAAGCTGGAGAGGGACTCTTCATCAGGAACTGTAGTTATAGGACAAGGGGTAATGGGTTCAAACTGAAAGAGGGGAAATTTAGGTTAGATATTAGGAAGAAATTTAGATTAAATATTAGCAAGAAATTTAGGTTAGATATTAGGAAGAAATTTTCTACTGTAAGGCACTGGAATAGGTTGCACAGAGAAGCTGTGGATGACCCATCCCTGGAAGTGTTCAAGGCCAGGTTGGATGGATCTCTAAGTAACCTGGTCTAGTGAAAGAGGGGTGGAACTAGATGATCTTTAAGGTTCCTTCCAAGCCAAACCATTCCATGATTCTGTTGTCCTTTATATTTGGCATAGCTGTTCACGTAGCATTTGTCCTACAACACAGGATTTATGATCTCACGTGTTTTCTTTGAAACTTTTTTTGCATGTGTGAACATTCAAAAGTAATTTAGGCATTTTTATATTCATTAACAATGTATGTGTAAAGGCTTAAACTGTAAGCCTTATATGGGGAAAGTATTATAAATGTAATGCTTCTAAATAGAAGATTTCATTAGAACTTGCACTGTGAGTCATCGTTGTTATATTAATAGAGCTATTCCCAAATATGGATTTGGAACTGTTCCTTCTTCATGGTGAATGCTGCAGATGACTTACAGAAAATAAGTATTTACATTAAATATCAAATTTTGGGGCCTAACCTCTTGGTCAACCAGTTACACAGATCAGTGGAGCACATAGCATAGAATAATTTTGTAATGTAATTCTGAAACTGCAGTACTTTATGTCAGATAATATTTTAGTCAGAAAAGTGGTTTTTTTTAATGTGAAAAAGTAATTAAGAAGTAAGACTCAGGCTGCACAGAGTTATGTGCATTTTAATACATACTCCTAAAACTAGCCTGATCAGTTAGTCTTCCACCCTTTGGAAATACTCATAGAACAACCTATAGGAATATATATGCATTCTCATAGCTTATCTATGTGCAGCTAACAGTAACTCCTCACAGATATTTTATTAGTCTCTACCAGAAGCAAAGATTTAATTCAGAACTCCAGGCTGTGCTGTTGCAGGTCTTGTGTGTGCATATTCTTCTCTCCCTTTTTTTTTCCCAAGCTTTTTTTTCTTCCCACCATAGCTTATATACTTGCTTACTGGAAATGTCTCACCTCTTGATATAAAACAATATTGT
>NW_020955438.1:418894-469857 GCF_003031625.1 Empidonax traillii | reverse complement strand
TGGGGTTAAATGCTTTTTTTGAATATGCTCAAGATGCTGCACTTAAGATTATTAAAAAAATCTTTTTTTTTCCCCAAGCTCTAAAAGACTGTTCAGTATGACCTCAACAAGCACAAGTTAAGGTTGCTATGGAGGAACTGAAAGAAATCAGATTTTTTGCAGGTTCATTTCATTTTTTCACTAAAAAAATTCTTTTCACAATGGTTGGAATATGACTTTTGAAGAGAGATTGCTTCCTATCCAGGTTAGCGCTCTAATACTAAGCAATCTGGATGTTAGGTGCTTTCTGTGAAGGTGGGTAACATGTGTGATACAATCAAGCTATTTTAGGGCTTTTTTTGGGAGTAGCTCATAACAAGTAGTGTCAAACCATCATCTCATGATTCTTTTCAGTGAAGAACCTTCCTGCTGTTCATGCGAATTCTCTTACTAGTTTTTAGTATGTGCTTCTGGAGTACGAACCATCAACAATATCCGTCCTATCAGACATACAAGTCAGTTATGAAGTGACTTCCTAGAAAGCCCGCATGCATTTCTCTCCTAATGAATTTTTTTTCCCCCATGAGGTAAAGACAATAACATTACTAGCTTTTGGTTTCTGAAGTGGAGGTGTAGAACTTTTCCTGTGCTCTGGGGAGCTATATTCTGCAGTTGAAACAGTATAGTCTCATTTATAAAACATGGATAAAAATGTCTAGCCACTTTATAAGGCTCTTAAGAATGGATTACCTTGTAGAGATATTGAAAAAGACTTATTTATTTGCACTAGTTACACTTATGTGAAGGTAAATAAAGTCTGTGCAAGGGTCTCTAACCACCTGAAAACTCAGGTAAAAATAACTGATTTTTACATTTATGAGTAAGTCTGCATGAAATATAAATACATTTGAAAACAGCAGCAGCAGAGTGAGTAAACATTAGTAAGCCCAGCCATCCTGTCGCTTACCTTAGAATAATTACTGGTCTGCATTTGAAGAACAAATCTTAATGTTGCCAAACTCCACCTTTTTCCTGCCCAGTCTGTATGTGGGAGAGTCTTTATAAGAAACTGTTTCCTGTTTCCCAGACAAGGGAGGGGAAAAACGTGTTTTCTCCTTGTTCTGAAAAACAAAAGACAGGCAGTGACTGTGTGCCCGCACCAGCTGCCAGCTGGAGAGCCTGTGGAGAGCTCCAGCCTCCAGAGAGGTCCTCGGCTCAGCCATGGTGAAACGGCCTCAAGTTGCACATCGGGATTTACCTGCAGAGCTGTGTCAGAGGCAGAAACAGGCCGTTATCTTATCCCTTTCCTTGCAGAATTTCTTCCCAAATCCTTTTTTTTTTTTTTTTTTTTCATGGATTAGTTTTTGTCGCAGAAAGTAATTGTAGCCCTTTCTGAGTGCAATCTTAATAAATTTGTAACACCAGTAAAAATGTACAGGACAGCAGCAAGTGATTTTTCTTTGGATTTGGAGGGATGTCTGTGTGGGTGTGGCAGCCACGTTGCTCCAATACCAAGTCTATTAGTTTAGATTTTTACAGCTATTCCAATTCCATTCCATATTATATGAACAGCAGCCCCTTTGGCCTTTTCCCGTCTTAAATTTTTAACATTATTCGTATTTGAACATCCTGATTTAAAATAGTACAAATTGGGAACACATTGCTGTAAAGTCAACTCCTCTGCTACAGATTACAAAAATAAATTTTATATTCA
This sequence comes from Empidonax traillii, assembly GCF_003031625.1. Taxonomy (NCBI): domain Eukaryota; kingdom Metazoa; phylum Chordata; class Aves; order Passeriformes; family Tyrannidae; genus Empidonax; species Empidonax traillii. Next base: position 468,164 of record NW_020955438.1, on the reverse strand, counting down.
TAGATGTGACTTCGACCAAGTCAGAGTTCATGTCTCCTCTTTGTGCTCTCCTTTTAAGGAAAAAACCCTGTACTTTTGCTCTTTGTTGGAGAACTTCGTAGTCAGTAACATAGTATGTGATCAATAGTGGAATTACAGAGCGAAGTAGTAGTGTATTAGAGAAGTCCTATGAATAACAGTTCTCCTAAAAATGGTTCAAAACTAAAAGTAAGGTTTGGGGGGTTCTCAGAACGTGGTTTAGAATTATCAGTTCCCTTTTCTCTGTTATGCTCTGGAAAGGAGTTAACGTTGTGTGTAAGTTTGCTGTTTTTGCTCTGTCCATCAGCACATACTCCAACTACAGGAATTCTGAAGAACATTTGGTGGGAGGGACAGTGTCTCTCACTGTTCTGGAGAAATTTAGTGGACTGAATAAATAAATTGAGCTTTTGATATTTTTACATGTATTGAAAATCAAGGTAGTTTCCAACTTGGCTACCATGGCACTCTCAAGAAGAAATTAAAAGTGTGAATTTCCACTTCTATATGCACAAAGTAGTTTATCAATAGTAAATCTGATAGTAAATCTGATAAATATAAATAGTAAATCAGCTCTATAGCATAAGTAACTATGGTAATGATGAGGCAGTTTCTGTGTTACAAACTATTTTGCAGTACAGGTTAAATATTTTCATTGTCATGTTCTTGAAATTGTCTTCTCCCCCGTAAGTAAATATTGGAATATGGCAATGCCATTTCAAAATAGACAAGTCTCTGAGGATTAAAAAAATATTTATAAATGAAGTGTTTAAGAGCATACTTTGTCTTCTGCTTAGGAATGTAATTCCCTATTTGTCCCAAATACATACTTCAAGCTTCATACGCTTCAAGATTCAGATGTGATGCTCAGGCTTGATTTTCTTTATTGTTACTGTGTAGAGTGATCCTTCAAAGAGTGGCCAGAAAACTGGAAATCTGTGAGGAGATTGTCTTTTGATGGTCTTCAGCCGTGGTTTCTCAGCTGTTTTCTCAGACAGTTGTCTGATACGTGAATGTGTGTCACCAAAAGATGCCCTCAAAGGGCTTCAAAAGATCCTAATGGTATTTTGAGTTGGTAGACTACTGAAGAACATTGTTAAGAGACCTTTATTTGTTGACTGCTTAAGAACTATTTAAATATTAGTTTACTCTAAATGGGGTTTTAGAAATTAAAGAATTTCACTCAGAAGTTTTAGAGTATGAGAATATCAATGTGGCTTTGTTTCTTTCTATCCAGACAGCCTATTTTTGAACAGCATTGCCGCTTTTGGTTTATTTAGTATTTGTATGTGCACAGAGCAGATGTTTGTTGCCTTCATGGAAGTGGAAGGCTGTTTGTGAAGGGTTACACAAGTAGAACAAATGCCAAGCTGCTGAGCTGTTTCTCATTGCCAGTCTGTTTCTCTTAAGCAACAATCTGCTAATAGAAGTTATGGTACAAAAGCAGATGTCTACAGTACAGGAGGACAATCTGGCTTCCTTTGTTGCATGGTTAAGAGTGCATGGGCTTTCAACTTTTGTTGGAAGCTGATTATCTGGAATTAGAAATGTGGCAGTAAATGAAGCCCCAAAGAAGGTAAACTGCAGCTTTCACTTTTAGTGGAGGTGTAAGATGTTGAAGTTGGGAAACATCTACAAGTTCTGACTTGCATAATGGCAGTCTGTTAAGCCTTGGGATTCTCATCCATCAAGCAACCCAATGATCCTTGAGTATATGGAGTGCGTTTATGGAGAGGGTGAGGGTGGGTCATATTTTTCAGCGAGCTCAGTTCTGAGTTCTGTACGTTAAAAGTAGCATTATTAAAGAGAGATGAAGGACAGGATTGAAGACATTGGAGGGCACAACTTATTTTGGGGTCTTTCGTTGCTGCTTTCTTAGTATGTTCCTTGTAAAGGATGGGAGAAGGCATTTGCCCTTTCTGAGTATAAGAGGGGAAAATAAGGAAGGCATTGGAGATAGCGGGCAGTAAAGTGGAACTGAGTGGCTTCCCACACTAATGGTCATATTAGCAGATGATAAGATGTACTCATTCAAGTTTTAGGCTGTATCATGTTCCCTGCTCCTTTCCACATGGTGCCTTGGGTCAGATAATTTGGCTCGAATCAATAACTGCTCTTTGCTCAAGGGTATTCAAGGATTACAGTGGAAGCAACACAATGATAAGGAGCTAATTTTATGTGGAAGAGGACATAACGTTTTTGCCGTGTGCTCTCCATTTGTTTCTTACAACCTAATTTTGAATGACTGTGTTGTGGCTTCCCTCTGCATGGTTGGAGGTGGGAAAGTGGAAAAAAAAATGGATTACCAGAGAAACAAGTTTCTTCTTTTTTTTCTCTTTGAGGTTTTTAATCAAAGGTAGCACAGTCCATGTGGGATGAAATGATCCTGGTTGTTACTAAGCTGATTAAATATTTATAACACAAGGGTTATATTATATTTATATCTCTTCTGTCTGGATAATGTAAGTAAATTAATGATTTAATAGATTTTTCTTTCCTTGCTGAAATAATGAGAACTAGCATTCTTTCTGTTGACTTGGGATGCAAATATTATCTGAATTTTTAAATGTTAGAAATTGAACCTTCTAACCTTGCAACAGATCTTTTAATTTGTTCGGAAATGGAGATCCAGATGAAGTTTTGTGCGCTTGTTCATCCCTACAAAGATTTTAGGACTGCTCTAGATCTTTTGAGCAGTCATGCTTGCGCTGTCTTGAGTAGGCACTTGGACGCCTTCTAAATTAGAAAGGTAGAAAAGACCTGCAGTATTTAAAGACAGGAAAAAAATTCTAGTAATTAGGCATAAAGAGATTTTTTTTTTTAAAGTTATTCACGAGGTCAAGAGATAAATATAATATGTAACTAATGAAGTTTAAAGAAAGGGGGAAGAAGGAAGCTATAATGTAACAGAAAAGGGATGACAATCATAATTGGAAACATAAATGGAAGTTAAAACGAGGAGATTTGAAATATTCAGAGGATGTACACTTGAACAATGGACGTGATCTGCTCTTGAAATGGCAAATGACGGAGCAAAAGAACTGATTTTTCTTCCCTGTCAGATACACGAGTTGAAACCAGATGCCTCTCTGGAAAGTGTGCTTTAGGCTGATTAAGCTTTGGGTTCACTACAGCAGTAACTAGATGGAAGGCAGACGAGAGCTGAAGGTTGGTTCTCACCCCAGAGCCTACCGCTCTGGTTGCTGTGGTGTACTGGCACAAAGCGTTTCCAAGCATCTGGGTCTGGTAGCTCATTCTGTGGCCTGCACCTAATTGCCACTGCTTCCCCAAGGGCCCCTGGAAAGGAGCTCTGGACAAGGGTAGCCACCCTACCTGGGCTGCTTTCTTCTGTGGGCTCCTGAGCAGGAGGTAGGTGGCTGCATCATTCCCTGCACGTGCAGTGCCTTTGATTTGTGCAATCCCAGTAAATCAGGCTTTTCAGGGAAGCGTTGGGTAGGTTCTGTGGTGTACGAGCCTGGCATGCCACTGGAGGAAAGGTATGAATCATGGGGTGGAAAAGCTGGGTGTTACCCGTGTACATCTTGTCTCTGCTCCAAATGTCTTCTGGCATTGTTGGTTGGGGTATGAAGAAGGTTTTTGAGAGTACACCTGCACTGGAAGAAAGTCAAGTGTAATTATTGGCAAAATGTGTTTATTTTACCAGTATAGCTTGTTTTACTTGGACAGCTCAGAGGCATGGGTGAGGGGTGACTTGTAAAATGTTTGTGCAAAGCACAGGTTTCCTCGGAAGTGCTGTGTCTGCAGTGGCAGCCGCTCTTTGCTGCACTCTGTACTTGTGTAGGCAAAATATCTTGGCTCAAAAAAACCACTTGTTTTTATTGTGAAATAGTTAGGATATGTAAGCTATAAAAACCATAGTGGGGACACGACTATTTGTTTTATTTACAAGGCTAAAACAGATGAACTCAATCCCGAGATGGGGTGCGCAATGCTGATTGTACCTACCTGGCAGATCTTGTGAATTTTATGCTGTGACAAGTCTTGCATATTTTGTCTTGTCTTTAAAACTACTGTCCCTCAACAAACCACTGTTGGTGAAGACAAAGCATTAGTCATATGAGGTGAAAGATAAGAGGATCTGTACATAACCTGTTGCTAACATCTGATTCCATGTCAAGTCATTCCTTCTCTAACTGGCTGTTTAAAAGGTAAAGTTTCATCTGATGAGGCTCGTTTCTTGAAGGACTTTCCGAATCCTTGGACACTGAAGCATAGTTTTTTTTGCTTTAGTACTGAGCATGTAGGAGAGCAACTGGGAGCAGAATCTGTATTCTGTATTTTACTACCCTCCAACCCAAGAAATAAAGAACTGAATTCTGAGGTAAAATCAGATAGTTGAATATGGAGTGCAAATAAATACACCAGGGTTAGCTTTTTGAGTGCTTAATTCTTAACTGTTAGGTGTCTTGTTTTAATGTGACTTCCTAAGATGTGGTTACCCTGAGTTAGCTGAATCTCTGACAAAGATGTCTAAAATTAAAATTATATAAGGCTGCACCTGTTCAGAGGAATTTTGCATGGCTTGTACTTCTGGCCAACATATGGAAGGGTTTGTATGGTTTTGATGATATTTTCTATTATCTGCTATGTTTTGTTTCCGGTGCTTCTGGTTAATGTGTGTGAACTAGAAATACATCCTATTTCTCCTTCTGTGAGATGTGCACCTAATCATTTTATAGTAACAGGAGAAAGTTCTTGACAGTCTTTTCTTTTCAATGCACATTTAGAAGCGAATTCTTTTACTAAAGCTTAAGGATATTTTCTTTACTGATATTTTAAGAATATTTTTTTTTAATCAGCATGCCAGTACAGAAAGTCGAGGCAACAGTGGTGAAGAGAAGGGCAGAAAAATACTAAATTTTCTTCTTCACCTTTCTTTACTACCTGTTTCATAACACTAATAAAAATAAAGCTACTGAAACGAAAAATAACTGTTCCTTTACTAAAGTAAAAACAATGAAAAGATTGATGGTGCAGCCCAAGTGTGGGTGTGGATGTGTTTACGTAATGTGGGAAAAATTTTCTAACAAACTAAGAATAGTGGTTAAATGTTTGTCCTCTCAGTAGTATCCTAGTCATGATGCAATTTTCAGCAAAATGCACTATAATTAAACAGAGGAGTTGCTATTTGCATAGTGGAACACAATGTATTTTCCCCAGTTTCAAACAATTTTTAGAGCAGAACGTTGAAAAGGAAAGGTTCATGTACTGGGTATTGGAGGACATTTCCTTGGTGCACATAATGTATCTTCAAAGTCTAGAAGTAGCTCAAGATGCAGGGTGAATACATATTCTAGTATTCACTTTCACCTCCCCAGTGAGAAGCATAGGAAGATGTGAAAATAATTCAGGTACTATGTTATCACTGAATTTAGAGTAAATTTTGAGATATAAATTTTGACTATATGTGTGTGTGTATATATGTGTGTGTGTGTATATATAATCTTGCTGTAGAGAGGAGCTCAATCTCATTTGCATCTCAGAGAAAGCAGTGGCAGAGTGGGACTTGTGAGGAAGTCTGGGGTTGTTCTTCCCCTCTTCTGTTACCACATAGCATTTTCTGTCCTTTGGACCTTGCCTGCATGTGCATCCTTGCAGTAACAGTGCAGCTTCAGTGCCTCTTCCCAGCCATGAAACAATTTTCATCAAGCATTTGAAAAAGATGTCTTTGCCGCAATTGTGGTAATGGTATTTCTCAGTAGCTAAGTAGGAATTATGATAGTTTGACATCATTACCCACTGATCCTAGTCTCAGTACGTATTGATATGGACAAAGTCCTGAAAGCAAGTAGTTCAGGAAAAGTATGCTAAACAAGGCATGCAAAATGTAGATTATAGTAATTTCTTTGGGTTTGGCTGTGGAATTGGGGTAGAGACTACTTTAGCAAAGTTCATGCAGAACAGTCTTCATAGGCATTTCACAGACACTGTAGTGACCTTTCCTTAGTTTCTATCAGGGCCTTAACTGTGACTTTTTTGTGCCAGAGAGCAGGCAAGGCTAATTTTCTTACTGCTTTACTAAAACATGACAAATGACAATCTTGTCTAACCAGAACAGCAAAGCTCTTCTGTCAGCCAGAGCTTTTGTTTCCTAGTAAATAAACATGCATTAAAGAGCTGTAATGGACTCTGGGAGAAAAGGTGTAAATGTAGCCATAGAACAAATTCTAGGCAAAATGGAGGTTTTAAGCAAGACAGCATCAGAAAGGCCTCATATACAGCAGTGTTGCTCAGTGGCAGATGTGTGCTTCACAGTGTTATTTTTAAACCCACGTCTTTCTCCATGATTGGCTTAAACTCAGGGCTCTTCCACTGTACATTCTAACTTTTCTTTTCCCTTGATCAGATGACATTTGGGTTCATTTCTTATATTTTATGGTGTTTCTTCCTCAAGATGTAATCTTTGACTGCCTCTTAATCAGAGTTTACAGCAGTGCAAACATTTCACAGTAAAGTGATAATCTACTCATAATTTGGAAGGCAATTCTGTTATAAGTAGACCTTCTCATGACCTGTGTAGTCTTCCAGGAGGGGCTTTTTAAAAAAAAACTACCTTCAAATATTCTGAGCCTAAAAAGGAAAATTTTGATGGTTTGAGATAATTCAAGATTTTATGGCTTGTTATTATCTTTGTATAAAGAAGTGATGTTTTTCATAATTTTTTCTCTTTTAGGTGTTTTTTTTTAATGTGTATTTTTTACTACTACCATGATTTCCCTCAGTGACTTAACTTGCTTTTGAAAAACTGTTATTTGGAAACAATGAATGTGATACAAACACAACAATCCTGTGTACACAAGCTTTTTTTAATCCACCAGTTCCTTATTAAACTAGGCCAATGCACTTCCAGAATATATTAGTGCAGAGAGCCCTGAAAACGTATGGTAGTCTTAACCTTAAATTGTATTATCTTGTCACTCTTTGTCCAAATATGTCCCAAATTTGTAGGAGAGGGTTGATCTCACCATCATATGATCATGTTGGGTTATGTAAGATGCTGGAAGTTTTTTATACCATCCAGGTATTTAAATCAAAAGGGTAAGTGAATACACTGAATCAGTTTACTTCATCAGAAAATCAGAGCATGAAAACTGGCTGTATTTTTGTAAGAAGTTTTGGGAAAATGACAAGCAGGTTACTCATGCTGTGCAGCCCTGTGTGGCTGTGCCTACATAAGTGTGTATATCCCACATGCAGCAGGGCTCTCACTCAGGCAAGACTGGCAGGCACAGCAAAGACCCAAGACGATGCTGCTGTGAGAGTGTTGTGGGTTCTTGTGTGCAAGATTTTGGATATATCCAAGTGCAAGAATTGTCCTATAAAACTTCCAAAAAATTTTTTTCCAATAAATTCGCAAATCTCTCATTTAATATATTGAATAAGAAGCTTTAATTATTTTCAAAAGGCTTGAAATACTTAATCAAAAGTACATCAGGTCTGAGGGTTCCTCCAGGGCAAGACCTTCATGCTTTTATTTCCACGACTGTTTTGAAATCCAGCAGTGTAACTTAAGCAGAGGTGAGTCCCGGTGACAAACACCTTGTTAGTGTCTGTCTGAAGCCCAGTGTCCATGTCCAGCACACGCCTTGGCACGCACACTGACCAAACAGGTTTTACTGCAGAGCTGGGAAGTGCCCCTCCTCTGGGCTGAGCTGCCCCAATGCAAACACTACTTATACTTACTCATTTGCTGAACGCCTGATGGAAAGTTTTTTATCTGTGTAATAAATTTGAACTACTTCAGGTTATAAGTTAGGGACTTCACGGCATTGTTTACGTGGCAAAATCTGTGTTGGCCTTCTGTTGCTCTGATCTGTACTGGGCCTGAGTGGTATTAACAAATCAAGTTAGCTTGGATGCAGCATCTGTGTGCTGAGTTGTATGTGGAATGCAAATGTGTGCTCCTTTGGGTGTGAATCAAGTTAATTTTGTGACTTCTGGATTTTGTGGTCCTGCTCTTCCGAAGTAGTAGCTAAGGAGTTATTCTGTAAGTGCCAGGAATTACAATGAATAGTTTCTCATTACATAATGTAAGCTCTGTGTGTTATATTTTGTAATGCATGCCTGGAGAAAAATCTCATAGAATAAATTTCATGCTTATTTCATGAATTGTTTCTCCCTGGTGCTGTCATCTAAATGTGACATTACCCGATAAAATCATTCGCTATACTGAAATGAAGCCATTCTTAGCATCAAAAAGGAGGGAAACTTGTATTTCCTTAGTGTTTCTCCATCTGTCTGGGAAAGCTCTGCAAGTTCACTCCCAGCATCTCCCTTTTTTTCTTCTGTCCTTTCCCACCCAAGTGTAGATAGTCCTGACCAATGACAGTGCTGACACAGATACCCTCCTTTCCTGTGCTGATTACACCTTTGACTCCTTAGCCTAGAGTTTTGTTCCAATTTGCAATTAGGGTTTTATTTTCCATTCCATATTTAACTAAGTCTGTGAAAACAGTAGTCCTGTTGTAAAACTTACAGGGAGAGTTCTGTATATATGTAGCAAGTAGCTCTGAATATGTTAAACAATCTCTGGGGAGAACTTCTTAGCCAAGTTTTACCTCTTTATATGAAGCTTGAGGTCCAGTGTATTTGGGAGAGGGAAAGAAAATAACAGGAGCCTTTCATTTTAGCTTTTCTGTATCAAATACATAGGGCACTAATGCTTCCCTGGAGTGTAGCCTAGTTAAACTTTAAAATTAGGGCAAGAGAAAAAAAAAAGGAATGTTAAAATATTAGATGGAATTGTCACTTGTGTTATCTCTGGGAAGGAAGTAACAGCAGCTGCAATGGTATAAATTCAGCATCTCAGTCTTTACAGTATGCTGTATGCATGCCATGCAGCCTATCAGCAGGTACTCTGCTTAATAAGAATCCTTCGTTTGACTTACTTGGTGAGATACAGGTGTCGAAAGACATCGTTTTTGGACACTCAGAATGATGATAAATGCTTAGCTTCACTGGCACACCTTCACTTGCTGGTGTTTTCTTCTCCCCATTTTCCCCACTGGAAGAAAAAAAGGGATTTTACCTTCTCTGAGATGGATATTGCATGTCACTTGAGCTCCAGTGTCACCTGGAGCTATTACAAGGCTTTTTCTCAGCTAACTTTGTCTCTGTGGAAGATAGTTGTATGAGGACTTTAGATTTGTTTGTTTTCAAATATTTTGACTCAGAATTTTACTTGCCACAAACTCACCTGGAACAGCTGCTCAGGAAGCAAGTGTCCTTCCAGTGTATGCTTGGTAGAGAGCTGCTGTCATTTGAGGTGGGCTGACTCAGGAGGACTGACTGAAATGCAGGCGATAAAAATGAACTCTTCTCTATTTCAAATCACTTTTCCATGGAGAGACTGAGTGTGACCACCCCATCCTTTATTATTATAGAGCTTGGGTCCTACTTCAGTGCTGGTAGAGTTGAGCTGCTGCTGTTGCTGCTTCCTTCAACACATTCACGTTTCTTCAGCTCTGATCCTTACACACTTGGTGAACCTGGATTAACCTGACCTTTGGGATTTCCGAAAAATAGATGCATCTACACACACCAGAAATACAGTGCCTTTGAGATCACGATTTCTGTTTGGTACATATGGTGGCATTCACTCTTCCTTTGCTCTTTTTTTTTTTTTTTTTTGATGATATTTGATGAATCCTTAGTTCTTCTCATTTTGGGCATCCTTTCCAAAAAGCCTTAATATAAATATAACTTTGTTGAGTTCCTGGTGGAGCTTTACTGATATTTTGAGCTGATTTGCTGTTCTTGCTGCTATTGATTGTTTCTCATGTTATGGGTGAGGTGAGAATATCGTTTACCATTTTTTGCTTTCTGCCTGTTGTAGAAAAAAAACACCTCATAGTTATTGATGAAGCCAAAGGTGGTTGCAGGGTAGACACTGACTTGTCACTGTTACCAGAGTTTTCAATAAAGCAGTGAATGTAGGCACCTTGTCTCTTACAAATGTTTCTCTTAAGCTCAGTCTTTTATAAACAAACTTTCTGCAGTGTGTGTGACCACTTTGTTAAGGCTTGTGTCACAACATTTTTTGTGGCCAGGAAGACCTGTTTCTCCTACTGTTATCTCAAGAGTGGAGCTTAACGCATATCTTTGAAAACTTCTATTTTCCTCTTCATTATGACCACCTCCAAACTGCTTTTTGAGACTGAGGCAACTTGTCTTCAGCCTGTCTTCTGTCCAAAATCCATGCCTTTACTGTTGATACAAAGCAGATCTGCTCGTGCCATCTGCTGCTGTGTGAGGATGACAAAATGGAGAGGAAATGTAATTTCAGTATAAATACAGTTTAGAGTCAAGCTAGAGGATAAAATATTCTCATTGCTGGTTTTCAGAGATTCCAAAGACCTGGGGTTATGCTGTGAGGTAACTGGAAAGAGTACTTGGCTAGGTGGTAGCAGGACACTAAAGTCAAACAAAAGTGCTAATGAGACTGCAAAATTGAAATGTTATATGTCAGGCAGGGAGGGACACACAGTAAACTTTAGCTTAATTTAAAACAGAACTCTACAGTGTGATGCAAGACTTCATCTCTATACATATAAATGCTGAATTGTACCTTAATCAAAATAATGGTTATGATTTTTTTCTTTTCTCTGACATTGTTTGCTTGTCTGGGTTGAATACGACTTGCTTTCTTTGGCAAATCTGTGAGTACTAGTATATATCCCTGTGGTGGCTGCTTTACACATACTTTTTATGGAACAGTAAAAGGAGCAAATAAGTATGTAATTGTTAACTGCTGCTTATAACAGCATTATAAATACAAAGCATTATTCATAAAATGTATAAACATCACTCCTTGGCTTGGTAGTTGGGATCAATGTAGAAAGCTTTCCATGAGTGTACTGTAAGCATGTATAGTCATGTGTAAGTGGGTGCTCTTCCCAGTGCACCGTTGTGCCCTTCCTGTGTGCCACTGGTGACGTTACTGTTTTGCTGACATATCTGTGGGTCCAGTACACGTCATGAAGCTGTTGGTAGGTCCATTCACAGATATTTCTGTTAATGTTTCAGTGATGATTTCAATACACAACTCTGATCCTTCAAGGTTGTCTGGAGGGTAAGGCATATGCTAGAAGCAGTTTGCCGCTGCTGGAGCAACTTGGACTTAAGATTGGCTCCAACACTTGGTACATGCAGAGGATGTAGAGAAAGCAAGTGAAAAAGAAGCTTCCAATGGTTGTAAATAAGCAGAATTTCACAAGGCTGTAAGACACACCCTTAAGGAAGTGCACATATGCATCCTTCAGAATATGCATAGGTAGAGATCAGACCAGCAGCTGTGTTCAAATAAACACATTGCTCGTAGATGGAATACTGCTCTTTCTCAGTGAAGCAGCTCTCAAGTAAACCCATTTTTGTCTGCAGATGTGCTGTAAATCGTGTTGAAGTGTGAGAATCTGTACTGCATGTGTTTGAAATTATTTGTGTTGATTCCATATAAATAAAGTGCTTAAGCTGTGCTTCCTGTAATAACCTGTTTGATTTTTATTATTATGAAGCATTTAAAATTGACTTTGAGATGCTGAGTTTTCCACAACTTGCATAAAATCCCGTACTACAAGTGAACTGTAGCATGCAGTTGACCCAAAAAGGGGATACTGCTTGAGTAGAGGAAAACTGATAGATGGAGGAAAGGCTGGAAATGGTGCCACGGAGGCATGTGGTTGAGGAAAGGGAAAGATAAAGTATTGGGCTGATGCGGAATCTAGCAGAATAGAGAAACAGGCCATTTATTTGCATCAAAGTGAAAAGATACCAGGTTTGGAAATTGTATTTCAGTTGATCTGTCAGTTTTAACAGCAGAGCATCAGTTCCTAGCCTGTATGAGATCACAGAACCTCTGTCTCTGAAGAGTGAGTGTTCAGCAGTCAGAGTCATGGAGAGGCCAGCTTTCCTAGTACAATTGTAATACCACAGAGCTGTATTTATTTTGGTTTCACCCCTGGATTTTTCTTTAATTTACTTTGAATAGGCAGACTTTTAATAAAACTTAAGCTTCTTTATATCACAGGCTTGTTGTTTTTAAGGTGGTTCTTCAACAAACAAAACTCCCTCTGTGCAGATTTCCCTGGTGAATGAAGCAAGGGCAGCTGCCCTCTTGGCAGGTGCCTTTCCTCCATTTGCCAGGATTCTTGCTTTGTAATGTTACTGTCACAAGTTGCTGTTACTGGGGGAAAAGGTTGAGTGAGCATCAGATTTTTCACGGGTTGGATAATCATCCATATGAAGTGCTGGGATGCAGCATGGAAAGCTGAGCTGTGTTCAGCTGCAGGCTTCCTGTGTGCTATCAGTGAAGTCATTACAACTCCGTCTTAAGTAGATTGCTTGGAGAGTGGGAATAAAAATACCTCCTGCTTTACAAGGGTGTGAAGGCCTAACTTGGACATGCAACTAAAAGTGCATAGCTGACAAACACCACTGTCCCAAGTAGGGACTGAGTAGTGACACATTATTCCTCCAAGTTGCATCACATGGCTGTGGTTTCTTGGGTTTGTGCAAACAGCAGCCACATTCCCAACTGCTTTGACCAAGTGATGCTGGGGTGGTGACGGCAGCAATGTCATTGTTTGTGCTAAGTTTAATTCAACAAGCCTGTTGGCCTTCTGTTTACAGAGGAAGATGTCTGTTCAGTAAATGAACTGGAGCGCTTGGCTGTACCTGTCTGGGGAATGGCCCCTTCTGACTGCAGCCTACGTGGCAGGTGTACACAAAATGGCAAATCCACTGTTTTCTCTGAGATGTCAGGGGTTGGGTTTTTAGCCTGTCGGAATAAGTGATGTCCTCAGGGCTTTGTGTTCTAGGTCACTTTATGCCACACCTGTCACATTTTTTGTTGTGATTTGGCTCTAAATGCTACATCAGCAAGCTGTAGGCACAGCTGCCTGTCCAAAACTGGTGTGAAGTGGTGGTTATGTGCGGTGGCTAAGCAGCTGGACATACAAAGCTTTTCTAAGGTATGTTAGGAAAATTCATGGCAAAGTGGTTTCTCTGGGTAAAACCGCTGGTGTGTCACAATGGGCCTTGTGTTTGGGGATGGTGGTTAATCCCTTGTCCTCTGAGAACCATTATCCCAAGTGCCTACTCAAAACTCTGGTCACAATGGCAAGATGGCTCTTGCTGTTTATGGTTTTATTCTTCTTCACCCTTCTTCTGTTTAAGCCTCTCTGATAAAGGTCTTGATGTAATTTCTGGGCTGACCTGCACTATGTAAAACTGCTCCTGGCAGACCGTCTGTAGCTCTGCTCTTGAGTTAGCCCATGCCCTTGCACGTCGCTGAGTCCCGAGGGCAGTGCAAAGCCTTGCTCACAAAAGGCATCATTATTCCCGTTTCTCACTGGGAGTCCAGCCTGGCCCCATTACGGACGGGGCTTTTACCGCAGACACAGGAATAGCAGCGCGCCTGCCCCGTGCCCTGCTAAGTCAACCACCGTCCTACTTTGCCTCGCTCGCTCTCCGGCTGCCAAAAGAAGGGGCAGAGGATTGACTGATTGGTGGTGCTGCTTGTGCCGGGCAGCCGGGCTCGCCATGCCCGGTGCGCTGCCTGCCCCCTGTCCCAGCCCCAGGCGGGTTGTGTAAGGCGGCCGGGCCCCGTAGCCCCGGCGGAGCGCGGGGGCCCCTGGCCGGGCCGGTTCGGGGCAGCGCCGGCCGGGCCGGGCCGTGCCGTGCCGTGCCGTGCCGGGGCGGGGCTGAGGAGCGGCGGCCCCGCCCGCCCCCAGCGCCATTGGCGGCTCCCGGCGGGGCCGGGCCGGGCCGGGCCGGGCGGGGGCGGCTCCTGGCCGGGGACAGCGGCGGGGAGCCCGGGCCGAGCCGTGTGCCCCGCTGCGCTCCGCTCGGCCGTACCATGGTCGGGGATCACTGCAGCCTCCCCGGTGAACGGCCCGTGCTCGCCCAGAGTCCCAAAGCCGGACTGAGCTGCAAGATGGTCCTGCAGGCGGTGGGCAAAGTGCTGCGGTAAGGACGGCGGCGCCGGGCGGGCGGACAGGGCAGGGCAGGGCGGCTGCCCACGGGGCATCCCGGGAGAGCAGGGAGATGGAGCTCCAGTGAAAACTCCGTCCGGGACTTCGGGCGCTGCTCAGTCCCGCTCGTGTCTGGAGGAGGGAGGCTGCTTTTGGCTCCCTCTGGATCCTGGGTAGCGATCGGGAGGGTGGAAGTTGGGACTGTAGTCGGTGCTTGGGGAGGCACATTTGTTCACCCTTAGCACTGCAGTCAAGTTTTGTTTGTGCTTTCATGAGAAATGAATTTCCAGGACGTAAGCAGGCAGTGAAGGTCCTGGCTTGCCTGAATAAGGAGTCCGACCAAGACGCTGCATATGCTTTGGCAAGTTTTCTACAGAAATGTTGTAAGATGAGGGGAAAAAATTGCTCATGTAGCTCAAAAGGGCTTGTGTGAGCACTGAGACGTGCATGACTACTGAGACCAAAACCAGACTCTTTGGCAAAGGATGTGCAGTAATATGATTCGGAGGAGTTCTGACCCGTTCTGGTTGGCAGGGAAAAACGTCACCACAAATATTAGGATTAGCAGCCTTGTTCTTCAACAACTGCGGCTTTTTATTTTGGTTAAGTCTGTACATATTTTTGGGGGGGATCTGTGAGGAATGGCAGCGCTGCTTCAAAAAGGAACCTTTTTCCTCCAGCGTTCTCCCCGTTTCCTACTGTCTGTTGCCAATTATTAAATGTTTGTCAACAGAAACATTATCCCTCTCTTCCCCCCTTAACTCACATCTCTCCCCGAGCGACTTTAGGGGAGCAGTTTATTAAAGCAGAATGTTCTGCTCACAAGGCGGCTGAGCTCTGACTGGCACTTCAGCTAGAGGAGTTCGCTGGGCTTGAAGCAGGCTTGGTGAGAATAGCTGCTTAGAGTTGCTCTTAGAGAAGTCCTGTATTGCAGTTCTTTTTTTTTGGTCCATGTTAAAAATATTTTCCTGTAGAAAACATTAGTTTAAGGAATTCAGGTCTCTCTCAGCTTTTTAACAAGTGTAGTGTCCCTTCTTTGCATTTTTGAGGGGGCTGTTGTGTCTATAATTCAATATGGTGTTACACAGCTGGTCATATCATAAAATCCTTTGGCCAGCGGCTTGCTATTCATGCTGTGAACCTTTTGAAGTTTTTGGTAGCTGTTCTATTGGCAGCACTCCCAGATGTAAATAGATGGGTGCCTCTGAAGGGAAGAATTGCCAAACCTCCAAACCTTTTGTTCAGCATCTATGGCAGTTTATTTTAAAGAATAGGTAAGTTCCTGTGACCTAGCAGTAAAACATATATTTTTGATTTATGCAGTGCACACGTTTGAAAAAATGTAACTTACCCTTATCCTTTCTTTTACTGGAGTACATGCAGAAATTGTGTTTAATTTTATTTACCTTTTTTATTCTCCTGATATGTATTTCCTCCATGTACTGTAAACCTTTTGGGAAAGCAGGAAAAAGCTGTTGTCACACACGAAATGATTTGGGCTGGGGAATCAACAGGATAACTTCATTTTGCTAAACTGGTGCTAGATGGGGTGATTACTATTTTATAGTATAGTTGGGGGGGTTAATGTATCTTTTCATACTGGGTTATCTCCTTTTGCTCAGTTAGAGAGAAATGTGAAGTCACAAAAACTTTCTTTAGACGCCAGACTGGTTCTCTTATTTCTCTTCTTGAATCTGCTTCAGATGCCTTATCTAACCTCATGTGTGTTACTTCATCTTACTTTGTTCTGTAAAACATGAGCTCATCGTAGTCTGCAAAGAGCACAGGTAGCTGTGCTCTCTCTCTAGCTAGGAGCCCAGATAAATCCCAAGTCCAATCAAAGTTTTCTTACTGCAGAAATCAAGTATTAGTACTTAAGGAAGTATAAGCCCAGTCAGTGATGGTGAAAGAGGGAACCACATGGGACCTCATTTAGGCCAAAAATGATGTCTGGTTGGTGACAGCTGTGGTGGGATTTCTCTGAACAGAGGCATTTGCAGCTGAGCTGCGTCCACCTTATTGTTGGTAGATAAGAACAGAAACCTTAAAGACATGGTTGAATGCAGAGGTGCAAAGCCACCCCTATACAGAGTGACCCTAGATAATACTACGTTGTAGTCATAAGAAATTAAATGAGATGTATCCCATATACTGTAATGGTTTGCCATCTCTTTCAGAGTAAGAGTAGGACAAAGGGTTATCAAATACCACTTTTAAACTTGGCCACCTGAAACTCTGCTGGTTGAGTTTTCTGTGGTCTGTACAGAGGATGAATCCATGCTAAACTCTGCATGAAGTACTTTTTCTTTTGTTAATCAGGCCATAACCAGTGCCTTGGTAATGAGATCAAAGAATATCTTCCTTGTGTGTAGCTTGGTGTTATGAACAACCCACTGCATTTTAGGCTCTTTTCTCAGGCCTGACTGGGAACTCTCATCATCACAGTTCCCTTCCAGCCCTCCATAGCCTGCCAAGGAATTGTAGAAATTCATAATGGACAAGGGATGTAGTGCCTGTCTTCACTCCAAATTGTCTCTATTCCTGTCTCTCTCCTGGTTGTGAATTATAAAACTCAGTTCTTCCTGTACAGTACTTAATCAGTTTGATTCCCTGCGTAGCAGATTTGTTGTATGTTATTTACGTGAGTTGTGTGCCGTTACAACTAACTCACTTGAAGGTTTTAATGTGCAAGTTGTTTTCATTAGTTAGTAGGTCCAAGGCCTCCTGGCTGCCAGATAGTGTGTGTTTCACACTAGTAATAACAGCTGCCAAAGGAGGAATCAGTATGTGGAAGAAACAAGGAGGGAAGTGTGAGGAAGCAGAAAGACTTCATGAGAAGCAGAAGCAGCCCTGAGAACCTGAGAAGAGTTTAAAAGAGCATAGGGAAAGACAACTGAACCAGAAAGGGGGAAAAAATGTAACAAAAGCAACAGATGTGTTCTCAGTCTTTCTAATTAATGTTTTATGAATGCTACTGTTTGGTTTATTGCTCGTTTAAATTATTAGTGATTCAGCTATGAAGAACTCTGGAGATGCTTGTATCTTTCATCATATTGGTTAGTAAACTGTGTTTAACACTTCAGGGATAGGATCAAGGCTACTCACTTGTAATGATTAAAAAAAATTATAACACCATTAGAAGGGTGTCATCTCCCCTTTAAATTAATCATAGCATAGCTGAGAATAAGTTGTGTGTATTCCTTAGCACAGTGTTTAATTAGGGCTTTCATTTCACTTATGTTTTTGAAATATGTTAATGTCATTTTTTTCTCTCTCGTGTAATGAATTGTGCAATTATGTAGCCCATGGTTAGAGAGGAAACAAATCTAAAATGGGTGCAGTTTTTCTGGGTTTTGTTACTTTGATTTCTGTGAGTTGGTGGTTCTGGAGAGAGGTAGAAGGAAAAAGGAAAATATGTCAAAACTTGAAATATTATTCTCTTTTTAAGCATTATTTCAGTAATTGTTCAAGTTTTTTGTGGCGCCACAGATTCCTGTGAGCTTCCTTGCAGAGGTGTGTGTTTTACTGGCCTCAAGCAGTACAAGTGCCAGGAAGACTCGGGTTCCTGAGAACTGTCCCCTTTGGTTCCAGCAGATAACAGAGCCAGCCATAAGCATTTTTCGGAGCTGCCTGCTGATGATTTCAGGACACAGTGTTCACTGCCTGTTCCAGTGCTTCGGTCCTGGTTCAGGCACTCAGTGCCTTTGCTGTGCCCTGGCACTTTGGGTCCTGTGCAGGCAATTTTCAGAGACTGTTCCTCATACAGCTTCGTACTCAGTGCGTTTTCTTTTAAGTCTTCAGTGAAACCGAGTCCCTCTGGGATAGCTGACTAATAATCAGTGATATGGTGGCAGGAAAGAGGAATGGTGTGGGCTACAGAGTTGTGATGTCATTGTGTAATGTCTTTTGATAAATTACAGTGTGGTTTATATGTACACACAGTCCCGGATGAGTGTGGGAATAGATAAGTTAAACCTCTCCTTTCTCATAAGAGACTCTCTTTTTACAGCAGTGTGCAGGGATTGATTTGGATACCAACCAAAACAACCAACCCAACCCCGCTCTTTTTGGGTAGGTGTGCCATTTGGCATTACTAATGAAGTGGAATTTTTAGATGTGCTTTTCGAGAGTGTAGTAATTTGTCTTCAGTGATAGTGTGATAATGATTGCTTCAGTCAGATAAATTAGCATGTTTCAGTTGGCATTCTGGATGCTGCTATGCATTTTTATATCCACCACTTAAAATTTTTTGAAAAGTGAAATTCGTTCTCTATTCCTCAAATAATTCATGACAAGATGAGGAAGCAAACAGGTTAATTTTGATATTATATTCTGGGGCTTTTTTTATCATGCAAAGTTGTCTTAAATGCGCTTATGAACAAGGACATAGGTGGGTAGGAGCAGAGGGTGTTTGATGTGGCTGCTTCCTCTTTGCTGCCTTGACTCTCATTCATGGCTGAAGAAAGCTGTTGCCCATGATGCTTGTGTGTATCGACAGGGCCAAAGCAAATATTTAAAAAATCGATCCTGTTTTATACTAATTGAGGTAGAAACATTTTTCAGTAATTTAGTCCAGTTCACAGTATTAGAAAGTAATTAGAAGAGCCTTGTTTAGCTAATCTGATTAATGGGGAAGCCTGGGGACAGAAGAGAAGGGAGGGAGGACAGTGTGCAGGGAAAGGGGCTTATAGGCAAAATGCTCTTCAGAGCCATGTTGACTATTTTTATCCTGTTCTTTTTCTTTCTCCCTCCCACAACTTTCCATTGTACCAAAATAGTTCAAAATGTTTATGGTTCAGGGCAACTGACATCACTAGTTGCCGTGCTGTGTCTCGCTGAATATTTCTGTAACAGGAGCTGATTCCTCATTCAGTGATGGCCTTTTGGGACACTCAATTGCTCGAAAAGGATTGATGACACTATGGGGCAGTGACATCTTGTGCTTTGGCAAAGTGTGACCATGCAGGAGGGACTCTGTGGTAGGTCTCCTGTCTGTATGTGAGATTGCTCTTTGACATGAGTGTCCTTTTCTCAGGACAGAGCAGGTTGCAGGAGGCAGGCCTGGGTGGCACTGCCAGCCTAGTGGACTCATCAGGTTGGGATGTGCCCGCTGGAGAGGCGGCTCTCCCTGCTTGTGCAGGCGGGTGTTCCCCAGCATATGCAGGTAGCAAAGTCTCTTCTGATTGTAGTTACAAAATTTGTAGTGCTCTGCTTGAAGTTCAGCCCCACTGGGAGCTGTCGGATACCTCTGACAAAGCCCAACTGAGGCTCTTGCTGGAGCTCAGGACTTCGAGCTGTGCTCTGGAAAGATGCTTTGTCTCTCTGGCAGTCCAGTGAGCCATGCACTCCTCCATTGCTTTGGAGTAGTTGTCAGTCTGCTCACCTGTATTTGCTATGGGAGTGTCATGACCCTGGTGCATTTATGAAGGTTAGTGAACCATGTACAGTGTATTAACTTAATGAAGAAGTTGGTGTCTTTCTTCAGAGGTATTTACAACACTGAGTTGTATTTTAGTTACAAGTTCTACATCCTGTGAAGCGATAGCCAGAGGGAGAGGACTGCTTAAATTCTTCCCTGTGTTGAAATAACCCTCTAAGGTGTCTCCAGAGCTACTGCAGGAAAGGCCCCAGCCCAAGGTTTAATAGCATTTTCCTCTGGTTTAGGGGCAAAAGTATGCTGCTTTTTTTTTTCTGAAGATGCCTCCTGGACACTTTACAAAGAATAGAGTTGATTGTAATCTCAAACTTCTGAAATTATTCATCCTTCTTTTATCGTGCTTCCTTGCTATGCATCAGTTTCGTTATAGGATTTGTTCCAGATTTTAGCTGCTTGTTTCAGCCTGGAAGATTATTTCATTTTATAAATGAGCAAAGTATGAGTGTGCAACATTCATCCTTCTGGGAGTTGCCTACAATTTCTAGTTTCTCTCTTTGTTTCCTGTGTTGCAATAGCCCGTGTTTCTGCTGCTGCTCTTTATGGAGAAAGTATCTATTTCACACAATTTCTATCCACTGTTCTCTGGTATCTCAAACCGTCTGTGCACCCAAAAGCCTTTTACCTGGTAGGTTTGTAGGGGAAAAATATTCCTCTTGTGGAAGAGCTTTTTTCTCTTGCCATTCTTGATGATCTTTTTTGAAGAGGTGTGGTGTTGGGAATGCGATCTCCCACCAGTTGTTATCCTGTCTATAAGATGGCTAAGACAAAATGTATCCATTCCTCTATCATACCTCTTTCTCTGTGACTACACCAAAATTGAGTTTGTTAAAGCGTTCTCTTGTTGAGGGGGATTTTCTAATCCTTTTCTTCATCCCTGATGCTCTGTGGCTCTACAGAATTTTAACTAAGACTGCAGCAGATTGCTGTCAGAGAAGAGATGTTGCATTTCTTTTAAGAGCTGCCAGCACCTTGTCTCTGGAAAGAGAAGGGGATAGGATGTATGGATTAACCCTTTCTTCCAACTTTCCGAAGAAAAAAAACCACTTCTTGGAGGGAATGAAGTCCATTAACACCAAAGTTGTGTTGTTTGAGCTTGTCAGAAAATGCTGCTCTATTAATTTTACAAGTTCTTTTCTGTCTGATACTAGAATAAGTTTAGAAGTACTTTTGATCAGACACCAGGGACTGGTGGTAGGACATGCTCCCCAGGTGAAAGGAACATTGTGGATGTCTGTGTGATTCCTTTTATTTTTGAAAAAGGAAGAATCAGCAGTGAATGCACCTGTCCTCAGAAAGGCAGATAGTCACAAAATATTAAAACTCTTAGCTTAGTATCTGAAAAGAAAAAAAAGGGTAGTCCTGGCACATCATACAAAGTGCACAGAGTTAATGAAGAAAAAAGGCTTGGATTTCTTCATTGGTGATTTATGTTGCTTCACACAGAGGCAAGATGACATTAGGTACACCTTGGTAGCTCCAATCACACTCAAGGCATCCAAATCTGCTCTTCAGTGCAGTATGTCCATGCATCCCCGACTCAAAACACCAGAGCCTTACAGGGGTAAGGGCTGACCATCAGCAGGATGCATTTGGCATGACAGGGAAAAGGAAAACTGAGATGAAAGAGACTTTGCTAATTCTTTGTTATACAAAATCTTCACTTTTGAAGCAACTGCCATATTTCCTCAGAACAAACTATGCAGGAAAAGATAAAGCCTGGTATTTTGAGACCACCATCTGTGTGGGACAGAAAGCAAACTGTTTTGCATCTCAGTTGAAATACTTATTTTTCTGTTGTTTTGCAGTATACAAAGATTTTTTTCATGCCTAGGTGTGTCATTCAAGTCCTTAAATTTTTAAATCCACACATTTTATTAGTAGTTGAGCTCAGTGTTGTTAAGTGATTTCAGTTACAAGCTTTATGAGAGGAATTTGTACTGATTTTTGAAGTAGAGACTTAAATATTTAGAATTAACTGAATTGGCCAACAACAACAGTAAACTCTTCTGAGAGAGATAACTTCACTGGTTGGGTACTATCTTTCATTTCTTCATAGTGAAACTGCTAAGCACAGGAGCAGTATGGCTACATCCCTGCAAAACCATCAGGAACTGCTGGATGCTGCCAGGAATTGAAATGGGGCATCTCTGGTGATGAGCGGCTGGGTTTGAAGAGAATCGGCTGGTCAGAACCATTCCTTGCTTTGAGGTGTGACATTGGGTTGCAAAAGCTCGTGCAAAAGCACAGCTTTGCATTGTGTTCTGGGGAATGTGTCCGTCCAGGCTTGGATGAACTTTATCAATTGCAAATCCACATGAACAGCTAAAAGAGCCTTCTTGTCATTTGCACATGGAGCCGAGGGAATGAAACAAATTCAGCACACAACTGTGTGCACCTAGTTTTAATTTTTTTTTTTTTTTTGTAAGTTACCAGCGCTTCTTAACCAATTTCTTGGCTGTGCTTTCAGCATTTAATTAAAAGAATGAATTTGTATTTCAGCAAGCCCTTGGAGGTAACACTGTGAGTTTTAATATATCTGTGGGGTTTTTTTCCTGGTTGCTAGTGGAGCAGTGAGTGTCTGTAAAAGTGCTTTTACTTGCTTTTCAGTCTCCTGTGATGTATCCAGAAAAGTAATAAATTAGGGTTGGGAATCACTGCTGTCTCATAAGCTAATTAACAGTGATCTAACTGTACCAGTAATTAAATTATTATCCACCCTACTATTTTTTTCAATCAGTCATTCAAATGTTCTTTACTTTGGCCCCTGAATCCTTAGCATTTTTATTTTAAATAGGGTTTTTTTCCTTTCCTCTCTTATACAGAAAGAAAAACTTCAATGTGCAGTTTTCTAAGAAATTCTGAAACCACTGTGTGCCATTCGTGACAAAACTGAACAGAGCATTGCATCATTCTGTCACAAAATTTTAAAAATTAACCACATGGTTACATTAGGGAATGTTTTGTACACATCATTTGTTAATGAGAGGTACCTAATTAAGATAATGCTTTGATTACTCTGTGAGGAGGAGACACAATTTATACTTTCCAACTATTGGTTTCAATTTTTAAGTTAAGCAAGACAGTTCATACTAAGACTGAAAGGCACTGTTTCTCATCATGGGATCTGATCTAAGGCATGCCAGGAGAGGTGGGACTTCCCTGAATCAACTTTGGTTTCAATTAAAATCAAAATATTAACAAAAGGGAAAAAAGAATCCATTTTTGATCTCTAAAGCTGCCACTGAGGACTGACCTTGACCCATGGTCATTTCTAGTAAATAAATATCCTTCCTAATTGCAATGCTGTAGTTAATTTAGAGAGTAAGAGATGAGTTAGTGAAGCTTGATACAGAGGATGAAAATGTCAGGTGGGGCTGCTTCCTCACAGTAGTATTTCATTGCCCAACCTGTTCAATAACTGATGACTGGAGAGGTAATTGAATTCGCCATGGCTGTGTCTCAGTGCAACAAGACGCACGTGTTTGTTGGTACATGGGCTTTAAAAGTGAGCTGACAGGTGCAAGCATATGAAATTGCTGATGAATAGTGAAAACAAGTTAATTTTTTTCCCTGTATTATGTATCTAATTGAGTTTATGTTCTGTACTGGAGCTCCTGCAAAGAAGGCCAAGGTGTTTGAAGTAGCTATGTTATTACCTGTGTTTCCATGTACAATGTAGTCGTGGTGTGCCCCAGCACCTTCCTGTCCTATTAAACCACATTTTTTTAGACTTAAAGCAGACAATGTTTTATGCAAAGGATTCAGCTGTTGAAGTCTTGCCTGCTGTGTGATTACATATAGATGTCATTTTCCAAGGTAGAACTGTAGTAGGAAGTCAGGTAATGGACTTATTTTCACTCTCTTCCCAACATAAATAGCTAACTTACCCTTCCAATGCAAGACACTTTTTGTGCCTAAATAGTTGTAATTTGCCCAGTCCTGTTGGAAGTAAAGATGATGGTCCTTTACTGTTCCTTGCCTCTGGGGAGCCGAGGAGACAACTGTGACTGAGCTCAGCTGCAAGCTGGCGTGTTGCACCATGTTGGGAAATATTTATCTATTGAGAGTACAGACTCTGGGTGAGTATTCCCATTAACTGTTTGGGGAATGTCATGCAGTCCATGTTGCCTTCTTTCAGACTGTACAGTGTAACTGTGAAATACATCCTTAAACATTTTTGTAGACTTGTAAAAGTTGAGAATTTTAAAATTCTGTACATTAGACATTATATGTACCCATCTTCCTAAACAAAGTGTGTGAGTAAGGTTCTGAACTTGGCCTGCATACCTAATGTATTTTCTTTGTTGCAGGTTTTCTTTAGGCTACAGTCCTTAAAACTAGTAAGTGTTGTCAGATAATTTTTTTGTTGTTGTACAAAGAGAGCTTGCAAGGCAAAAGGGCAATGAGGAAAACTGAAACACTCTTTACAAAGACAAACCTGTCTGTACCCTGGTACTCTCTGAACAGAGCAGACTGTCTGCGTTTGTATATCTTGGGCTATATAGCAAGAAGTGTGATTGCTGAAGCCAGGTTGCCATGGTGAAATAATTCCCAGCAATTAAAGCACAGTTCTACCCTGAAAAGCAACTCTGTGCAAGCTACGTTGTGAAATCCCACATTTACAAGGCCATGAGGTTTCCAAATCAAGTTTGCTTGGTTTAGAAATAAAAAGATAGCTTTGCAGTCTGCCAGCTCCATAGACTTCATCAGGGTTGGAAGATAACACTGTCTGCAGTGATTTATGTGCTCTGTTGGTGAACTCCCTCCCCGCAAAGGTGGACCACAGTGTACTGTGTGTGCTCGTCTAGAGAGATAACGGGGCTGCATCAGAATAGCCAAGAGGAGCAGTTGCTGCCAAAACTTGAATTTAATGATGTAGAAGTCAAAATAACTCTGATGTTCAAATAGGAGAATAGAGGATATTAGATAAATCCCCGCTTAAATTAGTAAACATGTCTGAAAAGACACAGGGAATGGATATGTGAATTGAGAATTTTTAGTGTTTTTATTACAGTACGTTCACATTTTCTTTCCATTTGCAGAGTCTAAAAGCCTTAAAAGAAAGACAAAAACTTTTTCGTCAATTTAAGCTTTTCCTTGTTCTTTGCAAGCAGTGTTTCTGGCTTCCAGAATTTCTAATTGTCTGTTGAAAAAACACTGCTCTGAATGTAATGATAAACCTGACAGATCTCTATTTGTCTTCCCTGAGTGAAAAGGGTGGTAAAACCTGCCCCAAAACTTAATTGCTTTCAAATCTTGGTGCAGATCATTTGTTCTCAAGGCTCTGCGTTGTGGGTGACCTCCCCACTGCAGTGTATGTTAGAGAACCAGGCTCTCTGTCTCTCCCATTGTCTGCTCTCACTTGAGAGACAATTTTCTCCTTTCTCTGTATGTTTTAATTGAAGAAATTTAAGATATGCTACAGATCTCTGCCTTAGATTGAAATGTTTTCCATTATAGACAAAAAGCTCTCTCTGCTAACTTCAAAAGGTCCTTGGAGAACTAGCTGAGATGTAAATATTTACATATGCAGATATCTGTGGCCAGGTGAAATGAATCCTGGTCCTACATCGTAGCTGCTGTATGGGAGTATATTTAGCAGTGGAGGATGATGAGGAAGCACTTGTGTTGCTGGAATACTAATGGCATTTTTCCTTTGAGGGAGACAAGGATACAGGAGCATCCTTATCTTAGTATTGTGTATGGGCCTAATGGATTTGGAGTGTTTGCCTGGGAACTAAAATGAGCTGCATGTTAACAAGACAAACCCCAGAACACAGAACTCCAGCCTGTATTTTCAGTGATGAATGGCTGGGAGGGGGAGAATATACTGTGAGACATCTTCTAAAGCAGGGATTTGCCTTCTTTCTGCTCAGTTTTGGCTTCCTTTGTCAGACAGAGTTTGCCAACCGGAGACTTAAAACCAACAAAAACAAAGCCAAGAACCACCATTCCATATCTGTCACAGGCTCAGGACTTGGGCATCTCTGACGCAGGGTTCTGCTTTGTGGTTTGTTCTAAGCATTGAATAAATTAGTTGTTGCAACACTTAATCTATGACCTACTGAATCTCTGTTACCACAGACCTTATTTGGCTCCACACAGAGCTTTTGAAAATAAATTTTAGGAGAGATTTGTCCTGTTTCACAAATTACCAGAAATCTCAACTGTAGTAAGTTGCTTAGGAAAAGAATCTTGTTGAGGCTTGATGTTGGCACATCCTGGTTTGGGTATGTGAGGGCTTTTTGGCACCAAGGTAAAAGAGAACATTCCAAAATGAAGAACAACTGTGTATTTGCTTGGGGAATTTTGTTTCTTCTAGTGAATTGTTTCTTTTCAATTACATCACTGGCTCCTAGAAATACATAATATTTGTTTCCCATTGGACATTACTTCCTTGGTGTCCCACACAGCCCCTCCCAGGTGTGTTGTCTGGAGGGGAACCTGGAGAATGCAAGGACTGTACAGTCCGAAGACCCTTCCCAAAGGCATAGAGGCCTGGATACCTCCTTTCTGTCTGGGGGAGGAGTTCTGGCAGGTACGCCCAGAGAAGAAAGGAAACTCTGGTCCAGGATGTTTTACCACAAGAATGCACTGTGCACATTTTTGTAGCATTAATTGAGCTGTTGCGTGCCTGGCCTTGCCTCTGCAGCCATTCTTCCCAGCGCTGCATTGAGGAGAAGATGGGGGATCCTGAGCAGAAGAGAAGGAGCAGCAGCTGTACCTGGGCACCAGCAAACACCTGGGAGTTTCAGCAATGTAATTAATGTGCCTCTGACACACCACTATGGGCAAACACTGAGCTTGTGGTGGGAGGTGATGTGCAAGGGAGGGAAGGGGGCAGAGAAGTGGAATCAGAATTGTTTGAGTTGGAAAAGACCCCTGAGATTGTCAAATCCAACCATAAGCACTGCATGGTCGAGCCCACCACTAAACCACATCCATACATCATAAATACCTTAAAGTATAGGGTGCTTGATAACTCTTTTGGTGACAAAATTTTTCCTAATATCCAGTCTAAACACTGAGGCCATTTCTTCTTGTCCTATCAGTTGTTACTTGGGAAAAGAGACTGACCCCTTCTTGCTACATCCTCCTTTCAGGTAGTTGTAGAGAGTGATAAGGTGCCCTGAGGCTCCTTTTTTTCTTGACCAAACAACCCCAGCTCCCTCAGCTGTTCCTTGTAAGACTTGTGCTCCAGATCATTCTCCAGTAGGTGGGTGGGAGTCCTACAGAAAGGACTGATGTACCGGAGACATGGCAAGTGCAGGTGCCCCATGTTCTCCTTCCTTTGCCAGCGGCACCAGCTGGAACTCAGTTTGTCCCTACAGAATGTTTTGGGCTTTCTGTTGAGAAGCAGCACTATGAAATAATGTTATGGCACTTGTCATCCTTAACATGCCTGCCATGCCTTGGCACCGACTGTTTACAGCAGAGCATCCGGAGGCCAAGCAAAGATTCCCTTTTAAGGCCAAGAGCCACTATGAGAATTCAGAAGAAAAAGTTTCCCTGGCATGTAGGGTACATTCTTCTTTCCTCCTCCTCTTGAATAAACTATTAGTAACTTTTAAAAACAGAACAAGAATGAAGAAGCAGGGCCAGAAACGCTGCCAAAGACATTTTATGCTGCACAGCCCCCTTTAGACCTGCACAGCAACCAAGCCCTGGAGTTAACCCGGGGGGGCAGGAGAGGGGAAGGATGAAGCTGAGATCAGAGGAGTCTGTCAGAGACCTGGGGCAGGAGGAGATCGGAATGGAGACTGTCTTAAAAAGCTTAGTCTCATTCCCTTCCCCAGCCCTGGAGAAATAGGCTGTCCGCAGCACTCTGTGAACAATTGTACTGTATGATGCACCGGGATTTGGACTTGCTTTCCAATACCTTGCACAGCTTCCCTTTCTGTGCTGATGCTTTTTCGTTCCCCAGTCCTGCACGTGGATGTGTACATCCAGGATTTGTGTTCTGGGTGTGCTGTCACATGGCAGCTGAAGACTTAGCAGTGATCTGGGTTAAAACAGGACATGGGATTGCAGAAAAATCTTCACAGAGGTGCTAATCTTGTGCTGTTTTAAAGAAAGAGCGGAAATACTAATATCATCTCTAGCTTTTTTCTCAAAGGAGGGGCAGCTCTACTGGTGTTCAAATGAAGCTGTTACTCCCCTTTTCTTGCATGCTGTACAAATAAATAAAGACACTGAATTACCAAGAAGGGATTTTACACTGCCTGGCACTTCTAAGTTTCCAGTCCTTGCTCTTAACTGAGGAGAAAAGACTGTGGGCTGCTGAGGTAGGAAACTGGACAGCCTTCAAGACTTTGTTCTTGACCTGTAAAAACTGGCGTAACCTGCTTCTTCATTGTTCTTGCACTAGGACTCGTAAATTTTAGCTCATAAAACTGTTTCCTTCCTGCTATGAATGGGTTCAGGACTCCCATACTTACGCAGAACATTTCTAACCAGAAATTAACTGATAATTTCTTTCCAGTAAAGGGCCACAAAAAAAAAAAAAAAAACCATAAAGGTAAAAAGTAAATCTGTGAGCAGCTGACCTGATTTTCCTTACAAAGCTGTAGCCTTCTGTGGATGGCTGAAGTCACTGCGTTTTTCCTTTCTGCAAAGGGAGTAGATTAGAGGGGGAGAGCTTGCATATTAGAAGTTTTTGACCTTAATGTGTTGTATTTTGTTCCGCTCACATCCTCTTCGACTCCTTACACAAAGAAGGCAAGAGAAGCTAAAATGCAAATGTCCAGTATACCTTTAATTTTAAATTACAAAAACCCTTATTCACTGGAAAAATTAAAACAAAGTGTTCATAATGACTGTGTTGTGTCAACAACAAAGTGTTCTAAAAGGCACTGTTAAATTGCTGGCTTACTACCCCTCTAATTTTGTCTTGTAATAAGCCAACCCTCATCCTCAAATTACCAGTAAAGTGGCTTTTGGCAGGAGTAATGATTCACTTTGTAACAGTGGAGGATATTTTAAAACACAACGCTTCAAAAAGAAAAAAAAAAAGTTACAGGATGAAAAATAGAAGGCCCAGATAGTTTGATATATCTGGTAGTTCAGTGTGTAGAGGTATACTTGGAATATAATGTTGCTGTTGGAGACTGTAGCCTACGTAAAAGTTTTTAGTTGGAAATGTGCTGTTTAAACCCCAAACTTTTCCAGATTGTGAACTATGCAAATTGTAAAGTGCAAGCCAGATTACTTGAAAATAACCCTCAAACCTTCAGGTGATTTTTTAAAATATAATTTAGTGACACACCTGTGAGCATTTTTGGTTTTGATCATCCTTAAAACAGATTTTTTTTCTTTTTGTGCCATTTCTGCATGCACTGTTGTGAACTGGGGGGTTTTGCTCTCCTCTGACCAACACTAGTGGAATATGTCACAGCAGGATTGTCAGCAGTCGAGACCTGCTTTCTCCTAAATTTCCTGGGGATTGCTAGGATTATAGCAGTTTAACCTCGTGTAAAGAATACAGTTGCTAAATAACCCCCACAAAACCACACAACATTAATCACAAAATATGCATCTTTGTCCTTCAAGTTTCATGATCCGTAGTGGTTTTCATCCTCACAGATCTGAAATGACTTTTAGTTTTAACGTTTGCAAGCAGGGAGACAAATTTGACATGTTAGGCCTGTCAGACCTGTTCTGTCAATTTTCAAATAGAAATCAGTGTGTTTAAGACTTTACTGGAACCCAAAACCAGTGAATGATCCCAAGGGCACAGAGTGGTCAGAGTTTTGCCTGGAGCTCGGGTCATCACCACTATAGGGGCTTTTTTAAAATAAACTTTTTAATTTTCTAAAGTTACTCTTGTTTCTGGGACTAAAACCACTTTAATATGCCACACTGAAAAGAAAAAAACTCACTGATTACATGTATTTAAAAAAAAAAAAATAAACAGCCACTCATCCCAAGGACAGTTAGTTGGGTGTGAAGGTTAGTAGAGGGGGACCAAAGTATCACAATTTGTTTTTGAAGAGGTTTCAATTTCAGATGCAGTGTAAGAAACCACACAGCTTGCTTGAGACAGCGAGAAATTATTATAGTTTTGCTGGGTTCCTCTGGAAAAAAACAAATCCTGAATTGGTAGAGATAATTTAAAATTGCATGATTAGTTCAGGGAAGTTTGGCATTTAAAATATTGCTAGCATTCCCTCTGTGTGATCAGCCTGGTAATAAATCAGATGTGCAGGACCAGAACTATGGATGCTTGGTACAATTCCAAAGTTATACATCAGGTTATGAGGCACGTCCACATAGTGGTCATTGCATCTCTGATACTTCTTCAGCTAAACCAGATTGCTCCCCCTCTGCTTCTTTCCAAACAAACCATGTTGGTTTACACTGAAGCACATTTCTAGCGTTTGTACTGTGAATAAACTTTGAACCTAACAGCCAGGTAAGGTTCAGCATTTCTGCTGTGAAATGGGAGTAATACTTCCCTCAAAATGGTTTTAAAACTAAACACCTGGATGGTGCTTTAAAGATGCTCCACAGTGCAAAGTTTTTTAAACTAAGAAACTGCTGAGCATCTGATCAAGAAGGAAATGAGAGAGAGATTAGAGGAGGACCTTTATTAACTGAGATGGGATAAGAAAAAAAGCTGGGAAATTGGCAGTTTTACTTGATCTTAACAAAGCAGTTAGACTAGGGGAAAAAAATCATCACAGACCACTGGGCCTGTCACTTGGTGTGGAGTGTCTTACACATCTCTTTCTCCAGGCAAGCTTCCAGCTGCTGTGTTTTCTAGCTGAACACAAGGCTGAGTGTGGAAGCCCTGCTAAGAGCATTAGTGACTGTATTGTCTTGGATTGGAGCCAGTTTGCTGAACCTTCTTCTAAGTCTTCAAATGAGTGATCTCTCTTCTGCCATTTCGCATCGCTTTTCCCTCTCTGAAACATATTCATGGGTGTGACTTGGCCTGTGGCATCATATTCAATTGAGTGCCATAAACCAAAGACAGACCTATCCGGGGAGTTGTCTGAGGAATTGGTTTGGGCTCTGGTTTGCCTGTCAGTAAAAACTGCGGAGCTGCGGAGTGCTGTCTCTTTGGATTCCTTAAAGATGTTTGCTTCCTTGGTAGTTAAGCACTGATAGACAGGATTTGGTCTGTCCTCTTGACACACCACCAAACTGCTGCGTAACAGCTATTCCTCCAACTGCTTTGGTGATACAATTGATCTGACAGGGACATGTTAAGACAAATTAGTAGAATTCTCTTATTTTTGAAGAAAGACCCATATAAACATGAATCAGAACTTGGGGTGCCTGTAGCCATGTTTCGAAAGGTACTGCTCTTTTTGTGGTCTTAGATCAAATTTAGTTATGTTTTCCCATAAACAAGCATCTACAGGTAATGGATTTTGGTGTTTCCTGAACAGAACTGTTGGTCTGGACACTTTGACGTTTTTCATATTTGTGTACTTTAAACATAAAATGAAAAATTAAGGAAGGCATCTTGAACGCTCACAACAAAGGAAATAATGGGTGCTTCACTTCGTGCCTTTGGATCTGAATCCAGCTGGTATTTTCTTACAAGTCTTTGAAAAAACAGTGAACTTAGGGGTAGGGGTGAGCAGAGGGAAAGGAAGCTAACTCCTAAACTTTACACTATTTGGTAATTCTGGTAACTGTGAATGTATGACCTTCGATTCATCTAGAATATGGAACTATTATTTATTGATTCTTAATCATGTTAATTGTGTTTCTAAAACAGGTTTTTTTGTACTGCTGTATGCTCCAGCTTTGTAAGTTTGTAAAGAAAGTGCTTTAAGTGTGGGCTGGTATTGATAGTTTCAAAACTAAACCCACAGCCTCGAGTGAGTATGACTCAACTAATTTGAGTAAGTCAGTATAAAGTAAGATCTGCTTAATTGAGGGGGGGTGCACGATCCAGTTCAAAATGATGGTTTTAAGGCTGGAGGGTTTTTTTTTTAGTTTTTACTTACAGTATTCGTGCCATGTAGTGTCCCAGCTGCACTGCATGCAGAACACGAAAATCCTCTGGTGTAAACAATTTCTGTGGTCTTGCTTTAGCTCTCAGCAGCTGCAAAAGGTTAACAAGTTTGTGCTGCACGTGATTTTCAGGTTTCAGTGGTGTGAATAAACCCTTTGATAGCGGTGATTATGGGCATTTTTGCAGGTTCAGTGATGATACCTATGAGTCAGGTTCTTTTTAAACTAAAGGAAAGCTTTGGAAAGGGGTGGAGCATGAGATTCTTCAGGAAGCTTCTGTTTGAAGTGCTCCAGTTCTAGTATAAGGCAGTTGTGGAAAGACTTACACGATTTTATTGAAAAGAGACAAAGTGGCTGCATGTACTAATCTAACAGAGAATTGACACTTGTGTGGAAATGCTGGTTTTTGTAGAGGGATAATATATAGAGATAATATTGTTTGGATTAGCAAACTTGTGAACATATTTAATGATGAATTTTTGTTTATTTTCATGAAATGGGGAGAAGATGCTGAAGTGAGGGTGAGGCACACACCACTCATTCCTATGTGATGGAAGGCTTGCCTCAGCCTCCAGTGTCTTGCTTCGTTCTGCGGTTTCCCTCCACAGCCTGGCTATGACAGACTGTCTTTGACCTCTTTGTCTCTCTCTTCCCTCCTCCACCTCCTCTCAGAAGACTGCTCTGAGCTGATGTGGCACAGCCCTAACCTGGGGCCCTTGGTTTAATTATCCTGAACTACAGCAAAGACAGAAACTCTATCCAAACTACTTCTCCCTGATTACTTTTTTCCCTGAGTGTGGTTAATGCGGTTTGTCAAACCAGTCTCTGAAGTTGAAGGTATTTTCTGCATGACTGTTACTGGAACTATAATTTTCTTAAAAATGAAGTTATCCTTGAATGCCTGAATCCCATCCCCCCAAACCAAACCCAAAAACCACTAAATGTAGCAAATGCAAGGGTTTGAAGACGGGAATAGTTAGCTGACAACCAGGAACTGTTATCTAACCGCGCATCCCCTTTGTATGGAGAGCTTTGAGCTGAGGAACAACTGACTTCACATGTCCTAAAACATCCCTTTTTGGAGCAGCTATGAGAATTAGTCCAGGTTACTTCACTAAATAAATGTAAGGGACAAATCTTGCAGGCTCCATTTGAATTGGAATGCACTGCTGTGGAAAAAGGTGGTGTGCAGGAGTAGTTGAGCACTGAATTTCTCTTCACCAATACTGGATTTTGTTTATTTTCATCCTGAATTTGTATTCTTTAAAAAGATGTTTTATGTCATAGGCGTCTTCTCTCTAACCACGAAACCCACGTATGTCATTACCTTAAGGAAGGAAAGTGTGACCATCTGTTCCCTGCCAGAGACCTGCAGTTGTTTCTGAACATCTGTGTAAATGTATCATGATGGTGTAACTGTATCTTGTGCTGCTGTCACCAACCTTTCCTTGGTTTTTCCTTGATGATGGCCTTTCCAAAATCCTAAAGTCCCTCTACTCTTAATTTACTGGTTGAAGTATGTCAAGACTTGATATAAGTCCAACACAGTGGATACAAGTCCAAGACACTGCCATAATAGTGGCAGTGCTGGTGACCCAAGTTACGGCATTGCTTTCCTGTGAAAGGCACATCTCAGTGTCTCTGTACTGTGGTGTGGATGATGTGGGCAATGAGTCTCTCTGAAGATGGGTTTAATTAACCCATCTTACAGAGATGTAAGATCAGCAAAAGTCAAGCCTGCGTGTATCTCAAACAAGAACACAGTTGGAAGATTATTTAAAGTGTGTTAAGTCTCAGAATGTGACGTTGGTTTCCTTTGGATAGGATCTAGAGGAGTTTTGACAACAAACTTAATGCAGTTGTCTGCAAAGGTGGGCTTGTCCTTAAAAAACACTTTAACTGAGAAAGTCTGAGGTTAACAATGTCCTGGCATCTCCTTCTTCTATTCACGTGATAGTGCACAGCCAGTGTTGCCTTACACTTGTCCCTCACCATTAAATAGATCTTACATCTCTGCTTAGGGATTTTTTAACTGTAGAAATACATGAGTGTTTGACCGCATAGCCTGGAAGACCAGAGTGCTTGACCCACTGTCCTTCCTCTGAGGTCCTACTAGTCCGGGACTGAGGTCCAGGTCCATTCCCTGGTCCAGGAATATGGGTTGGGTTGAGAGTCTTGCTTGAAGATGTTAAAAACAGAGTGAGAGGAAGACTCTGGTGATTACAGCTAACACTTTCAAATGGGAGATGAAAAGTCACAATATGTCACGTAGATAAATGCATTTTATGGAATGTTGTTTGCTTCTATAAATCCAAATGGAAGGTCATTTCATAATGCATTGTATTTTAAACAATTTTCAGAAAAACATGAACTTGGTTCTTTCTGTCTCAGGTCTCCCAGGAGTTGAGAAAACAGGCGTTTTTGTGGTTACCAGTGCTTCTATCTGAAGCATCAGATGCTCACTTCAAGAAAGCTTCTGATATTTCAGAGAACATAGGGCTGGAGAGCAAGGAATGCTGTAGCTTTGAATGAGCAGCTCCAGGTTTTCCAGCTGAGAGCTATCTTGCAGCAGCCTGCTTTTGCTGCCCCTCAGACTCCTGTTTTGCAGGAGACTGCAAACTGTAGGACTGCTAGCTGTGGTTTGCAACCTAAACTGGCAAAAGGGCAATGAAGAATGGAGCAGCTCAGTCTCAAGTTTCTTGATGCCATTAAAACTTTCATGTTACTTGAAAAAAGTGTCTGACCTCAAATACACTTTTAAAGAAATTATCTCTTGCTTTGATTAAAAAAAAAAAAAAAAAGAGCTAAAGGGAGGGAATGCAGCAGAACGGTGTAAAGACAAATACAGGAGTTTGGATAAATGCTGCTTTCAGGTTTCTGTAGCTGTTCAACAGTAAAGGTAACCTTGCTGCTCTCTTTTTTAATATTTTGCAGGAAGTCCAAGGGAAAGCCAAATGGTAAAAAGCCAGCACCAGAAGAGAAGAAACTTTACCTAGAGCCAGAATACACAAAATCCAGAATTACTGACTTTGAATTTAAGGAGCTAGTGATGTTACCACGAGAAATAGACCTCAACGAGTGGCTTGCCAGCAACAGTGAGTATTGTGTTCTTACAGCTCTGAGCTTGCTGTCCATGCTCGAGAAGGCACTCATTCACCCTTTTTACTGTTTTCAGTGCTTAGAGAGACTCTCAATGACTATTTATGCTTACTGTGTAATGCATGTCATTATACCTTGAATAGTAATTAAGCTGTCTCAGGTACAACCCAGCTGTGCTCAGCAGCATGGAAGCCTTGATTGCTTCCTCCTTCCATCTCCCTCACTGTGGCACTGAGGGCATTAAAGTTTTGGATGCTCTTCGGAGGGCCATCAAGATTCTCCTTGACTCTTTGCTAAACTGGCTGGTTCTGCATGTTTCTAACTCAAGCTATTTGCCTTCCAGAAGCACTGTAAATATGGTAGTTTCTAAACACTAAACACTTGTATGTAAGGCAAGTCTTTTGGTTGGATTTGTCCTCACTCCTTCCAAGCTTTGGTGGAATTACTGTGGATTTAAATAGTCGACAGACTGAAACTTAGAGACACGACTGACTACTGTGACTGAACGCTGTATCTGTGCATCTCAGTCCTGATTTACTGTACTTCCCAGTGCTTCCCCTTCCAGTCCTCACCTGCAGCTATGGCCCACTCTTGTTTATGTTTTCAATGGTAGGTGGTGGTAGCAAGAAACTACTTTAAACTGCACATTAGGAAAGTTGACAGAGACTCCTTAAGAAGAAGTGAGGTGCCCTGTGAGAAGTATTAAGATGTTAAATTATCTCAGGAGGTTTTATAAAAGTAGATGTGTACTAGTTTTCACGGTGTATAGTGAGAACTATTAATGCTGTTTTCTAGCCCCTATACATTTTGAGTCTGACTTCAAAAAAACATAGCAATTGGTTTGCCTTCAGCTTATGTAGAGTGTTCTACTGAAAAGGTGAGGCCGATGACGGAGACACTTTCCAGTCTTGCTGCTTTGTGAGTAATAAGAGCTGATGCATCATGGTGCTTTCATCTTAAATACAAACAAGACCTTTCATTCTATGTACCTCTTTGTTTTGCAGTTCATCATTAGGCTCATTTAGCTAAATCATGTTTGAATTCATATGCAAGCTCAAGACTGAGGTCACATCACTTGCTCTATTTAAATAATTGTCTGGAGGATAACCAGTGTTTGAAAGTATTTTACTTCTGAATTTATTTCCTTTGTTTATTTTTCAGCAACAACGTTCTTTCATCACATCAACTTACAGTATAGTACAATCTCAGAATTCTGTACAGGAGAGTCATGTCAGACCATGGCAGTGTGCAATACGTAAGTCAGTATTTACAATTACAAGGTTTCCATGTCTCCAGACTTG
Organism: Empidonax traillii; assembly: GCF_003031625.1. NCBI lineage: Eukaryota > Metazoa > Chordata > Aves > Passeriformes > Tyrannidae > Empidonax > Empidonax traillii. Next base: position 432,351 of record NW_020955438.1, on the reverse strand, counting down.
CCTGGGGGAGGATATTGGTATTGAATGGCATTGGGCAAGTGTTTTACAGCAGGTCTGTACTTGGTGAGAATGTGTCAGCTGTGCATCCTCTTCTCTTCCCTCAGCAGTGAAGTGCAGTGGAAATCTGGTTTTATGGAGGACTGGAAGGATGAGAATTGTGGGTGCTCTGAGCTGGTTTTATAAGGTCAGATCAGACAGGCAAATTACCACATGTGTGCTTGGGGGAGAGGGGAACAAGGGTGTTAAAGAAACTTCCCTGTCCACCATCCAGGAGCTGCTCTGGCAGTCACTCTTGCATCACCTGAGCTGGGACTGAGGCCCCTTTGTAGCTACAGACCCCACACACTGTCAGACAGACCAGGTTTCCTTACCGGCTGGACCCCAGATTTCCCATAGCAGAGTCTGAGACGTCCTGATCCTTAAAATAATTTAATCTTGATGCAAGTAACTAAATAACAAAATAACAGCTCGAGTTGGTGCCTCCGAGAAGGGACCCGAAACAAAGGAAGCCCTGGGCTTTTATACCGTCGCAGTCTATGCACGAGAAAATCTGGGGTCTTCAGCAGCTCATCAGCTCCTGCTGTGCCTCTGAGTGTCCGGTCCCCTGGCTGGGCCACAGGTCCCCGTGCCCTTTGTTATGCAAAGGGTCGGCAATTCACGGCCCCCTTGCCTGGGGCTCCCACCACCCAGAGCTCAATCTGCTGCTGCACCCCGAGCTACCTGCACTGAATGTGTTCTTCGACAAGGGCAAGGCAGAACTGTCTGTACTGGTAACAGTCCTGGGATTCCACGGGAGGCCAGGGAGGATAAGCGAATTGTGAAAACCTCAGAGGGTGCTTTTGATAGCTGGAATGCTGACAGAGCACCAGGCTGCTGACAGATAATCTCTAGCCTGACTGTGAGCCACCGTCTCTCTGCCCGAGCCCCTGGGCACAGAGGACACAAGTGGCAGCTTTGCAAAGAGTAAGGAAAACGTTTTGCGTTGGCACTTTTCCACCTGTAGAATTTAGCAGACTTTTTTAACATCGACTAGCTATCTGTTATGAAAGGAAGCTTTGTAGTTTTTACTGTACAATGTGAATATAAGGAAAAGTTAACATAAACTCCTGCTCTTGATGAGCACAGTCCAACATGATGGAATATGAGATCCAGTCGAGTATGAATAAGCATGTTGTGCTGTGGGGCTTTTTTCCTCCAACACATGTTGATAGTCCTTTTCCTCCCTCCTCTTGCATTTCCTGGGGTTAATTTAATTGAGATGGATTTTAAAGCAGAAGACTGAGCAGTTAACGTTATAGTACATCAATCAAATATCTCAGGGAATGTATGCAACAGAACCAGAACTCTATATTGTATCTCTGACAGTCATTACATAGTTCTTTAGAAAGAAATCCTTGCTTAATTCACTGGGCTGTCTTGTACACTTGAAATTAATATCAGGGGCTTTTTTGAGAGCACTCTGAAGAATGCAAAGTGTACTGAGGATATTTTTGCATGTAAAAGTTGGAACGATAACTGTCAGTAGAGAATTAAAGGCCATGCTAGGGACTTAGAAAGCAAGCTGGAACAGAAAGTAATAAATCTCTGCTGGGCCCAGATTTTATCAAAAGGAGACAGAATGTCTCTAAATAAGAAATGGTGATCAGTAAGATGAGTGTTTTGTTAACTCTTGCTCCCAAGCTTTCTCATGTTTAAATTCCTGTTGCAGCACTGTCTGTCCATGGGACTGAATTTAACTGTTTATCCACTTGGCTGCTGGGAAATAGTGGTTAAAAGGAGGTGGTGATAGGGAACCTACATTAGTTTCACTCCATTCTGCTCTTAAACAAGAGTTCTCTGTAAGCAGTTTGTGCTGCAGAATAAAGAGAGGAAGTGCCTGTAGGCGGCTCCAGCTGTAGTCTGTATTTTTAATGGTGAGGAATGATAGCAGAATGTTCCTATCCTTTGTTTTGGAAAACTGAAAAATTGTGCTATTTGGGAATAACAGGAAGCATGCCTACACTTGGGCAAAGCACTTGAAACGGTTTGTGTGTAGCTAAATCATAACAACTTTAGTATCTTCCTGCACTTGGGGCAGGTGGCTGATTCATGTTTGCAAGCTGTAGGCTGCATATGGCTTTCTTCTGTCTAGTGCGTGGGTCTATGAAAAAAACCACCAAGGTGAGATCACCAAGCTACACACCTCAGTACAGTTCAGCTTTGAGGGCCCTGTTCATAATTGTGTTCTCCAAATCCTTATCTTTACGTTCCGCCTTTGCTAGCTCTTCCCTTTTGGAAGAGATATGCCTAAATGGAACATGGAGAACTGCCTCACAGATGCTCATTTGTTCATATCCAGTTAAGAGTATGACAGAGCTGTTTGTTGCTTCCCCACTCCTTTCCTCTTTTTGATTAGAAATCTTAGCGTAATGCAGTAAGGTAAGGATGTGCTTGTTCTGTTGGAGAAACACGAGTTGCTCTGGTTCGCTGTGCCTCTGACCTGTCTCCAGTATGTAAAGAGTGCCACCTAAACATTAGTGTTACTGGTTAACCTGATGGACACTCCAGACTTGAACCTTCTGTGGCCATGATCTGTTTGTTCAGGTCCCTTAGAATAAAATAGCACCTAGCTGTGTAAGATGGCCACAGAATTACAGTACCTTGCAGTAAGGGTGCAGTTTGCCATTTTTATCCTGTGCTGATCTTGTAGGTAGTTCTGTATGAAGGTCTGCATTCTGTTCCACTTTTATGGTTTCCCTGTCCAGTTCCTGAAGACGTGTTTTAGATCACACCATTCTGGTCATACTTAAGGAAGGCCTTTTGTTTTTAAGATCGAGAAGTAACTATTGAGAACAGGTTGGTTGTCAAGTTACTTTACATTCAAATGCACTGCAAATACCGAGTCCTAAATTTAAAGTATTTGCTGGCACTAGAAACACTGGTTGCAGTTAAATATTTGAGGTAAGGATTTAATATCTCAGAGAAGCTCAGCCAACTGACAAACTGCAGACAGATGCAGCTTTCAGCCCTCTGTCAGATATGTGAGATAGCACAGCCATCTGCACACAGTGAGGAGGAGAATTTCTGCTTACGGTCACTAAGAGACATCTGACCAAAACTTAGTCTCAGTATAGAACAGATGGAAGCCTTTACTGGCAAGGTGGGATAATGCCAAGGGAAATACCACAGTGCCCAGTTATCTTCCAAATTTAATGAGGGTGGCATGAATGTAACTTTGGGAATTATTTAATTTTGCTCATTAATATGATTAGCACTTGTAAAGCAGGTACTAGATTTTTAACACAGTATTTATTATTTATATTTATTATGCTTTATAGCTTATTATTACATAAAGCAGCTTTTAAACTCCATGAGCTGTAAATTGGTTTTCTAGCTGACATTGGGGCAGAACTTCTCCAAGTGCTGCAGTGAGTGTACCAAGAGCCAATATAAGTGCTGTTCATAAGGCCAGGACTACAAAACTCCTTAAGCATCAAGGATGGATGCAAACTTCTAGGCAGCCCTCCTTTCAATGTCTTGTTTTGGTTCACTGAAATCCCTTAACTGATAACCCTTATCACTCGTTTTTTTCTAATCTTAGTCTCCTTTCTCATCTCTATGTGTCCCTTAGTGTCTCTGCACATGGGGGGTAGTTCCTTCTAGAAATCTTGACTCAAACCTGCAAGTTTTGCTTTGTCTTATAAGTTCCCCCAGTTGTATGGTTTTTCATGATGGCTCCTTTCTCTTTTTCCCCATCCAAACTGTTGCTTAGCTCCTATCAAACCATCAGAGCTTTTCCAGCTGCTGACAAGCACTATATTCCTGCCCTTGGCTTTCTACGTAGCCTGTTTTTTGGTATTTCTACTAGGACTGTCTCTCCTTCCTTTCCAGGCAACATAATCTCCACAGTATTTGCTCTTCCCTCCTTCCAGAAGCTTTTCTTCTTATACGCCAATGTAACTTCTTGGTTTCTGTATGTAACTGCCTTGGTTTCTATGTTATCAGCATAAGCCCAGAATATTTTAGAGGAAAAGGGTTAAAATACATACATATGTTAAGATGCAGCATTGCTAATTCATATGCGTTATACTTTATTATTTGCATCATAGGCTTTTCTCTGTCAAACCCGTAGTCATTTTTCCCTGGGATTTGGAATGGAGCTGCAAATTCCTTGTGCCCTCCATACTGGGGAAGTTTAAATCTTCCAGAAATTATATGGGAAATAAAATAATCAAAATCTGCATCATCTGAGCACCTTTTGAAAAGTGCCTCTAAGTCTCATCCTCTTGTCCTTTCTGCTTCCCATCCATTCCCTAATATGGGACTGTGCTGTCACAATGCCAGTACTGGAATGCAGTTAGGCTTCTGTGCCCAGTTGAACCCCAGCCCGCTTCCTATCTCGTTAATGGAGATAACTCCAGCGTACCAGGTGCGAGATGTTCAGGGCATGTCAGGGGCTCCTCTCTTCCCCTAAGACCTGTGAAGTCTGTTCACAGCACCAAAACCACGATGAAGACACATGATTCTAATCAACAGAACTATCCTTGTAGTTATCTCCTTACTCTTAATGATTTCTCTTTTAAATTCCTATTCTGCATAATTAGCCTAATCTTCAAGGAAAGTCAAAAAGGATATTTAGTGGGATGTTAGAGTAGATTTATTCACTTATATTTTCACGTAAGTGAACTTGTACAGTTGCCAAACTGTTTCTTTTGACTAAGATCCAATTATCAAGACTCATTTTTGCACCTAAGGGCAACTCCAAACTATGCTTTCTGCCATGCAGTTGAGGGTTTCTGCAGCATGAGAGAACTGCTGAGGTACAGACAGGCCAGCCTGCTTCTGCTCTTGGCAACAAGCATTGCCTTAAGACCTGAAATAAGGCTGAGTTGCCTAGGACTGTCTCACTCCAGCTTACTGCAAGACTAGACAAACGAGGTGGCTTGTGTGTTGGTGCACTACATTGTGTAATTCCTTATATGTGGATTGTACAGAGGAAGTAAGCAGTGATGAAAAACAAACACAGTCTATGCCTTAGGGCTCAAATGCCAGTTTTGATGCCTGACATAGCTCTAAAAAGAGCTTTTGACTCCTGCTGTTTTCATCCACTTTCTCACCTTTTTATGCAATTATGCAGTCAATCCTTGCTCTTTCTAGTACAGTGACCAAGCACCACATACTGAAAATGAGTTGAAAGAAAAATTCTAAAACTTAAGTGTCTGCAGAACCAGTGTTCAGTTGCTTTTTCCTCTCTTAACTTGAACTACCTACTTATTTCTGCTTATTTTCTACTTATTCCTCTTATTTTAATATGGCTTTGGGCATGAACAGTGTTATCAGTGTCTTCACCTCACCATCCTCAGGTCCCTAAAGAATCTTTTAGGGCAGTGAAAACTCACTGTAAATGAAAACTTTTTATTTGCTATTAACATTTTTCTTTGGTTGCCTCAGGACAGTTCTGCTGGTCACTGCACATAAAACTTCACTTCCCAGGTGGCACATAGATCCTTCAAGTTCATTGCAGCCTAGTCCTGTTAGGCCTAAGGTGGCTAAACGTCACACTGAAGTAATACTTTGTTGAGGGCTACAAAGAGGTTTGTTCAGTGATTTGTGTGAGAAATGTTAGATCACGGATCATTAGCCAGCAGCAGCAGAGCTGGAGCTGAACAGACAGGCAAAAAGTAGTACCCTGGCTTTATAGGCTCGTGTTGGGTGCGATGTTCATGCTCAAACCACTTCTATCCTTGCCTGCAGTCAGCAAACTCCACTCATGTTGTGTTCTGGGAAGACCAGTACAGTGGATTTCCTATATTGATATAGGACTGTGCCTGCAGCTTAGACTGTTTGAAGAAAGAGTTCATAAACTGGGACTCAACACACGTCTAGTGTGACATAGGCAAAAAAATACCAATTAAAAAGTATTTTGCTAAATTCCTTATCTGTAAAACATTTCTCACTGTCTGTCTAATCCAGTGGATATCTGCTCCTGGTAACAGTTGCAGGTACTTCAATTAACTATGACTTTACAAAAAAGGGAACAAACCTTCAGTTATTCTGTAGCCTTCAGATTCTCCATCAGGTGAGGGATGGCTGGAGTTAGTTAATCAAGATGATTATGGCTAACTGATTGAACTAAGGTTGCTTTTGAAGGGCCAGGCAATATGCCAATGTCTCCTCTTCCATAATATCCAACAGGAATATTCACTGGTGACAGAAGCAAATGTATATTCAGGTGTTTTGGGTGTGTGTAACTGCAACCAAAGGAGCAGAGTTCAAACGCATGCTGGTAGGGATGTGCAGAAGGGTCCTGAAAACTTTCCCCAAAATGGATTTTGGAACAGGAATTGGAGCACTTAAAATCGCTGCTGGTACTTGGGAGCTCCAGGTTGGAAAAGCCGGTGTTTTGGAGCCACCATCTGACCGTTTAGTAATATTGCACTGCAAGACTAATTTATGTTCTGTGATGTTAAGCATCAGAAGTTCACCAGTTTATCTCTGTGCAGTGTTCTTGCCCTTTTAAAAATAGTTATATAATGCTTTTCTGTACAATTATATAGGCTGTGTGTCAACCCTTAGCATGTCATGGATAGTGAATTATTGCTGCATCAGCAAAGCTCGTCTCCTTGGAGACTTGTCAGCAGGCTTTCTGTGCTTGGTACTGCCACCTGCACTCTGGCCTAAACCCACAGGGAGAAACAAAATTGGCCAACAGAAATTCAAGGTCTTTGATTTAGAAAAGAAGTGAATCTGTTCTGTAGCAGCTGTGATGTGTTTTGGTAACGCTGCAGCTGTTGTTTTACATTATTTACACACTGACCTCCTAGAAGCGTGGAGCTGAGGAGCCAGAGTGTGATGTGGTAAAACCGTCCCTTCTCTCCGCAGACAGTACTACTGGTATGATGAGCGGGGAAAGAAGATCAAGTGCACTGCTCCTCAGTACGTTGACTTCGTCATGAGTTCGGTGCAGAAACTAGTGACAGATGAGGACGTCTTTCCAACAAAATATGGTAGGTTGGCTTCCTGGGGCTCTCTGTGGAGGCCACAAGTAAAGTTAAAGTTGGCATTCAGCATATGTAGTCATACCAGACAGCTTTCTCACTCGTTTGTTTGATGATTTTGTTGGTTTTTTTTTTTCTTTGTGGGTTTCTTTTGTTGTTCTTCTTTAAAGGAAGATTTTAAGTTTGGTTCATTCTTGCAGTAAAAAAGACTTGTGCTGTTGGTTCATGAACTGAGGTGAAAGTCTCACAAACCTGTCCCCTTGGTTTCTGTTTCATTATCCATCAGTACATCTTTCCCTTCAAGCATTTTGAGATCTTCTAGCCTGTGTTCATAGAGGATAAAATTCTGAAAACAGTCAGCATGTGTGTGTTCAATACAGCCTGCTGACAGCAAACTTGAGCTCTGTTTCCATTAGACCCTCAATACATTAAGGGGGAAATAAATTGGATTGCCAGGAATGCAGCTTGCCTTCTTTGCCCAAGGCTCTAAGGCCTTGTCTCTCAGAGAGCTTGCAGTCTCCTTTCCCTTATGAAGATTAAATAACAATGTGATTTTTAAGAGCTGAAAAGCAATAGGAAAGTAATTTTAACTCAAATTTGTAACTTAACAAGATTGCTATGTGCAATGCCTTTGTTTATGGGGAAGAAAATAGAAACCTGAAGTTATTTTTGGTTGGCCTAATCAGGACTAAAAGCAGCTGGCTTCTTGAGCCACTTCAACAGGTAATTGGGAAACTAAGACATTACAATATAGAAAATACTAAGCTAGCAGCCTTTGCTTACAAGCAGCCTGGTCTGGAAAAGGGCAGTGTCTAGTGAGACTGTGCCTAGTAAGCCAGCTGCACTTGACTTTCCGTTTTTTAATATACCCATTCAAGGGCAGCAAGGGCATTTCACGCACGTGATTGTCTATCAGGTCAAGGGGCACTTTAGACCAGTAACAGACTTTGTATCGTGCATCACAGGATGCCAGGTGTTGCTTTTTTGTTTGCCTCAGTTTCACTTTCAGTGTTACTAAAGCAGTTACCGTGCAGGCACAGCACTCCAACACTTGCCCTAGGCAAGCACGATTTCAGCTGCCCAGATAGAGGTGCCTGATAGAAGGCACCCAGTAATTTCCTTCCATTTCTTTCCCCTTCAATAGAATTTCAGCAACGAAATGAGGGAAGTCATTATGTAAAATGAGCCAAACGGCCACACACTACCAAGGGCTGTGTACCTTGTCTTCCATTTCAGGATCTGTGAATTGGTTTCATGGGGAAAAATTTGCTACTCCTGGACAAACTAGATAAGAACCTAGAAGAATTTCTCGTTATTTTTTCAGCCAGTAACAAAAAATGTAGTGGTTTTAAAAAACAATTATACTTCCTTCGTGATCTTTGAACCCTTAGGGTTTAAAATTTAACTTCAAATGAAAATGCTTAATATCTATCTCCTTAGATTCTTCCCCTGAATTCCTGTATAAAGAAAGACAGTAGGATGATAGAGGACCCTCTAGTTGTCTGCTGTATATGATGGGCTAGTTGCTGTTGCCCACAGGTCAGCCCACCCAAATGCTGCTGAGGGGCTGATGGTAAGCAGCTGGTGCTATCATGGTGTTTCTCCATCTTCCTTTCAGGCAAGGAATTCCCAAACTCATTCGAGTCCCTAGTGAAGAAGATCTGCAAGTACCTGTTCCATGTGTTGGCCCATATCTACTCCTCACACTTTAAGGAGACTTTGGCACTGGAGCTGCACGGACATTTAAACACACTCTACACACACTTTATCCTATTCATCAGGGAGTTCAACCTCGTGGACCCTAAAGAGACCACCATCATGGATGACCTCACAGAGGTCCTCTGCAGCAGCAGCGGGAGCAGCAGTAACGGGAGCGGCAATGGGAGCAGCAACAGCGCAGGAGCACAGAACCACGTGAAAGAGAGATGAGCCCTCCTACAGGATCAAAACTAACATTAAAAACAATATTATCTATTCTGTGTGTATGTGTATGTATATGTTCAGATATACATACAGACATATACAGCGATGAAAGCTGAAAGCAATGATGCTGCCACCACGGGATGCGCAGTCGTACAGGACTGTACGGAGCTTTGGGTTAATGCGCCAACTGGCGAGAAGTTGCACCAATTTTATTTTATTTTCTGTCCACTCCTCCTTTTACCTATTCAGATGGAAGATGAGTGCTGTTTTTAGAGAAGAGCCAAGCTTGAGAGTGGGGCCACTCTTGGATTTTTTGGTTGGGTTTTTTTTTTGTTTGTTTGGTTGGTTTTTTGTTTTTCTTTCTTTGGTCTTGAGTGCAAGCCCCTTGGTCTTTCTAGGCTGGTGGTCCTGCCATTTAAAAATATCTATTATACTATAAGAAATAACTTTTACTTGGAAGTGGCTTAAAATGCAAGTTTGTTTGGGTTTTTTTTTTGGGGGGGTGGGGGTGGTTTTTTGGTTTGGTTTTACATAGACTGCCTCTTAACCCTGCCAAAAGCTCCCCCACTGAGTGCATCTTGCCCTTCGTTAGCTTGGAATGGGAAGAAACTCCTGGCTTGACTAGAGTAGCAACTAGGGGCTTGCTACGTGTTGACAGTGGGCATGATTCTCCAGTTGTCCCATCTATGTGGTCACAACATGTCAGCGTGCAAGAGGATCCACAAGCCTTTCTGCTTATTGCTCCTACAGTATATATACTCTTTCCTCTGCTCCCCTGCCTCTTCTTTTCCCAGGCACACCTCTACAGGTAACAGGAGTAAGATCACTGCAGTCCAAAACCCATGTGCCAGAGCCACCACCATTTGCTTTCCATTGAACAGAGGCCCAGGGAGCGGGGGGAGAAGAGTGCATTGAGTCAGTCACCGCCTGTGCTAGAAAGATGGCTGTTGGCATAAAATTATATTGTTGGCTTATTTTAGTTCATCTGTTCTATAATAATAAAAACGAATCTATCAGCCACAAGCCTTGTTTTTGTGTTTGCAGCGTCAAAACTCAGCAGACTCCACCCCTGCAGCCTCCCTCTCACCACTGAATGCTCTTGGCTCTGCTCTCAGCCAGCTTAATAAATAAGGGGTTGTCTTCCACCCTGTAATCTTACATTTATAATCAATTCCTTGCTCTTTCTGGTAGCCGTGGGAACCACCTCCCCAGATAATATTAAGATAAGCAACACTTGGAGAGAAGCAAGTTTCCTGTTTGTACATATATCCATTCTGCAAATGCTGTGGGTTCCTTGCATATCTTGGAGCAAATACTGTATCACAGCATCTCTGGATACAGTATTGTATCAGTATTGTATCTGGACAGTGATACCACTGTCTTTCCTTCACATTTCCACTGAATTCTTGCAGTCAGCATTGGGGAAAAAGCCAAATTTTGTTTGAACTGTTTCTCTATCAAATCTGTGACAGCCTCTGAGAATTGTTTGTTACTGGTTTTGGTCATTATCCTGGGGTATGTCCAGGATTATTATAACTGACCTGGCATGAATCCTAGAAGGTTTTCCTGAGTGAGGTCTGTAACTGTAATAAAAGTCAGTAGAGAGAAGGAAAGGAGAACAAGTACAAAGAAAAAAGTGAAAGAAAAGCACAACCAAGAGGTGAATTAAAAAAAGAATTAAAAAAAAAAAAAAAGGAAAGAACAGGAAAGGAGAAATAAAAATAAAAAGCATAAGCAAGAAAAGAGTTTGTGAAATGTGCAAGAGCAACAACACATAACAAATGTGCAAGTGAGAAAAAGAGCAATAAGTTAAAAAAGTGAGCAAAAAGGCAAAGGAGAAGGAAATGGAGGAGGAAAGAGAGGGAGTGAAAACTACTTTAAACTTTGTGATCCCAGGTTTGTCCTGTGTTCTTTGTCTCTGGACTGTGAGTACCTTCAAAATGTGCCAAAATCCCAGTGACCTGCTCGGCTGGGTGCTGTTAACACAGGCTGCTTAAGAGCACTCCTTCCCCACCCTGTTCTCCACTACAGCCTCCATATCCAGACAAATATTCCCATTCAGTCTCCATTCATGCTGATGTGAACCTTTCCATTAAAATTCCCTACGCTAGAGTCTGAAGGGAAAACCAGAGGTCAGCAGCAGCAGTCAGAGCAGTGCCATTTGTAAGGCCCCTCTGCTACTTGTCCTGAGAGCACACAGTAGAGTTCAAGGTAAGAAACCAATAGCAGGAACAACCCAAACCCAAGTAATATCTGGTAATTTATGATCTACCTGTAAAAATGCATTTGCAGTCATCTTTCTCTGAAAGACCATTTAGAAGTGATACACATTTGAGAAAGGCTTGATTTGAACAAGTAGCAGTTCAACCCTGGAAAGACTGACCTCGCTACAACTCTTAATTTCCAGTCACAACACGGTGATCAAAAGCAAGTGTGACTATACCTTAGCTTCCCATAGGAGAACTGGCAGAACCTCATAGGAAGTCTGGGAACGCACGTGTTGGCACAAAGCAGCAAACCAGACATTCATCTACCAGAGAACAGTGAAGGACCACGTTTCCTCTAGAGGAGCCCGCTGTTGCTCGTGGCAGGTGTCCCGAGTTTACTCTGCAGGCATTTGATATTCCTGAAAGCACATCTAGCAGGGTAATCGCTTTATATTTTACAAGCAGTTAACAAGAACACAAATAATGAATCCTATTTTAGTGTAGCCTATCTTGTTGGGTTTAACAGGAGGAATAAGGAAAACACTGAAACAGTGCCAACACCAGTGTTCTTCTTGTCAGGAGTAAGTGTTACTGTAAAGCTCAGCCTCAAGGCGTTGAGCATATTCCAGAGGTTACTGAATTTCACTGTACTAACATTAGATACAGAAGTGCCACTGAACCTTCAAAGCTTGTCAGTGGCTTCCTGTGCTTGCAACGTGTCACTGACGACATACCGTGTAAGCACTGAGCTTGAATTCCCCTGTGTCTAAAACACAGGCTTAGATCTTCTAACACTGAGGAAATCATCATATTGCTGCTTTAAATGTGTTTTGTAAATTGTTCAAAGTGTTGTCAGAACAACAGAGACACCTTTATTATCCTACATTCAAGATACCCCCCCTAAAGATCATAACATACCATACCATTGTTTAAGGGTTGCTAAATAAGATATCCCACAGAAATAGCCAAACACTGCCACAAGACACATTTTTGAACTATCTATATGTACACACACACACACCTTCAAACATGCCTTTTGCAGGCCTTGTCAAACTCTCAACTTTACACCTCCAATTTCAGAAACCCTAACTAGTTTTTGGGCTTAAACCTATGGCAATGAGCACAAGCCATCACAGAGCTAAAGTCTTTCACCTAAACTCAACAAATAGTCATACGTATGTTTTGTTGGATCACGTTCCTGACATTTGGTACTCTACACAGATGAGAGATGTGCTGAAGGGCTGAGCCTGCATAAATTTATGGCAATAGGGTAAAATGTTATATCAAGTCGAAACTCCCCCCCCTCCTTTTGTCATTATCCGTAAGTCTGAGGCTGCAGCATCCTTAGGATATCCAAGCATAAGTGCCTCTAAATACAAAGAACAGAATTTCTTCATACATGCCATCTGGAATAAACACCAGCAGCAGGTAAGCAAGCACCAAGATCAGGAGCCTGTGTCTGTTATGTGGGCTACCTCTGGCTATTCAAGGAATGGGACACTGGAATGGTGCCACCACGTCTTTTGCACAGAGAAACAGCCACCTGTAGCTTTATCCTCAGGGCAATGAACCTGTATAGAGATTAGCAGGCCAGCTTCAACCCTAACCCTAAGAAAGGTCCTGAGGTAGCAAGCTGTAAATTGAGTCAGGCGTCTTCTATTTCAGCCCAGCAAAATCAGAGCCTTCTTCCTCGCCTGAGAATTGCAGAAAGTTTTCAAGTCTGAGATCCCATAGAACGCACTCATTTTATATATGAGTAACAACCTTTTGACCAAGAAAGTTAAGAAACTCAACTGGAAAAGAACACTTTGCTGACAAGAAGATCTGAGGAGAGAGAAAGGTGTGTCCTAGCTCTGAGGTACCACCACTTCTGGCCAATCACATGCATACCAGGATGCTCCTGGAAGTGATTGGGAGCTAAAGGTGGATGCTGCCAGGTAACAACTGGCTCCTGCACATTAGCAGAAAACCGAAGGACTGCCACAGAAACAAACAATCCCATAAAAGAACAAGCCAGCTTTATGAAGCTTACTAAGCACGCTGATCTCATCAAAGCCACGCTTCATCAAACAAGCCTTTGCTCATATTCATTGTGTAACTTGTCCCAGCCAATCCTTATCTCACCATTTCAGCTGCTCACAGAAAGACTCCATCTCAGAAATACTCCTCCATTATCTGAACTGCAGACAGAGGAACAAGTTGTTTTATTCTGTTTAAACCTACCAAACAAATGAAACCAACATTTGTGCATGTAGCAAAAATGGCAACACCAGGCATTCTGTACCTGGCTCTATTGCCTGGTTTCTGGCAGTAGTCACAGCACAGGTTCAGTAGGGATAAGTTATCCATG
>NW_020955438.1:414142-417790 GCF_003031625.1 Empidonax traillii | reverse complement strand
AAGAAAGAAAAGAAAGAAAAGAAAGAAAAGAAAGAAAAGAAAGAAAAGAAAGAAAAGAAAGAAAAGAAAGAAAAGAAAGAAAAGAAAGAAAAGAAAGAAAAGAAAGAAAAGAAAGAAAAGAAAGAAAAGAAAGAAAAGAAAGAAAAAAAAAAGAAAGAAAAAAAAGAAAGAAAAGAAAGAAAAGAAAGAAAGAAAGACCAACCAGCTATACTTCGTTCTTCGTTTTGTGTTGTCCTCTGCTAATTCTTTTCATTTTATCTAAAAAGGAGGCATTAAAATACTAATGCTTTCCCATACACCAGTGCCGATAGTTACCATACTTTCACAAAGTGGTTCAGGGTCCCTCACATAAACCTCCTCCTCCTTTTAATGGTCTTTGGGATAATTCAAAGGAAAGTAAAAAAAGCCTGCTAGACAGGCTTTGCACTCAGTGGAGACCATCCCTCTGCAACATCAGCGCAGATACAGAAAGGGCAAATGCCATCTCGGCTTCTATGAAAACACTGCTTCAACTTGACATCAGTAAGGCTTAGAAGACACCTGCCCTGAAGCAAGTACTGCCCTCGAGGACTGCAAAAGGAAACCTAAACAAGGAAAACAAATTGGTCCCGGGCACCAGACACTAATTTAACCACCACACTAAACTTGCGGAGTAGTCCAGGGTTCCCCCAGAAGGGTTTTAATGCCGGTGCACAAGGAGTTGCAGGTGAACCCTCAGTCTGATAAAGAAAAAGGCTGCCCAGCTCTCCAGCACCACATACTCATCCAACCCCCTAAGGCCACACAGCGGTCACAGAGTTCTGTTTCTGCTGCTTTCTGCGCGGACTGAATTCCTTTAGGAAAGACTTTTACTTGAAAGTTCTAATTTCAAGCAGATGAAATTACCTAATTTTTTTTTTTTTGCACCCTCTTAATTGCACTTGACAAACACAAAAACCTGATTTCCATAGGATTCATTCCCCAAATCATCTCAAGGAATATTCTTTCTGTTCCTAAGCACCAAAGCTTAGGTAGAAGAGCTGCCTCTCTCACATAAAGTCTGGTAGACAGTGAAATAGTTATTAATACTGAAATTCATCCCACTTCTGTCTTGGCCAGCCTGAGTTTTTAATTTAGTTTTATTACAAGCTAATGCTGGAGCCTTTACTGTTTTTGTCATGACGGTATGTCTGATTTTGTATGACTAAACACAAGGGGTAATTTTATTTGGCAAGATGGAAATACATTAAAGTGCTCTGTAACAAATTCGGGGACACTGGTATTGCATACAGCCAGAGTATCTACATCTGCCTAGTTAAACAATTAGTTTTTATAAATAAGGAGCAATTCTGCAACGCATGTGCAGCACAGAGATACAGGGCACGTTTGTATCCTCCCAGCCCCAAACTCCTCACTGCACACCATGTTGGAAAGCCACACTTCAGACATGCTGCAGTAAACAACTGGAGATGCTCAGGGAACAATCAGTACCTGCTCTGCTCCAAGTCAGGCAGAGCCAAGTTTGAACTTCCTTGTTGAGCAGCTACTGGGCTCCCTGGCAAAGGGAACTGTGCTGTGCATGCAGGTGAGGCACCTCAAGCAGAGCCACTGAAGAGGGAAGGGGCATTTTGCAGATCTTCATGAAAATACAGCCTGAGATCAGCTGTCACTGCTCTTTGCCACTCATGGTCTCACTGACCTGTCTGTGCTTAGGGGCCAAGTCAGGACTGGAATGACTCGGATGCTGATTTTCCAGACTCCCGCTGGCACCTGGATGGGAGCTGGTTTGACATCTTCACAGAGCCAGTCCTGCCACACATGGATGTTCACAGACCATTGTGGTGATCAGCTACCCTGGGATCACCTTTCTTCTGCCTTACACTGAATTTAGTAACAAGATGGCAACCCTGCGAATGAAGTTAATCTTGTGGTGTAACCACTACTTGAATGTGAAAGCACAACAAATACTCTAATCCATCACGGAATTTTGATTGGATTAGAAGCCCTCTGTGCTCCATTATAATCTCCCCAATGAAGGCAAAAACCAAAACTACATCTGGAGAAGAGAGATTAAAACCCCCATTATAACTGTTTAATTATCCGTTATTACTGGATTAACATTCATATCTGATCCAGGTGCTCCTCAGATAAATAGCTCAGGTGGTTTATAACAGCACTGCTTTACTTTGGAGTGAAAGAATTCTGGCCCAAGAAGTGAAAACACAGGCTCTTTTTAAAGCCAGGGGTATTCAAAATGAAGAAAGTTTAAGCAAGACTCCATCTGCCTGTCCTTTTTTCTTCCCTACTCCAAACTTGTGAACTGCTGCTTGATTTCAAGCAACCTGCAAGACAGATAGGAGTTTCCATTCAATTAGAAAGTTTTTACAGGAGACAACCAACAATTGAAAGGGGAGAATGCACCTGTAAACAAATCCCTAAGTTTCCTGAGTATGGAAGAAATTGCGACCCGCGCTTCTGTGTTACTAGATGCCAAAGAACCAGCACAAGAACACGCACTCATAAAAGTCCCCAAAGACAAAGGGACAGAGAGCTCAGAATCACCCACAAATCACAAATGGTAAGAATTTAGCTTCCAAAAGGAGGGCACTTGTTTCACTGCTTGCACAACTGGGACAGTCTGCATGATTCAGACTTTTTATGCAGTCTCTCAGTTGGCAGATACCACACTGGATCTTCGTGCTATACCATAAAAAAGATAAGATATGCCAAACCAACTTTTCTTTCATTATCAAAGATAGAAATATAGTCTTTGTATCTGAAAAGAGCTAGTCCAAAGAGATGTGTTGAGAAATGAAAGAACCTGTCTTTAGGGACAGGCTACTGAGCAGATTTGCACCCCTGCTCACTGGAACATGCTGTTGCTAGGTTAAGATCTGGATTCAAGTTCCAACCCAAGCCACAGAGTTCCTCTGAGAGAATCACTGAACTGATCTTCCTCTCAGTTCCTGAATCTGCATCAAGCAGACAACAGATACCTCTTTTCCTTCTCCTTGTCTATCACACCTACATGGAGAAAGCTGACCCTTGCTGCACTGTCAAAGAAGGTAAAGAACAGACTTGTAGCTTTCATGTGCTACTGAAACATCAGCAACATACCAAGGTATTTATCTGTCCAGACTCCTATAGCAGTGGGCTCTACTTGACCTTTTCCTTCAAGAAGGACAAGGTTATTTATGGTTCTTCCTCTCATGCAAACAGACTCTGATGTTTAGCTATGACCCTGTTACACCAAGACTGAATGCTGTCATCTCTCTGCAAAGCTGTATAAAAGCTACACAAGCTAGACAGAGGCATATCCACACCTCTCTCTCCTTCTTTTCTGCCTTTGCACAGCACCACTGATAGCAGGCACATGATTCAGCTTGTAAAGTCTTTAGGAAGCAAAGAGAAGAGACAGTGCCTTTGCTACTCGGTCCTCTCTGAGGAAGGGTCTGTGTTCTAGACATCACTCTTCTCCATACCAGCTAATCACCAGGGCAATATACAGGGTCCAGCAAAAAAAGCACTGTAGCACAACTACCTCACATCACCAGTTGCCCACATAGCATGTAATGGGTAACACCATATTCTGTCTCTCTACAGGATTTTTGCAAGCTACAAAAGTAATCTTGTTTCACCACCTCTCTCTTGAGAAGAGTGGAGCATCAG
>NW_020955438.1:410492-414121 GCF_003031625.1 Empidonax traillii | reverse complement strand
AAAAGAAAGAAAAGAAAAGAAAGAAAAGAAAGAAAAGAAAGAAAAGAAAAGAAAGAAAAGAAAGAAAAGAAAAGAAAGAAAAGAAAGAAAAGAAAGAAAAGAAAAGAAAGAAAAGAAAGAAAAGAAAGAAAAGAAAGAAAAGAAAGAAAAGAAAGAAAAGAAAGAAAAGAAAGAAAAGAAAGAAAAGAAAGACCGACCAGCTATACTTAGTTTTGTGTTGTCCTCTGCTAATTCTTTTCATTTTATCTAAAAAGGAGGCATTAAAATACTAATGCTTTCCCATACACCAATGCCGACAGTTACCATACTTTCACAAAGTGGTTCAGGGTCCCTCACATAAACCTCCTCCTCCTTTTAATGGTCTTTGGGATAATTCAAAGGAAAGTAAAAAAAGCCTGCTAGACAGGCTTTGCACTCAGTGGAGACCATCCCTCTGCAACATCAGCGCAGATACAGAAAGGGCAAATGCCATCTCGGCTTCTATGAAAACACTGCTTCAACTTGACATCAGTAAGGCTTAGAAGACACCTGCCCTGAAGCAAGTACTGCCCTCGAGGACTGCAAAAGGAAACCTAAACAAGGAAAACAAATTGGTCCCGGGCACCAGACACTAATTTAACCACCACACTAAACTTGCGGAGTAGTCCAGGGTTCCCCCAGAAGGGCTTTAATGCCAGTGCACAAGGAGTTGCAGGTGAACCCTCAGTCTGATAAAGAAAAAGGCTGCCCAGCTCTCCAGCACCACATACTCATCCAACCCCCTAAGGCCACACAGCGGTCACAGAGTTCTGTTTCTGCTGCTTTCTGCGCGGACTGAATTCCTTTAGGAAAGACTTTTACTTGAAAGTTCTAATTTCAAGCAGATGAAATTACCTAAATTTTTTTTTTGCACCCTCTTAATTGCACTTGACAAACACAAAAACCTGATTTCCATAGGATTCATTCCCCAAATCATCTCAAGGAATATTCTTTCTGTTCCTAAGCACCAAAGCTTAGGTAGAAGAGCTGCCTCTCTCACATAAAGTCTGGTAGACAGTGAAATAGTTATTAATACTGAAATTCATCCCACTTCTGTCTTGGCCAGCCTGAGTTTTTAATTTAGTTTTATTACAAGCTAATGCTGGAGCCTTTACTGTTTTTGTCATGACAGTATGTCTGATTTTGTATGACTAAACACAAGGGGTAATTTTATTCGGCAAGATGGAAATACATTAAAGTGCTCTGTAACAAATTTGGGGACACTGGTATTGCATACAGCTAGAATATCTACATCTGCCTAGTTAAACAATTAGTTTTTATAAATAAGGAGCAATTCTGCAACCCATGTGCAGCACAGAGATACAGGGCACGTTTGTATCCTCCCAGCCCCAAACTCCTCACTGCACACCATGTTGGAAAGCCACACTTCAGACATGCTGCAGTAAACAACTGGAGATGCTCAGGGAACAATCAGTACCTGCTCTGCTCCAAGTCAGGCAGAGCCAAGTTTGAACTTCCTTGTTGAGCAGCTACTGGGCTCCCTGGCAAAGGGAACTGTGCTGTGCATGCAGGTGAGGCACCTCAAGCAGAGCCACTGAAGAGGGAAGGGGCATTTTGCAGACCTTCATGAAAACACAGCCTGAGATCAGCTGTCACTGCTCTTTGCCACTCATGATCTCACTGACCTGTCTGTGCTTAGGGGCCAAGTCAGGACTGGAATGACTCGGATGCTGATTTTCTAGACTCCCGCTGGCACCTGGCTGGGAGCTGGTTTGACATCTTCACAGAGCCAGTCCTGCCACACATGGATGTTCACAGACCATTGTGGTGATCAGCTACCCTGGGATCACCTTTCTTCTGCCTTACACTGAATTTAGCAACAAGATGGCAACCCTGCGAATGAAGTTAATCTTGTGGTGTAACCACTACTTGAATGTGAAAGCACAACAAATACTATAATCCATCACGGAATTTTGATTGGATTAGAAGCCCTCTGTGCTCCATTATAATCTCCCCAATGAAGGCAAAAACCAAAACTACATCTGGAGAAGAGAGATTAAAACCCCCATTATAACTGTTTAATTATCCGTTATTACTGGATTAACATTCATATCTGATCCAGGTGCTCCTCAGATAAATAGCTCAGGTGGTTTATAACAGCACTGCTTTACTTTGGAGTGAAAGAATTCTGACCCAAGAAGTGAAAACACAGGCTCTTTTTAAAGCCAGGGGTATTCAAAATGAAGAAAGTTTAAGCAAGACTCCATCTGCCTGTCCTTTTTTCTTCCCTACTCCAAACTTGTGAACTGCTGCCTGATTTCAAGCAACCTGCAAGACAGATAGGAGTTTCCATTCAATTAGAAAGTTTTTACAGGAGACAACCAACAACTGAAAGGGGAGAATGCACCTGTAAATGAATCCCCAAGTTTCCTGAGTATGGAAGAAATTGCGACCCGCGTTTCTGTGTTACTAGATGCCAAAGAACAAGCACAAGAACACACACTCATAAAAGTCCCCAAAGACAAAGGGACAGAGAGCTCAGAATCACCCACAAATCACAAATGGTAAGAATTTAGCTTCCAAAAGGAGGGCACTTGTTTCACTGCTTGCACAACTGGGACAGTCTGCATGATTCAGACTTTTCATGCAGTCTCTCAGTTGGCAGATACCACACTGGATCTTCGTGCTATACCATAAAAAAGATAAGATATGCCAAACCAACTTTTCTTTCATTATCAAAGATAGAAATATAGTCTTTGTATCTGAAAAGAGCTAGTCCAAAGAGATGTGTTGAGAAATGAAAGAACCTGTCTTTAGGGACAGGCTACTGAGCAGATTTGCACCCCTGCTCACTGGAACATGCTGTTGCTAGGTTAAGATCTGGATTCAAGTTCCAGCCCAAGCCACAGAGTTCCTCTGAGAGAATCACTGAACTGATCTTCCTCTCAGTTCCTGAATCTGCATCAAGCAGACAACAGATACCTCTTTTCCTTCTCCTTGTCTATCACACCTACATGGAGAAAGCTGACCCTTGCTGCACTGTCAAAGAAGGTAAAGAACAGACTTGTAGCTTTCATGTGCTACTGAAACATCAGCAACATACCAAGGTATTTATCTGTCCAGACTCCTATAGCAGTGGGCTCTACTTGACCTTTTCCTTCAAGAAGGACAAGGTTATTTATGGTTCTTCCTCTCATGCAAACAGACTCTGATGTTTAGCTATGACCCTGTTACACCAAGACTGAATGCTATCATCTCTCTGCAAAGCTGTATAAAAGCTACACAAGCTAGACAGAGGCATATCCACACCTCTCTCTCCTTCTTTTCTGCCTTTGCACAGCACCGCTGATAGCAGGCACATGATTCAGCTTGTAAAGTCTTTAGGAAGCAAAGAGACAGTGCCTTTGCTACTCGGTCCTCTCTGAGGAAGGGTCTGTGTTCTAGACATCACTCTTCTCCACACCAGCTAATCACCAGGGCAATATACAGGGTCCAGCAAAAAAAGCACTGTAGCACAACTACCTCACATCACCAGTTGCCCACATAGCATGTAATGGGTAACACCATATTCTGTCTCTCTACAGGATTTTTGCAAGCTACAAAAGTAATCTTGTTTCACCACCTCTCTCTTGAGAAGAGTGGAGCATCAG